>NC_050462.1:13959453-14281973 GCF_903995425.1 Onychomys torridus | reverse complement strand
GCTCTGGCCTGCTGTTTTTCATGACTGTCTTCTGGTCCACTTGCTGAGCTACTGATCACCTCACAGATCATGACATTGACCAGCTTTGCCATCCTCAGCTGCTGCTGTAGGAAACAGGTTCCTTTGTTTGTTTTTGTTTTCAAAGACAGGGTTTCTCTGTGTAACTTTGTCTGTCCTAGAACTATCTCTATAGTCCATGCTGGCCTTGAACTCACAGAGATCCGCCTGCCTCTGCCTCCCAAGTGCTGGGATTAAAGGTGTGCACCACCATGCCCAGCGGAAGCAGGCTCCTACAGATCATCAGTGAATCTTCTTGTTCTCAGTCTTATGTAGTTAGAGTTTTCCTGCCTGGCCCATAGTCAGGACAAATCTCTCTCACCCGCCAGACCCATAGATGCTCAGAACCAACCAAGTAAACACACAGAAACTTATATTGCTTACAAACTGTATGGCCATGGCAGGCTTCTTGTTATCTACTTATTCTATCTTAAATTAACCCATTTCTGTTAGTCTATACTTTGCCACATGGCTTGTGGCTTACCAGTATCTTTACATGTTGCTTCTCATGGCAGCAGCTGGCAGTGTCTCCCCCAGCCTTCCACTTCCCAGAATTCTCTTCTCTGCTTGTCCTGCCTATACTTCCTGCCTGGCCACTGGCCAATCAGCATTTTATTTATACAGAGCGATATCCGCAGCAGTCTTATTTGCAGATATGGGAACCATGTTCCCTGAATCATGAGCACAAGGTACAGTCCTGGGTGAGGATTTCCTACAGTGGTCAATAACAAATCTTTCTCTGTCCCCTCAGCCAGCTCCCAAATAATGACATAGAGTCTTCTTATTAACTATAAAAGTTCGGCCTATAGTTTATGCTTGTTCCTAACTAGCTCTTATAACATAAATTAACCCATTTATATTAATCTATGTTCTATCACGTGGAGTTATCTCTTCTGTCTTGCACTTCCTCCTCTCTCTCTCTCTCTCTCTCTCTCTCTCTCTCTCTCACACACACACACACACACACACACACACACACACATACACACACACACACACACACACACACACACACACACACAGAGGCACATGCCTGTCCCCCAACACTATACACATACACTCAAAAAATAGATGAATAAATGTTTTTTTAAAAAAAGCAGTTAGAGAGATGGCTTAGTGGTTAAGAGTGTTTACTCCTCTTGGAGAGGACAGAGTTTGGTTTCCAGCACCCAACACTGGGAAGTTCATAACCACCTAACTCTATAATTTCAGAGGGTCCAGCCCTTTCTTCTGGCCTCCAAGGGCACCTGTACACATGTGGCATACACTTATACACACAAAAAACATAAAAATAAATCCTAAAAACATAGTAGACTCACTTGGAAAGCAGAGAACTATTACAGCCTTGTCAGCATGGCTAAGGGAAAGATGTATTAGAAATTTCTGAGTTTGGGGTTTGTTTGTTTTTTCCTTTGAGACAGAGTCTTGCTGTGCAGTTCCAAGCTGGCCTCAAACTCATGACCTTCCTGACACATCTGTTGAGTACCACCGCTACAGGCAGATGTCACTATAGTCCCTCTGAAATTCCTGATCTGTCATGACATTAACCCCAACCAGATGCTTTATACTTCTATGATATGTACTGATTTTTCTCCCCAGATATGCAAGCCCCTGGTCAAACATGCCTCTAAAAGTCAGAATTGAAATGAGACACCAGAGCTGGTGTTGTGGGGCTGTAATCCAAGTGCTCCAGGGACTGGGGCAAGATGCCTGCTGCAAGTTTAAGGCCAGGTTGGGCTTCATAGCAGGGATGAGCCAGGGCCACATACCCAAAACATGTCTCAACAATGAAAACAAGGAGTTAGAACACAAACACTGCATGGGTGGACAATAATTCCCCTAGAAAACATGTTATTCAGTGAAAAATCTCAGTACCAGGCATGGGTTACCTCCTGTGGTAGTTTGAATAAGAATAGCCCCATAATTTTTAATATATACTTGAATATATTCAATATTCAAATTTTGAATATATTTGAATGCTTACTCATCAGGGAGTGGCACTATTTGAGAAGGATTAGGAAGTGTGGCTTTGTTGGAGTAGATGTGGCCTTGGCCACTGAGGGTGGGCTTTGAGGTTTCAAACCCATGCCAGGCCCAGGTGCTCTTTTCTCAGTCTGTCTCTCTCTCTCTCTCTCTCTCTCTCTCTCTCTCTCTCTCTCTCTCCTCCTCCTCCTCCTCCTCTCCCCTCCACTATGACTTCTTCCTCTTCCTCCTCACCGCCCCGTGTCTGTGGATCATGTTGTAGCTCTCAGCTACTGCTCCAGCCCGCATGTTCTTTGCCATGATGAGAATGGACTAAACTCTGAAACTGTAAGCAATAAGCAATTCTCCAATTAAAGGCTTTCTTTTATAAGATCTGCTTTGGTCACAGTGTCTCTTTGTGGCAATAAAACACTAAGACACCTCCCTCCCTATGAGTTACTGGCCAGGGAGGCCTTCATAGGCCTCCTGAACAGCACAGGCTATTGCCATTGAGCTTAGGTTTCCATGAAAACTAAGATAGTAAAACCCCACGGCTGAAGATATCACTCAGTTCAGTTGCAGGACATAGAGAAATCAAGCTGGAATTGATACCTGGTGACTATCTTTCATAGTGCCAGAAGATGCCCTATAGCCATTAAAGAAGAAAAGACATCAACAGTATTCCTGCAGCCAACCCTACATGCTACAACACCAACCTGCAAGGCCAGATGTGCTCCCTGATGCAATAGTGGCATTAAGGTTATAGGGGTAACTAACTGTTTTGAACTGGACTTGAGGCCTGCTCCATAGGAAGGAATTCAGGTCTGGTAACTGTAAGTCTGGTCAAAAGTCCATGAGGTGGAGACTACAGGCCCTAGGAAAGAAGCCTTTATTGCTGTTTTGCTAAAGAACATGTTCTCAAACAGCCTTTTAAATATTTATGCTGCGACCCATAAATTAGTGCTGCCTTCCACTTGGCCACAGAAACTTCTCTCTGTGGTGGCCAGCAGCTAATGCATTTTCAGTCAAGGTACTGAGAATTAGTGTTTATGGCGTGTTCAGCACTGATTGGAACATCTGTATCAATATCCCCTCTCCAAGGCTCAAGAACATCTCAAAGAGAAGAACGTGAGAAGAGCCAGAGGATGGGAGGGATGCTGTGAAATGATACCTTCTGGACATGGTGCAGCTCATCCTCATTAACTCACTGCAGCTGTGATGGCCTACCCAAGACCAGCCAAAGGCTAACAGGCAACATGAACTGGACTCGATGGGTTCTCTCTCTCTCTCTCTCTCTCTCTCTCTCTCTCTCTCTCTCACACACACACACACACACACACACACACACACACACACACACACACACACGAGGAAATGAAGAGGGGGACGTTTGGGGCTCCCGGGGGGCAGTAGGAGGGAGAATGGGCTCCTATTCCAAGGTGCATTGTTTATGATTCTTCTCCCCCCCCCCCTCCAAAACAGGGTTTCTCTGTGTGCTCCTTGGCTGTCCTGGAACTTGCTCTGTAGCCCAGGCTGGCCTCGAACTCACAGAGACCCGCCTGCCTCTGCCTCCCGAGTGCTGGGATTAAAGGCATGTGCCACCACTGCCTGGCTCTTTCATTTTTATTTTTATTTTTAATGAAAGAAATGGAACAATGGGTTGATTGGCTGCCCAATGACCCAAGTTTCACTGGTAGGATCTGGTGATGAGAGTTATCAACCATATTCATCTTAAGAGAGACTTCATCTCTCTTCTGGTCTGAATCTGGAATGGCCCTGCTGGCCCATGGTTTGAGTTTGCCTCCACCTTGTGGTACTCTATTAAAGGCGTGGCACCTTTAAGAAGCAGGGCTTGCATAGTGGAAAGAGGTCACTGGTGGCAGGCCTTTGGAAGCCTTGCCCACCCTTACCTACTTCCAGTACATTTCTACGACTTCTTCCATTACCATGTGAAGAAGCTGCTGGCATGTGTTCCTGTCATCAGTGACCACTGTCCCCTCTGCCAATCCTGCTTTGATGGCCTGTGACCCTCCCAAACCGAGACTAAGCTTGTCCTCCCGTGAATGGCTTCCATCAGGGATCTGACACAGCAATGACTATTATTTCCTTTCTATCTGTGGCTGCCCAGCCCCTTCAACACTGTGAGCCTTACTTGAGTTCGGCGTCACAAATCAGTTTCTTAGCCGTGAGTCTGACCACTGGCTCTTGAATTTGTTGTGACAGCCACACACAGTTTTGACTCATCATGTGGTCAGAGGAATTTCTGAGTACAGCTTTGCAGGACAGGCTTCTTGGTCAAGGAGAAACCACATCTTCACTCCTGAGGGTTCAAACCAGATAGGCACAATGTAGCTGCCTCTAGGGGTTTTGTACTTGCTATGAAGCCGGAGCCCAAAAAGCCAGGCATGGTGGTGTGTGCTTATAATCCCAGAGCCGAGGAGGTGGAGGGAGGGAAGATCCTTGGGACTCACTGGCCAACCATTCTCGACTCCTTAGTGTGCTCCAGGCCAGCCGAAGAGCCTGTACTTAAGGAGGGGCGGGATGGACAGCGCCTAAGGAGTCACACCCAAGGCTGTCTCCTCTGGCTTCCATCACATGGACATTCATATATGCTACTGCACACACATGCACAACACATACACACACACAATAAATAAGATAGACTGAAGACAGCTTTAAGTGCCTGGGCCTGTTTTGGCAGGTTCGGGTGATGCTGATGGCGGACCCCAGCATCTTAGGCTGGCTAAACGTGCACTTTCTGCTGAGCTGCACCTCGGCATGGCTCTCGGTAGATAAGCTTTTGAGAGTGAGTTACTGTTTAGCTTTTATACCTATTACATTTGCAAGGCTTCTTTCCATCCTTAGTCTCATTCCCTCAATTCCCTAGTCACTCCCTATAAGACCAGGTAAGGACCAGTGGAAAAAACACTTACTCAAAAGAATAAAGCTTGTTTCCCTCTCCATACCGTTCCCAGTAAGTGTTCCCCAGATGTCTATATTATTGTAGGAAGCAAGGAAGCTTCCAAATCATTCAGCAGCTACGTCTTTCCTTGCATAGTCTGCTATGGAATGTGGATATGCACATATGGCTACATATGGCTTTTTATAGCACTTTGCACACTGGTCTGTACTTATTCTAGGCCAATCAAGTTGTCTCTCTTACAGGCTCATGTAAGGCACAGGCTTACTGAGATGGCTGATGTTAAAAGTACTGAGCTCCAAGCACACCCTGTACCCTGCTTTTTAGATGTAACTTCCGGGGACTGAACTTGGGCTTGCAGAGTGAGCGCTTTGCCGAGTGGGCCACTTCCCAGCCCATCTGATGGAAACAGAATCTAAAACCTGGGTAGCAGCACCCTGGGTCATTTTCGGCTGCCTTTATCACTGTCGTTTTCCTCCCTTGATTTCATTCTTAGTTAAGGGATCATTCACTGCCTGACATGTTTTCTTACATGCTGTCTTCTGTGATCTGGGTAGAGCTCCAGGAGTACAGCAGACTTCGTCTCTCGCTAGTGGCTGCATCCCTTTGTTGATAAACAATGTGTGGCACTCCCTCAACATATTTTTTTAAAGATTTATTTATTATGTATAGTGTTCTGCCTGCATGTATGCCTGCAGGCCAGAAGAGGGCACCAGATCTCATTACAGATGGTTGTGAGACACCATGTGGATGCTGGGAATTGATCTCAGGACCTCTGGAAGAGCAGTCAGTGCTCTTAACCTCTGAGCCATCTCTCCAGCCCCTGAACATATTTTGTGGGAGAAGGAATAAAGGATGTTTAATGTGAGATTATTATTTGGTTAGAGCAGGTGACCAAGGAGCCTTGACTCCCTTCTCTAGAATGTTCCTAGGGCTGTGGCCAGTCTCAGTGGCTTCCATTACATTCCCCATTGGGGTTGGGGATTTAGCTCAGTGGTAGAGCGCTCGCCTAGCAAGCGCAAGGCCCTGGGTTCGATCCTCAGCTAAAAAAAAAAAAAAAATACATTCCCCATCAACATTCTGGCCCAGCCATCCTTTTCCATCTATAATGTCCAATAGCAGCCACATACTTTCCCTATGATTTGTGTGATCCATTAGCTGCATCGCACCAGTAGTGATCTTCCTAACCCACAGGTTCACGCTTATGTTGAAAACACTTCAGTGTCCCTTACTGCTCCCAGATCGATCAAGCCCATGCTTCTGCTCTCGCCATCGACCCCTCATCTTCCAGCTTAACCCTCCCTCCCTTCTTCCTTCTCTTGACGTACAGGCTTTGCAGGACTTGGCCTCGCCTCATCTTTTACGACTGTCCTTACTTTAGGATCCAGGGAGACTTGGGCTTCGGACATGTTGGCGCTGAAGTACCTGCAACCCCTCCAAGTGAGAGGTCCGGTAGGCACTTAGGTGTCTGGTCTTGAGCTCAAATGAGAAGTCTTATTTGAGGTGGGTATCAGCACCATAAGGACAAATTGGTGAATCTATGTATCACAGTGAGCATGTGGACAGTTCTCAGAGGACCAGTCCCGAACACTGAACAATGCCAGAGTCCAGGAAAGAACTCACCTAGGATTGTCCTCTTAAGGATTTTGACAACCCCAGATCCGGATCCAGGTCTGGTTCAAAAGGACCATATTCCCTATTTGTATTCCATCTTCCCTCCCATCCCAACCTGTTTCCATCAGGTTATGCTGAAACAAATTTCTAAAACCCTGTAATTCTTCGGTCAGTAGTACATGTAAGCCATCTCTATTATCATTATCATTATCATTATCATTATTATTATTATTATTATTATTATTATTATTATTATTATTATAGCCATCACTAAAAGTTAAACAATTGGAGCTAGTACACATTTGATTTGAAAAAAGGAAAGATTGGGTATTTATATTCAAGCTAGAATAAAGTACGTATTTAGTCTGTAGCTTGACATTAAGAAATTGAGTTACTAGCCTGGTCGTGGTGGCGCACGCCTTTAATCCCAGCACTCGGGAGGCAGAGCCAGGTGGATCTCTGTGAGTTCGAGGCCAGCCTGGTCTACAGAGCGAGATCCAGGAAAGGCACAAAGCTACACAGAGAAACCCTGTCTCAGACAAAAATGAAAGAAAAGAAAAGAAAAGAAAAGAAAAGAAAAAAAGAAGGAAGGAAGGAAGGAAAAGGGAAGGAAAGGAAAGGAAAGGAAAGGAAAGGAAAGGAAAGGAAGGAAGGAAAGGAAGGAAGGAAAGGAAGGAAGGAAGGAAGGAAGGAAGGAAGGAAGGAAGGAAGGAAAAGAAATTGAGTTCCTCAGACTGTTTCCTAAAAATGGCAAGGAATATTCAGGTGATACAGGAAGGGTTGTTGTAATGGTTACAAAGACTGCTGACTTACATCCTTGGTGTCATAAACATTATCACCCAGAGATTGTATTTGTTAAAGTACATTTGTATGTGGTTCATTTTACCCACCACTGACCAACCTTGAGATATAACTCATTGCAGCAGCTACCACTCCCTCTTCCTCCTCTTCCTTCTTTTCTTCTTATCCTTTACTCCTCCTTCTCCCCTCCTCCTCCTCTTCTCCTCCTTCTCCTTCTTCTCCTTCTCCTCCTTCTTCTTCTTCTTCTCCTCCTTCTCCTTCTTCCTCCTCCTCCTCCTCCTCCTCCTCCTTCTTCTTCTTCTCCTCCTTCTCCTTCCTCCTCCTCCTCCTCCTCCTCCTCCTTCTTCCTTCCTCCTCCTCCTCTTTCTTCACCGGGTCTGTGTTGCCCAGGCTGGTCTCAACCTTCTGGGATCAATCAACCTTCCCCTCTTCACCCTGAGTAGCTGGAATGCTTGTATTCACCAGTGTGCAAAGAAACCTCAGGCTTCCTTCTCTGGCTTCTCTAGACCCCAACTGGTGCCTAAATTTATCTTTTCAGTCACTTGTGTCCAGATCCTTTGTTTGAACTTCTCCCTGAAGCCCTGTATCATAGCCTGGCCACTGAAACTAATCCTTTTCTCTTTCCTCCTTCTTTCCTTCCTTCCTTCTTTCCTTCCTTCCTTCCTTCTTTCCTTCCTTCCTTCCTTCCTTCTTTCCTTCCTTCCTTCCTTCCTTTCCTTCTTTCCTTCCTTCCTTCCTTCCTTTCCTTCCTTCCTTCCTTTCTCCCATCTGCTCTTCCTTCTCTTTTCCTTTTTTTAAATATCAGCTGACTCTCTTTGGCCCAGACTGGCCTGGAACCCACAGCAATCTTGTTACCTCAGTTTCCCAAGTGCTGGGATTAGAGGCCTGAGTCATCGTGCTCCACACCGACATCCTGAAAGATGTGGTAAAGGTCATTGTCCCCCATCATTTGCCTGAAAGATGGCTCTTTTGTAGATGTGATCAACCATCAGGCAGGAATTCAAATAGGCCCTGAGGGAAATGCTACATGGAACATGCATTTTTTTCAGAACATGCTTTTCAGCACATTTTCCAATTGCCCAACTGAAGGATGCCTTGAGGCCATCTAGTGCAACCCTGCTCAATTTACAGATGAAGAAACTGTGAGCTGGAAAAGTCCATGGGCAATTCATTAGTCAGAGGCAGAGCAGCCCCAGAATCAAGGGTTGCTGGTCTCCCTGTAGAGCCTGTCTTTCCACACCGTTATTAAAGCATGCATGCATGTGTGTGTGTATGTATGAATGTGTGTGTGTAATGTAAGGTCTACTAATGCTGTGAGATATTTCCAATGGAGAACACATGAATACTCTCAATAGATTGTACTACCAGCCGGCAACTGCATCGGAAACTTGCCCAAATCATACAGCCCTGAGCTTTACTAATGTTTGTCTTTTGTGCACAAAAAACACATCTTGGTTGACACACTTCAGCTGGCAAGGGCAGTCAAGGAGAAGCAAACCACAGGAGCCACAAGGTTAGTCCATGTAGGGTCTTTCCCAGATCCTGGAACTATGGCCGGGGTCTCTGATGGACTGGGTCTTTGTTTCCATTTTGGCAGGTGTTGGGGTCTACACACTGGGTTCTAAAGTCAGAATGGTGAATCCAACAAGGTATCAGTTGGGCTAAGGTCCAGGGTCCTGTTACACTACTGTAACTGTTTTAAATTCACAGTTCAATGGCCCTACCTATATCTCCATTGCTACACACCCACCACCACCTCCCATCTCCAGAACTCTTTTTTATCTTCCCAGATGAAACTCTGTGCCCATTAAACACAGCCTTCCCATTCCTCTGGTTACCCCTATTCTGTTTTCTATCTCCATGAACATGACTATTCTAAATCTTGATATTCTTTTTTTTTTAAGAGACATGTGTCTCACTGTGTTTGCCGCATTGCCTCAAACTCCTAGACTCAAGCAACAATCCTTCTCCCACATCGTCGCCTCCTACATGACCTTGACTGTAGGATATGCCTGATTTGCTGAGTTACTACCAAATGTTTTCCACATGGGCTGTACCATTTCACATCCTCTCTTTTGTATCATAGTGTGGATTAGAGCGTTAGAGAAAGGAACCGGTCATCCCGAGCCAGCACTGACTTGCTGTGTAATCTTGGCTAAGCCACTCAGCTCCTCCAGTCATGAAGAGATCAATGGCCATTGGTTTGCTGACGTCATGGACTGTTGTAATGTGAGGCTCATACAAAAAGAGATATAGTACCAGGTGGCGGTGGTGCGTGCCTTTAATCCCAACACTCGGGAGGCAGAGGCAGGTGGATCTCTGCCAGTTCGAGGCCAGCCTGGTCTACAGAGTGAGTTCCAGGCCAGGCACCAAAACTACACAGAGAAACCCTGTCTCAAAAAAATTATTTGTACTAAATTTGAGCCAAGTCCACCTCTAAAGAAGAAAACAGTAGGCTACGAGGGAGGAAAGTGCCCTTAAAGTATGCATTTAAGGGGCGGGGCTCTCTCTGCAAAGCAGAGGCATTTGGCTCCTACACAAAGAACATTACTGCTAAGTGCAAGTGCTAAGTTCCAGGCAGCTTGGGAAGGACTGAGGAGGCGTGGCTGCTGGTCGGGTGTTTTGGTTGCTCTCTCAGGCCGAAGTTTGTAGTTCTGTGTGGCAGAAACATTGGGAATTGTGCTCACAGACCTCCACAAGCACCTTCTGGAGAACAATGTGGCTTTAACTCCCTGTTTTTGTTTTGTTTTGTTTTGTTTTTCAGTCTCTCCGTGTGTAGCCCTGGCTACCCTGGAACTCCCTCTGCAGACCAGGCTGGCCTCGAACTCACAGAGAGCTGGGATTAAAGGTGTGTGCCATCACACCCCACAGGCTTACTCCTTTTGAGGGATGGTAACAGTTACTGAAATGTGTCCAACAAATTCCTTGGTCTGTAATTAGGTCATGGGCCTAGCTTCGTCTCCAAAGATTCAAGAGTAGTCTCTCAAGTGAGCAAGGTGGCACAGGCCTGTAATTCCCACACTGAGGAGGCTAAGGAGGAAGATTGAGAGTTCATCTTCAGGAGAACAAAAACAAAAAAGTGTAGAGGGGAAGGTGCATGATGTCTTTAGGGAAGAGGACAGAGCTGCAGTGTTTAATTTCTGATTCTAAATATTAAGTTTGCTTTATCACAAATAAATTGTACCAATATTGATTCTGTAGTTACTGTAGAGAACATAACAAAAATAACAATCACGGCCCAAATGAGATCAAAGCCAGAACTGAGGCTCTCCGAGGTTAAATAATGCTGATAAACTTCATAACTATTTACAGAATCGAGCTTTTGCCACAACTACACAGACTGCTTTTCTGGGCATAAGGAGCGCTACGCTACAGAGACTTTCTTTTTATTTTAAGCACTTATATTTCCTCTGGTGTCTCTTTCCTGCAGCCCTCCCAAGTGTGTGTGTGTGTGTGTGTGTGTGTGTGTGTGTGTGTGTGTGTGAGAGAGAGAGAGAGAGAGAGAGAGAGAGAGAGAGAGAGAGAGAGAGAGAGAGAGAGAGAGAAAGCAAGCAAAATTTATGCTGCACCAATAGAATCCTTGCCCCAAAGAATCCAAGCTATCAGCTTCTCACCGAACTATCACAGAAGACTCCAGAGACCTTCATGACTTGAATCTAAGAAAGGACAATGGAGAGAGAAATGGATCCTGAAGGTGTCTCTCACCAAGATAAACAGATAAGGACGTCCCTGGCTCATGAAGGTGTCCATAGCCCTACCTCACTGTCTTCTTAGTCTTGCCTCAGTGTCTCACTGGGGAAAGGAAAGACAGACCCGAGCATCAGGAAAGACCTTCCTGAGGGTCAGGTTAGGCCTGCTTCCCTGAAGAAACCACCCTGCCCTTTTGAGTCCCTCAAAGCACTCAACCTTTGCTACTGAAGGACTCTTCAGAAATCCTCCCGTCCTCTCTATAGAGAAGGTGGTTGGTCCCTGCTGGGTACAACTACCAAAGCCTGGGCAAATATCTTTAGCACATGCTGAAGGGAATCAGATAGATACTTATGGGCGCAGTTTGCTCTGTGGAGACTCATGCTGTTAAGGTATAGCACAGAAGGGGCCTAAGATATCCAAAGAGCAGAGGAAAGTGACCTGGGCTGAGAGATGGCACTCTGCCTCTATGGCCCTTTGATCTACGTTAGTCAATGTGTGAAGTGTTACTCAATGGGGAATGAAGCTGGGGCTCCAGTGTGTGCTCTGATTCTCAGCACAGAACTAATTCCCATCTCAGAACTCAAGCAGAAACCTCCTGGAAAACATCATTGCAGTTTTAATGGAATTTCAGTGTCAAAACCTTTTGCTATTAAAAACAAAAACAAAAAACAAAAACAAAAACAAACCAAAAAAACTTAGCTGGGTGGCAATGGTGCGCACCTTTAATCCCAGCCCTCGGGAGGCAGAGCCAGGCGGATCTCTGTGAGCTTGAGGCCAGCCTGGGCTACAGAGTGAATTCCAGGAAAGGCTCCAAAGCTACAGAGAGAAACCCTGTGGTGCTGGTGGAGGGGGGGACGGGGGCGGGACACGGGACTTTACTAAGCGATTTAAATTATAAACATATTAGTTTAGCACAAACAGTTTGGGCCAAATGACATTAAAGAGAATGTTTTGCAGTAATAAACTAGTTTGGGGATGCACTTTTTTCTTGAGTGTTCTTTTAGCCTTTCACCCTGACTAAAAAGCTGCAGGATCAACGGTACATGCCATTGCTCACCAAGCATTGTAATGCGTCTATGTGCTATGGATTATTATTCCTTCCAGTCCATGTTGGGGAGGAAGGAAGAGGTGGAGAGAGCCCCACTAGCCCTCTTCAAAAGCTTCCTGAAGCGAACATTCACATCACTTTCTCATTCCTTCGAGATGGGACCTGTGATACGAATTCACAACATGCCCCCACGGTTGGGCATGCCCGGCGGACCTAGACACTTCTGCTTAGCAATTTCCGGTTCAAAATAGCCATTTCCGGGTCAAAACGTCTCACGTGATCAGGACCCTGTGGCTTTGTATGGTTGTGTAAAGTGCACAGTGCAACCATGTGATCTACGTGCATGCGTGGAGTAGCCACATGAGCCCGTGTGCACAGGCACAGCCCAGCCTTTATAAGCCGGTGCCATTTTTCCCTGGCTTCTCTCTCTCTTGCTCCATGTGTGTTTCCACAGGCCTGTTCACGTCTGTCTCTCTCTTTCCTATCTTAATAAAACTCTTGTTAGTAGATTCTGTCGTGTTTCATGACATTTCCTGGCAGGGTAAGAATACCGCCAAATAACTAACAACCTGTCTGGCTCTGTGATCCCCTCCTCTTGGGTATCCTGCACACCACACTTCCATCATTTCCCCCGTCACACGGAGTCGGAAGCTTCCCAACATGTCTCACCTCAGTGTTTTCCCCCTTGAAGACAGGGATCAATTCAGGACAGACAGAACAATGTAAACCTGGGACCTGGACATTTGACATTTCCTAATGATAGCCACGTTCCTCCTCCGAGCCCTGGGTAATGAATGAATGGTGTGGCAGATGCTTGCATGCCTGGAGAACAAATCCTCACTGACCAAGAGTGGCAGCTGACATGGATGGTCAGCTCAGTTTCCACAGTGCTCTTTGCAAGCTTCTGGCCCTCATTAAACTATTAGAAAAATGGAGGTTTGTTTACTGTGGACATCATATCCATCCCCAAAGATAAAGATACTGAGCCTCACAGGACAACAGAGGATCCTTCCCCGACACTTTCCACTGAAAGAGAAAACATAAATCCATTCACCCTCCTTCCCAGGACCAAAGCCGGGCTTGTGCCATCCAGCTGCCCTCCAAACACCATCTGCCTGCAGTGGTCTTTTCTTTCAGCGGCCTGAAGTTTTTTGGCTCAGGAACAAGACCCATTTATTTCCAATGGATCCACACTGCCACCCAGTGGACAGATAGATAGTTCAGCTGGCTGAGGCCTAAGCCTTCTCTCCATTTCACAGCCAGGATTTAAATAGGAACCTGGTTGTTTCAGAGGATCCGGGGTGAGTGTCCATTTCCTCTGCCAGGAACCATGCCAACTTCCGCTGGGAAGCCTTGGATGGAGATGGCACAGGCGAATGCCTCTTAACCAAGATGGACATTTCTGGGCTGATCCGTTCTGGTTTTCTCCCCATCAGTAAAGTCATAGGAAACCCAGGCTGCAGATCAACCAGTCTCCTCTGTCAAGACTCCCAGGATCTAATAGGCAGACAGGAGCTGGGCGATCATTGGCAACAGCCAGGTAGGTGTATGAGGAGACACCTCCTGCCACACAGAACGATTCACTGTTTATTGTAACAGCAATCTGTATTGTAAAAACTGAAAATATATTTTAGGGGGACTTAGCTCAGTCCTCAGCTCAAAAAATAAAATAAAATAAAACAAAATAAAGGTAAGAAAATATATTTTAGGATTAGATCTGAGAAAAATAATTCACTTTCCTATAGTGAAATCAATAGTTGAATGTTCTTTGTTTTATATCCGCCTCCAATGATGGCAGGATCAAACTTCTGGCCTGTCTCATTTGTACCGAGTCTCTTTCTCCTAACTGTCATTTGGCACACAGAGCACCTAGCTTGCTTTCCACACAAAGCTGAGAAGCTCTGTGCCTTCCAGCCACTCCTCCCAGTCTGGCACTCAACCACACACACAGCGCACATCTGTCGCTTTGTGCTTCTTTTGAGTATCCAGGTAGCAGGGATGAGATGTGACCTCACGGGAGCTCTTCATTAAAAGTGCTCTCTGTGTGGGAGAGGATGTGGGTTTGAGTTCTGATCCAGTCACTTGCTAGTTCCTGGATCTTGGATGAATTGCTTAATCTGAGTATCTATTTTTGCCTCTTTCCACAAGGAACATCAGGATTGCATCTACCCTCTGAGTTGCTGTAAGAGATTTCCTTCCTTCTTTCTTTCCTTCCTTCCTTCCTTCCTTCTTTCCTTCCTCCCTCCCTCCCTTCTTTCTTTCTTTTTCCTTCCTTCCTTCCTTTGGCAGGGGAAAATGCAGTCTTGCTGACCTAACACAAATTGACCTTTGACTTGTGGTAATCCTGAGAGCCTGGATTACAGGCACGCATCGCCATGCTCCACTTACTTTGAATATTTAGATAATAAAACACATGGAAATTATTTAGCCTGGTATCTGGATATAGAGTAAAACTCATGAATATTGATAGTCACAATGGTTCATCTTTTTTGTAGGACTGACTAGATTTAGAATTGTCTCCGAGCCAACGGGCATGTCAGTGAGGGCATTTCTGAAGAGGTTTAACTCAAGGGCAAGATGCACTTTGAATGTGGGTGCTGCCATCCTATGGATGAAGAGGAAAAGCAGAGAAAGGAGCCAAGTAGCAGCATTTCTCTCTCCCTGCCTTGCCCTCTCCGCCATGATGGACAACATAACCAGACTGTGAGCCACAGCAAAGCTTCCTTAAGTTGCTCTTGACACAACACTGAGAAAAATGAGTAACACAATGGCAGTCCTCCTCCTCCTTCTCCTCCTCCTCCTCTTCCTCATTTCCTTCCTCCTCTTCCTCCTTCTTCATCTTTGACACAGAGTATCATTATGTAGATAAGGATAGCCTCGAACTCACAGATATCTGCCTGCTTCTGTCTCCTAAGTGCTGGGATTAAAGGTGTATTAAAGGTGTGCATCACCACTCCTGGCTCCTTAATGTTTCTAAAACACAATTTTTCTAAAGTTATATTTCACTAATTTGTATCTTTTGACTAGAGATGAACTTGTGGGTTTGTCTGTTTGCTTGCTGAAATCTAGAAGGGTAAAAGATATCCAGGCTGTTGCTTCTCATTAAAATCATCTAGACAGGACTTTTTTTTTTTTAATGAAGAGGCTCCTTTTCATTTTCTTCTTTCTTTCTTTTTTCTTTCTTTCTTTTTTCAAGGCAGGGTTTTTCTGTGTAGCCCTGGCTATCCTGGATCTCACTCTGTAGACCAGGCTGACCACCTTGAACGCACCAAGATCCAACTGCCTCTGCCTCCATAGTGCTGGGATTAAAGGTGTGCACCACCATGCCTTGTTCAGATGATTGCTAGAGAAGGCCAGCCTAACCCACAGTGACAGAAAGCCCAAGAGTGGGATTAATATGTGTTAGCTGTCCACGATATGCCTGCCAGGGGTTGACACAGGCTTAATGGCTTTGCTGAATGTTTCTAGCAATCCTATGAATCCATTATCCTTTCTAAAAACACAAGAAAGGTAACAGATAGCATTCCCTTAGATAAAGCTAAGGAAATGTGTCTAGCAACCACTCCTTTCCTCTTGTAAGAGATGTGGAGTAATTTCCTGAGGTCACACAGGCAAGTAGTGGAACCCAGGTTTGAACTCAGTCTGCTTTCAGAGTTCATACTTTACCTCACTTCGTCTTGCTCATCCCGTTATTCTTTTATATATCCTTATATAAATTTCTGTATTCTTATGTCCCCAGCTAGCTTATTACATAAGCTTGTTAGAGGCGAGAATTGACTTTAGTCACTTCGGGAGCCTCCACGTCAACTCATATGGGGGATGATTTGGCACCTCAGTTTTAAGAGGGTCTGATTTCTAACTTCATCTGAGTACCACTATACTCCCAAGGGCCTACGCTCCGCGTTATGACCGACCCAAGCAAAACTGTTTCTGCTTTCTCGTTCACCTTCCATTGGTCCCGAATGATCTTTGAGTCAGGCAATCAATAGAGCCAACAGGTAGCTCAGAGTCAGGTATCTCACACACATACCAAAAAAATTCCGGGGGTGAGATTGTGTCTTCGGACTAGGAGCGGGCGGCCAGGGTCCGTAAACTGAGATGCAGACGTGACATCATATTTGAGCAACCGGAAGGAATCCAAATGACTCTACGGGAAAAGAAAAAGAGAGCTTGGGTTGGGGCTATATTGTTTGTTCTGTTTCTTTGTATATTTTTGCTTTTTAGGTTTTTGTTTTGTGTTGTTTGTTCTTGAGACAGGATCTTATTATGGCACCCTGGCTAGCCTCAGCTCACTTTGTAGACCAGGTGGCCTTGAACTCACAAAGATCTACCTGCCTCCTGAGTTCTGGGATTAAAGGCCTACACTGCTGGACCATACTAAAACACAGCCAAATTTGCTAAATTCCACAGCATTCAGGTCCTCAAACACAAAATTCTAGACCCTGCCTGCCCTGCGCCCCTGGACGCTCACTGTGGATCGAAGGCCTGAGCTGCCATACTTGGCAGTCTGCGTTTACCTGTTCCTTATCATGCAGTCTTGAGTGCTCCTGTATATGTAAGCAAAGGGAAAAGAGAAGCCCAGACAGCTGCCAGCCATTCTCGAACCCAGGGCAAGAAACAGAAAATCCTCACAGGAAGCAAAGCCTTCCAGTTCCTCATTCAGAGGGATGACTTTTCCTACTGGGTTTCAGACAGGGCCACCGGACCTGTAGCAAACAATGACACACTCCCCAGAAGCCGTTCAGGGCACACCGAGGGCAGCACCCCAAAGACAACCCACCAGAAGCAGCAAGTGCTTTGAGGGCCCAGGCCTTGGTTCAGCCTGCTCAAGGGTGAGCACTGTGTGCTCTGAGTCACCCCCTAAGAACAGTTCTGGGATTAGCATGGGGAGCCAAGCAGAAGAACATGGACTGCATCCAGAGGGAAGTCTTTAGAGCACTGGTTCTCAACCTGGGGGTCACACGTCAGATCTCCTGCATATCAGATATTTGCATTACAGTTCATAATAGTAGCAAATTTGCAGTTATGAAGTAGCAACAAGGTAATTTTATGGTTGGGGGTCACCACAACACAAGGAACTGTATTAAAGGGTTGTGGCGTTGGGAAGGTAGAGAACCACGACGGCCTTAAAAGGTAAGCGGGAGAATGGCATTGGCATGTCCGTGTGTTTAAAGAACACCCTGTGATAACAGGAAATCCATCAGAGATGACTTGGGGGGTGACAAAGGCCTCAAATGGGAGGATATTGGCAGATGGAGAAAGATGGATTAGTGATGTCTGTCACAGACAGAATGGGAGGATATTGGCAGATGGAGAAAGATGGATTAGTGATGTCTGTCACAGACAGAATGGGAGGATATTGGCAGATGGAGAAAGATGGATTAGTGATGTCTGTCACAGACAGAATAGGAGGATACTGGCAGATGGATAGATAGATTAGTGATGTCTGCCACAGACAACAGAGTGGGAAGACATTGGCAGATGGACAGTTTTTACTCTTCCTATCCTCTGGCAGAGGAAGTTATACCTTGTGGTTTTTTTTTTAAAGCATACAACAACCATCAATAAAAAGATAAAACTAACTTATGCATACAAAGGAATAGGAATATGATTACCTGGGCTTGGCACTTTATTTACTAGGAAGAAAGGGGAAAGAGAAGAGTTTTTCAGGCCTGAAATATTCTTCTATATCTTCATCTGAGTGGTAATATATAGGCACTGTACATACTCCAAATCTATAATACTATATAAGTGTTTTAATCCACTTTGTGTTGCCATAACAAAATACCTGACATTAGGTAATGTACGGCTATTTTTTTTTAAGTTGTTTATTTGGCTCATGATTCTGGATGCTCTCTGAGTAAGGCTCTCTCCCTGACTGCTTTACAACATGGTGGAGAAATATAGGGAAAAATGTCTGCCTGCAGAAGGAACCAAATGCATGGCGTGGTCTACTTTTATAACAACTCCTTTTCACGAGAACTAACATGGCCACATGAGCCCTAGAAAAGTACTAATCTCTTCAAGGGGCTGTACCACTGGGATGCAATCATCTCCAACCAGACCCTTTCTCTTCAAGTTCCTAGTACTCTAGTTGGGAGGAAGCATACCCAAACCAGAGCGACGCCATGAAGATTTGTGATCTTTATTGTACAAACATACTGTAATGCCAAATACAAAGCAGGGAGCCAGAAGTCCTTCTATAGTCCTCTGTGTGTCTGAGGGAACGTGTTACAATGAAACACACAAGCAAACATACCCCATTTTGTCCGTGTAACACTCACCTGAACGCAAGGCATGTGTCTGGATTTGTTGATTTCCTTGTACACGTCAGTCACTTCTCCTATAGTCTTGTCCTCTTTCTTGGCTGAGAACACACAGACTACAATGATCTGGTCCACGTGCGACAGCTGGTTGCTGATGAGGTTGTCATACTCCAGGTCTGTCACCTCGGGGATGATGTGACAGCTACATCTGCATACGTCCCCTTTCTCCCCACGCATGGTCTTCCTCAGGACCACAGGACAAGCCAGCTGGGAAGAAAACCACAAGTCCTTCCTCTCAGTGAGAAGAGGAAGCCTGGAAACAGAATGGTGAGGAGTCAGGTTAAAGGGCTGGAAGGGCAGAAGGCAGAGCCTTAGTCATGGGTGGGTGTGCTGGTAAAGCATCAAGTCTAATGATGGACTGCATTTGTCAACATGCTGAACAAACAAATGTAGGCCGAACATTATATACACGTAGTGGCCAGGAGCACAGTACCAGGGTGTTGATTGCATTTTAATATGTGCAGGAAGAATGTATTTAAGGCTGGTCTGCAAGACACTTGCTTTAATCCCTTATAGTTAGAAACAGGGCAGACCCCTACACTAGGAAAAATGAGATTCTAAAAGATCAATAATTTGAACCAAACTCCACAAATACAAGTAACAGAGTTGGAACCTGAACTCATAGGTCTGTTTCCCATTCTAGCCCTGCCATCTCCTGAAGAGGCCATTCCTGTAGTTAGTTATTAACAGGATTTGAATGAGAGTAACCGCAGAGGCTCGCATATTCGAATTCAGATAGTCACCAGAGAATGGAACTATTTTAGAAGAATTAGATGAATTATGTATGGCCTTACTGCAGTAGATGTGGCCTTTTTGAGAAGGTGTGTCAATGGGGGTGGGCTCTGAGGTTTCAAAAGGTCACGCCAGCTCTCCCTGCCTGTTGTCTGTGGATCAGGATGCAAAGCTCTCACCTACTGCTCCAGCAACATGCCTGTCTGCTCCCTGCCATGATAATCATGGGCTAACCTAAACTGAGCAAGCCTCCAATTAAACGCTTTCTTCTTTGAGTTACCTTGGTCATGGTGTCTCTTTACAGAAACAGAACAGTAAGACATGGACAATATAAGACATGTAACTTAACAGAGTGGAAGTCAAGAAGATGAATTCCAGTCTGCCTGTCTCTATCATTTGAAATGTAACTTGAGTCTTTCACTTCTTTGTACCTTGGAATTCCTATCTGTTTGTGGGAGAAAGTTCATGTTTCCACCAAACTCCTGGAAAGTAATGAAGCATTATAGAAAACAACTCCATGAAGCTGGATTAGCTTTTTATGAGATGCTAAAATCTGCATAAAATTTAGTATTTTAGTTATTAACAATTATAATTCCTAGTAGTGAGGACAGCTAACTGTTAAAGTATTGACTGTCAGCTTCAGTTTCTTTGTTTTGAAGCCAACTATTGTGGACCTAATGTTTGTATCCCCTTAAAATGTGTCTGTCAGAGCTGGGGGTGTAGCTCAGTTGGTAGAATGCTTGCCTAGCATGCGTGATCTTCTTGATCCAGCACCACATAAACCAAACATGATGACACATACCTGTGAATCCTAGCACTCAGGGGCTGGAGGCAGGATAATGAGTTTGAGGCTAGCCTGGACTAAATGAGACCAGCCTGGGCTAATAAGACCCTGCCTCAAAACAAAGCAATAAATTCATTTGTTGAAGTCCCAACCCTCAATAAATCTGCACTAAGACAAGCTCTTTTTGGGAAGTAACTTTGGGTTAGATGAAGTCATAAGGGGGCAAGCCTGACCTGGCAAGAGTAATGCTCTTTTGAGAAAAACCAGAGAGCTGTTCCTCAGTTGCTTTTTTTTTTAAAGGAGGGATGAGACAGGGTCTCTCTACATAGTCCTGGATATCCTGGAATTCACTAAGTAGATAAGGTTGACCTCATAGAGGTCTGCCTGCCTCTGCCTCCCACGTGTTGGGACTAAAGTTTACCTATTTTTTTTTTTTTTTGAGATAGGGTCTCTCATTGAATTTGGAGCTCATGACTTCTGCTAGGCTGGCCAGCCAATGAGCTCCAGCCCTTGCCTAGACCCAGGTACCTGACTTTGACATGGGTGCTGGGAGTCCAAACCTAAGTTCTCAAGCTTTTGAGAACGTTACTTTAATGACTAATGTTGGGAAATATTATTTTAAGGTGTGTTACTTTTCTTTATGTTGCATTTGTTTAACTCTGTGAAGCTGTGTTACTGTGCCTGTCTAAAGCATCTGATGGCCTAATAAAGAGCTGAACGGCTAATAGCAAGGCAGGAGAAAGGATCGGCGGGGCTAGCAGGCAGAGAGAATGTATAGAAGAAGAAATCTGGAAGAAAGGAGGAGAAACAAGAGAGTAAGAGAACAAGGGAGGAGGACATGAGGGACCAGCCACCCAGCTACACAGCCAGCCACGAAGTAAGAGTAAGACTTACAGAAGTAAGAGAATTGGAAAAGCCCAGAGGCAAAAGATAGATGGGATAATGTAAAGTTAAGGAAAGCTGGCTAGAAACAAGCCAAGCTAAGGCCGTGCATTTATAATTAAAAATAACCCTCCATGTGTGATTTATTGGGAGCTGGGGTGGTGGGTCCCACAAGAGAGCAAAAACAAACAACAACAGACTGAGCAAACTTCCCAGACTCTCTAGACCTAGTTCTGGCATTAAAGGTGGTAGACACAGCATAATATTTGACATGTGTTTTTTGCTTAATTCTTATACAACCTCACAAAGTAGGTACATTACTGCTCAGGTGCCAGGTTCTTGAAGGTTTCCTAGCTGGTACGGCTCTGCTATCAGCATTCTGCCCTGCTGTCCCTCTACCAATCGTCCATCACATGTCACACATGGGATTTAGCAGGAAACTGAACCACAGCAAGAAAACCATAAGAAGCAGCAATGAAACTTAAGACGGGCTTTCTCTAGCACAGCTAATTTTAATTCACAGGTGAGTGAAGGCCTGTGCTCTTTTATGTCAAGATTTAAAGTCTAAGGTTGATCTACAAGTTTTGGCTACATTTTGTAAACATAAACGAAGGCCCTGTGGAGTATCAATGCCTTTGAGGTCTCTCTGATACCTAGGCTACTGAGCCACAAAAAACAAGTTGACCTTTAAGTGCAAAGTGTGTTTTTAACCTCCCTGGGGTAATTTTGATGTCTAAATGAACATCATGGAGCAGACTTGCCTGGTGATTGCTTGTTTTACCACTGCAGGCTTGAGATTTGGCTGATCTTGCTTTTGCATACAGTTCCAGGCACTACATAAATACCGAATACTAACCCTGCTATAGGGACCCAACTTGACATGATGACAGCCATCTTGTAAAAAGTGATTTAATTATGTATATGTGTGTGGGGGGGGTGCACTTGAGTGTAGAGCCTGCAGAAGCCACAAAAGCCAGGTCCCCCCTGGAGTTACAAGTGGTTGTGAGCTGTCCAGTGTGGATGCTGGGAACCAAACTTGAGTCTTCTCCGAGAATAGTGCAGACTGGTAACCTCTGAGCTATCTTTCTAGCTCCTTACAATAACCATCATGATCATAACAGCTATATTTTCCTGTTGAGTGACCCTGATGTGCAGTTTAAGCCCTACAGAGTAAACAAAGACATTAAGACAGTCATTTGCACAGTTCTGGCTGCCCACTGACTCCTGAATATTTCTTAACATATTCTTGACATGCCAACACCTTTCAAGAAAGCTACTATGCATTCAAGTTGGCCTCAGCCCAACTTTGCCCACTGTGCTGGCTAATTTTATGTCAACTTGACACAAGCTAGAGTTATCTGAAAAGGGAGAACCTCAACTGAGAAAATGCCTCCATAAAATCAGGCTATAGAGCATTTTCTTAATTAGTGACTGATGGGGGATGGCCCAGTCCATTGTGGGTGGTGCCATCCCTGGGCTGGTGGTCCTGGGTTCTATTAAGAAAGCAGGCTGAGCAAGCCAGTAAGTAGCACCCCTCCATTGCCTCTGCATTAGCTTCTGCCTCCAGGTTCTGTTTGAGTTCCTGTCCTGCCTTCCTTTAATGATAGACTACAATGTGTAAATGTGAGCCAAATAAACCTTTTCCTCCTCAACTTGCTTTTTGGTCATGGTGTTTTATCATAGCAAAAGAAACCCTAACCAAGACAACCACGATGTAACTGCCTTCCTCCTGCAATGGGGTGCAGAGATTCTTCTCCTGGCTATCACCTGAGACACGGTTCTGTCCATACACCCCTGATAAACTACACTCTGCAATCACTGGCCCCCTCTTGGCCTCTTCCACCCGGGGTTGTTGGTTCTTGTATATCATAGCTTAGGTCTTTCTGAACCCTTGCTTATTATCTCTCTGTCTGTGGAATAATCCTGCTGTACACTGTGTGAATATATGTGGCTATGATTGGTTTAATAAACAATCTGACTGGCCAATAGCTGAACAGGATAGTTAGGCAGGAAAACCAAACTGAGAATGATGGGATGAGGAAGGGCAGAGCCAGAGGAGTTGTCAGCCAGATGCAGAACAAGTTGGACACACAAAATGGGATAGAGGTAAAAGCCACAAGCCTCAGGGAAGCACAGAGATAATAGAAATGAGTTAAGTTGTAAGAGCTAGTTAGTAACAAGCCTGAGCTATCAGCCCAGCATTTATAATTTATATTAAGCCTCCAAGTCAGTTATTTGGGAAGCAGCTGCTGGTTATTTGGGAGCAGGCAGTCAGGACAGGGAGAACTCCTCCTACAGTCTTCCACACCCTAAGCTCAGCAGTACCACACTGCTCAGCATCCCTCTGACTTGCCTGCATCATCCTATCAAGGGCCTTTGCTCATATACCCACTGTGCTGCTCTGTTAGCTGAGCCCCAGCTCCCCTGGCTCTAACCTGGGGCAAGGACCATTGCAAGGGCTTCCTTACAGCTGAGTACCGGCAGGTCATGAACAGTAACTGAAATCCTGAATGGAATTGTGTATAGTTCAGTCCTTGTGGAAGTGGAGTTCGGGGAATTGCAACTAATCCTGACGGCAGCAGGATTCCACACCGTCCTCATTTCTCAGCTGAAATACTCACCACCACCTGAACTCAGGATTCTACGCAAATGTTCCTGAAACCATCCTTCTTTGCAGCTCAGTGTTAGGGGGAAGCATTGGTGGTCACACTCACTGTGGGATGTTCAGGTGTGTGCAAGGCCCTGGATGTTCAGTCCCCTCAGCATCACAAGTATATTTGTGTATGTGTGTGTGTATACACATGTGTATATATGTATGTACGTGTACACACACACACACACACACACACATATAGTTTGATGAGAAATGTCTCCCATAGGCTCGTGCATTCGAACACTTGGTTCCCACCTGCAGTGTGTTTGGGGAAGTTATGGAACCTTTAGGAGGTAGAGTTGTTAGAGGAAATAGGCCATTAGGGGCGGGTTTTGCAGGTTTATAGCCTTGCCTCACGTCCTGTTAGTTCTAGAGACTTCCTGTGTTCAGATGAAATGTGATCAGCCAACTTCCTCCTCCTCCTGGTGTGCCTCACCTTCCCCACCATTATGGCTCTAGGCTACTAGAATAGTACACCAAAATGGACTCTCTTTCCTTAAGTTGCTTTTGGTCATAGTATTATATCGCAGCAAGAGAAAAATAATACAGACACACACACACACACACACACACACACACTTGCACATACACATATGCACACACACTTGCCTGCACACACACTTGTCTGCACACACACACATGCACACATGCATACACACTTGCCTGCACACACACATACACACATGCACACACACACATGCACACACACTTGCCTGCACACACACACATACACACATGCACACTCACTTGTCTGCACACATACACACTTGCCTGCACACACACACACACATACACATGCAACACACTTGCCTGCACACACACACATGCACACACACACTTGCCTGCACACACACACACATGTGTTTTCCGGCCTGGCCCATAGTCAGGACAAATCTCTCTTACCCACCAGGCCCATAGATGCTCAGAACCAACCAAATAAACACACAGAAACTTATATTGCTTACAAACTGAATGGCCATGGCAGGCTTCTTGTTATCTACCTCTTCTATCTTAAATTAACCCATTTCTGTTAGTCTATACTTTGCCACATGGCTTGTGGCTTACTGGTGTCTTTACATGTTGCTTCTCATGGCAGCAGCTGGCAATGTCTCTCCCCCAGCCTTCCACTTCCCAGAATTCTCTTCTCTACTTCTCCCGCCTATACTTCTTACCTGCCTGGCTACTGGCCAATCAGCATTTTATTTACACAGAGCGATATCCACAGCACTTCCCCTTTTCTTCTTTGTTAAAAAAGGAAGGTTAACTTTCACATAGTAAAATTACAGATAACAAAACAATTATCAAGCAAGAATTACAGTTACAATATTAAAGAAGATATCCTATCTATCTTATATTTGTGAGTTTAAGGTTTTATATCTAACTTATCTTTTATCATAACTGAGAAAAGTATAACTATCTAGTCTTCAACCACATCAAAGACCTCAGAAGGATATAATATTACCTGAGAACCGGGAGAAGGATGCAAGTAACTTTTGGGAGTCTTGCAGGGTAGACAGAGACAGCTGGCAGCCTGAACAGTCATCTAATGTTCCTTTGTAAAGTTGGGGCATTTGTCTTCAGCCCACAGGGCTAGAGTCTCTTGGTCACTTCTCTCAGTGTCTTGTAGAATGTCTGGCAGTTTCTTCTGCGAAGCAGGAACCTAAAGGACCATTTTGTCAAGCAAGGTTCAGTGGTCACCTTTCTATGAGTCCTGCACGTCCAGTCGATCAAGCAGTCCAGGCAAGAACAGTTTCTTGCCCAAATGGCTATTTTTGCCAAGGTGAAAATAAGATATAAAGTGTCTTCAATGCCCATCCTCCTCTCTGAAGTAAATTGGTGCTGCCAGGAGCAGACATGTCTCACTGTCCAGAAAGTCTAAATTTTAAAAATATTTTAAATGCCATATTCTGTAGGTCTTTGAAGTATTTGAAGATTACCTATCTATCTGAAATATCTCTGTGTATATCTAGAAGACTTAACTAACATGGCTATGAGTATGATTATCATAGATGACTAATTATTAATTTATTTTTAATTATCCATTACAATTTTAAATGAGCTATACAAACATAATACCTTAAACAAGAGTAGAAATATACATACAGTATAACAAAATTAACTAAGTTTGTATCAGTAGACTAAAATCTATACCAATGTAAAACATTTTAAACAAGTTGTTGCTCTTTAAAAGTAAGTTCATTAATCTACCCTTTCATCCTATTATATCTATATCATATCCTCTTTTTTTCTTTAGAAAGAGATCATATTTATAATCAACCTGATTTAAATAAAAATATTGGTTTTTCTCTGTCCCGCACCAGAGGGCTCTTTTGATTTGGGACACAAGAATCTCTTAACTCTTTTTTTTAGCAATATGTCTGGGTTTAGAGAAGGAGTGAGCCAATTCCATCTCCAAAGCCAGCTTGATAATTTTGGGAATTTGGGCGTAGTTTTTCTTACTACTTTCTGCTGGAGGGGGGCGCTGTATCTTATGGGGTCACAAAGAAAATTTTAGGATTGTGGAGTAGTCCGTGAGGGTAAACCTCTGCCAACCAAGTAAACACACAGAAACTTACATTGTTTACAAACTGTATGGCCATGGCAGGCTTCTTGTTATTTACTTCTTCTATCTTAAATTAACCCATTTCTGTTAGTCTATACTTTGCCACATGACTTGTGGCTTACCAGTGTCTTTACATGTTGCTTCTCATGGCAGCAGCTGGCAATGTCTCTCCCCCAGCCTTCCACTTCCCAGAATTCTCTTCTCTGCTTGTCCCGCCTATACTTCCTGCCTGGCCACTGGCCAAACAGCATTTTATTTACACAGAGCGATATCCACAGCACACATGAATACATGCACACACACTTGCCTGCACACACACACATGCACTCACATACACACACACACTTGCATGCACACATATGTGCACACATTCATACACAACTGTCCTTCCCCAGTATATCTCCCATTCTAGCTGTACTACTCTGTTAACATGCCATTGCTATTCTTCTGTTTATTCCTGTTCCATACCATCTCTTCCTAAAGCCTTGAAGCCTTGGAGGATGTTGACCAAGTCTTCCCCTCATTGACTGCACCTAGCCACACACCTGTGGATGACTGATAACAGCTACAAT
This sequence comes from Onychomys torridus, assembly GCF_903995425.1. NCBI lineage: Eukaryota > Metazoa > Chordata > Mammalia > Rodentia > Cricetidae > Onychomys > Onychomys torridus. Next base: position 14,255,369 of record NC_050462.1, on the reverse strand, counting down.
ACTCACTGTGTGGCCAGCCATCTCATGGCACCACTTTATGTAGCAGCGTTAGTGCAGCATGATGATAAGGCTTCAAATAGTCAGCCTTTCACCAAAGAAACTTCTCCTTGTAACAAAAGGATGCCATTACAGAAAATCACAAACAGTCCAAATACAGAAACAAGTGATCATACGGTGCCCAGGCCCAGCTGGTCCATCTATAACAACTCCTATACCTGAGGTTCAGAGAGCATCACTGAAGAGGAGACAAGCCCCAATTGGTCCATCTACAACACAACTGCACCCGAGGTTCAGAGAGCATCACTGAAGAGGAGGCAGAAAGCTCGTAAGAGCAAGAGTCCTAGGAAAGCTGCTGTGAGATTATGTCTAGAAATACAGGGAAGCCTTCACCCAGGATACCACAGCAATATGGCCCCAAAGAAGTGTAACAGCAGGAGATTTGCTAATGTGGACGGGGGGGGGGGGGAGTCTCAGGGGGCCCCAAACCCTGAACAAGTGTTGCACAAAATCTAATTGGTCTTTAAAACAAAAAAACAAAACAAAACAAAACAAAACAAAACAAAAAAACAAACAAAAAAAAAGAGCCAGATACTGGGGTAAATGCTGAAAGATCAGAGAGACAAAGGAACAAGCCCTGCCATGTCTCACCTCACCAACTCCACGAATCCTCTGACTTAATGCCTGTGAGTCCTCACCAAAAGGCCTCCAGCCAAAAGCCTTTAGTTCCTGCCTCCTCACGTGTTACATACCTTTCTCCATCCAGCCAGATCCCTTCCTTCTTAGTGCTGGGATTAAAGGAGTGTGACTCCCAAGCACTGGGATTAAAGGCGTGTGCCACCACTGCCTGGCTCTGTTTCTCTCCAGGGTGGCTTTGAACTCACAGAGATCCAGACAGATCTCTGTTTCCCGAGTACTAGGATTAAAGGCGTGTGCCACCATGCCTGGCCTCTGTGTTTACTCTAGTGGCTTGTTCTGCTCTCTCATCTTCAGGTAAAATTTTATGGGTATGACAAAATATCACCACATACAAGCAATTAAGAGACACTGAGAGCAGGAGCAGTGGTCTGTCTGTCCCGGGGCAAGTCCTCCAGTTGCTTATCCAATACCAAGTGGCCAGCCCTGAAGTCATCTGTACACATACAAGTAACACTAAAGGGACCGAGCAGACTGCATTTATATGTTCAGCAAGATGAGTGTACATGGGAGGGGTGGGAGGGGGGAAAAGAGAAGGAGGAAAATAATGCAATTACATTTTAATCTTAAAAAACAATAAAAGCCAAAAATTCATTAATATCAAAAATGCACGGGGGCTGGAGAGATGGCTCAGAGGTTAAGAGCACTGACTGCTTTTCCAGAGGTCCTGAGTTCAATTCCCAGCACCCACATGGTGGCTCACAACCATCTGTGATGAGATCTGGTGCCCTCTTCTGGTTGGTCATACATGCTGTACACATAATAAATGAATAAATCTTTTAAAAAATGCACAAAGCACATTCTCATTGTGCTTATGAGTTTTTTTTGTTAAATGTTACTGGAACAGTTTCAGGCTGGGGTCTTGCCAGGTATGTGCACAAGGTGGTCTGCGGTGTATGTGAAAGGAGGCAGAACCTTCCCTGGCTTCAGAGGTTGCCACCCAGTTAAGGGACCAAGCTGTCATTTGTGACGGTGTCTCCCCTTCCCACGGTGTCCGGATCCAGCCGGAGCTGACCCCATAGACTTCTCTCCCTGGTGGGGAGTGCCCTATTTAGCTTTGGTGGTGGCTTGTTCTCTTCAAAGGAAGAGGCACCAGAAGCAGGACTAGCCTGTAACCTTTTCAGAGCCTCGCCCTTAGTGGCCCACCCCTGCCCAGAGATACAGAGGCGTGGAGAACTAGGTTCTTTTTGTGCTGAGGAATAAAACAAGGCACAGTTCCCTCCGGAACGCTGACAAAGAAGGAAAGACAGACAGCCATGTGTGCCATGCATGTGCTGACAAGATGTGTGAGCAACACAGCTAGTTTTTAAACATGTGTGTGTCCAAACACGTGAAGACAAACTAAGATTTGGTTCCTGAGCCATCCAAATTCCACTTCTAAACGAGAGAGCTCAAGGTTTTGAATCTGCATGTGTAAGTGGATCTCGGCCTTAGGAAAGGTTTTCATTAATAAGTATGTATTATGGTTCAGATATGAAACGTTCCCCACAGTCTTGTTGTGTGTTAAGCTTTTGGTCCTCAGCTGGTGGCATGCTGGGGGGATGTGAGGCCTGGCTGGCAGGGATGGGTTGTTAGCGGTAGGGCACTGGGGATTATAGGCTGGTCCTGTTTCTGATCCCCACTTTCGTGGCTTCCTGAGACACCAAGATGTGAAAGAGCCCTCACCAAAGCCTGATCCACGCCCCTACTGTGCCTCCCCTGCCATGAGGGAGTGGTGGCTCCTAAAATTGCACATGAGAATAAACCCTTTCTCTTCTAAGTTGCATCTAGCAGGTATTTTCACATCTGTGAGTTAAAGCATCCAGAGGTGGCAGTCTCTAACCCAGCCTGCACACATGTGTTAAGCCACCTAGAGGACCCTACTGAACCAACATGAAAGAGCGGAAAGAAAGGGGTCGCTAACGTGGTGGTTCTCAACCTGTGGGTCGTGACTCTTCTGGGGGGGGTCGCAGATCAGATATCCTGCATATCAGATATTTATATTACACTTCATAACAGTTGGAAAATGAAAGTATCAATGGGATAATTTTATGGCTGGGAGTCACCACCACATGAGGAACTGTATTAAAGGGTGGCAGTGTTAGGAAGGTGGAGAACCACTGATCTCTCAACCAGGAGCCAGATTTCAGATGGCTGAAATAAGGGAGGCTGGTTACCGGGAGCACTGGTTGGTGGTTGAGGTCCTGTGGATGTAATGGTAAGGCAACGGCTTGTAGAACTCCTTCAGTGCCAGGAAGGTATTTCTGTACCGAAGATACTCCTTGTACCAATCGGCTTCCTTTGTGTTCCGACGCAGGGCAGGTATTGCAAATGAAATCTTTGGTTTTCTGACCACTTTTTTGGCAAACATAGGCAGTTTGCAAACATGTAGTGATTCGAGCCCTGAAATGAAAACAAAACACACCCCACTAAACATCTTCAGTAGGATAAAGACACTCGTAGGCTGAGCTGGATAGACTGCACTAGGTGTAGTAGCTGGGATATTTCTTCATCACATATAAATCCTCCTCTCCATGGATAGCACCATCACTCCTGATATGGGTACCTCTTGTCTTCTCTGAGGAACCATGGCATAGATGTTATAAACAAGGAAGATATCTAGGTTATCAACAAATACAATCCAGAGGAGTTTGTGTTTACCTTGTGCCAGGGAATGAGCCAAGTATTTAAAATATACAATGCTATTCAAATAGTACACTCGTAGTAGTGTGGCCTTTGATATCCATGGGGTTTGAATAGAAGGTTTTATAGATATGAAGTGTCCCCTTCAAAAGGCTTAATTGTGCCAGGGTGGTGGTGGCACATGCCTCCACTGTCAAAGGCAGGTGAATCTCTGAGTTCAAGGCCAGCCTGGTATATAGAGCTGACCTGGACAAACAGGACAGACAGGCCTACCCAGAGAAACCCTGTCTTGAAAAACCAAAAAGAAAAAAGGGGGGGCTCATTTGATGAAGACTGGATCCCCAGTGCAATACTCAGAGATGAGGCTTTGGGGAGCAATCTGGATGATGAAGACACTGATCTACTCAATAGATGAATTCATTGACAGATTCATAATTTAATGGTATTATTGAGAGGTAGTGGGATCTAGGAGGGAGGTCATCAGCAGAGGAAGTAGGTCAAAAATATAACTTACCTCTCCTGCTTTAAATGGCTTTTCTCAGGTACACGTCACAGCAAAGGAAAGCCGAACACAAAATGATCCAATCACGATTCCACCAATCATGACCAAAATTATTATTATTATTAATTTATTTAACTTTATTTAGTGTGCATTGGTGTGAAGATGTCAGATCCCAGGGAACTGGAGTTACAGACAGTTGTGAGCTGCCATGTGGGTGCTGGGAATTGAACCTGCGTCCTCTGGAAGAGCAGCCAGTGCTCTTAACCACTGAGCCATCTCTCCAGTCCCCAACATTATTATTTTTAAATTTCATCTGTACTGAATATATACAGGCATCTCCTCCACCCCCATCATCATCCATCCAACAATGTGGTATAACAACATTCACGTTGCATTAGGCATTAAAAGTATATTGATAATTTAAAATATGCAGCAAGGCGTTTGTAGGTTTTCTGAAACTAGAACAGCATTTTATAAGTGGGACTTGAGCAACCTCAGATTCTGGTATCCATAGGTGTCCTGGAACTGGCCCACTATGGATACCAAGGGATAACTGTATTCTTATTTTCATGATGTCACAATAATTCCAAATTTACCCAGCTAGAGAAAGGAAGAGTTTGGAATTAAAAGGTCCATTTGATAACTGTACTTTTATCAGGCTACACATCTTAAAATAATATTCTACAGATGGGATATTTTAAGTTAAGGAAAGCTGGCAAGAAACTAAGCCAAATTAAGGCCAGGCATTTATAAGTAAGAATAAACCTCCATGTGTGATTAATTTGGGAGCTGGGTGGCTCCTCCCAAAAGAGCCAAACACAACCTACAACAGGAGGTGTCTGGACCATCAGATGTCTACCAAGAAAAGCTACTGGCACTGAGAGGATCCACATGGAGAGGTTATGTGTGCTCAGGCAGCAGAATTGAAGAGACGGAACCACTCAGGTCTGGCGGAGCCCAGGTGATACCACCAAGAGCCTCAGATGCCGTAGGTGGAGCTGCAGGATTTGGTGTTTGCCCTGTTGGGTTTTTATAATGCTTTAGCCTAGGCTATGTTCCTATTCTTTCCTTTTGAAATGAAATGGAAATACTTGCTATATTTCACTGTTTAGGGATGTGTGTGATGTGTTTTTTTTTTTTTTTAATTTCATAAGGACTCTGTTAAGAGATCATCTTGGATCTCAGAAGAGACTTTGGCTTTTGGAACAATGTTGAAATTGTTAAGACTTTGGGGCTCTTAAGATGAACTACGTGCATTTTGCATTATGAAATTACCATGAGCCTTTGAAGACCCCGGCTAGATGGGTGACTGTCACCAGTGATCAATCGTCATTGTTAACTTGACTGGATTTGGAATTACCCAGAAAACACACCTCTGGGTATTCTTTACACTTGATTTTGGCCAAAGACTAAGAAATTACTTGGATGTCTTTGAAGACATTTCTAGTGAGGTTTAGCTGAAGAGGAAAGACTTACCCTGAATGTAGGTGGTTCCATAAAAAGGAAAAAAAGAGGAAACCAGCTAAGTGCTAACTTCCCTGCTTTCTACGCCCTTATCCATCAAGATGGCAGGAGCCCCAGCCATGACTTCTTGCTACGCTGACCTCTTCCATGCCTTCCCCGTCACGATGGACTCTAACCACGGGCCAAGGTAAATCCTTCCTATGACTTGTTAGGTATTTGGTTACAGAGATAAGAAAAGTAACCAACACACTAACCTAGTATTTGTGGAGATGACAGAACCCACCTTCCATGAATAATGAGAAGAAACTATGTTTTATCATCACTAACCAAGATAAGATTGTGATAGGCTCTGTAGTCAACACCAGCCATGAGCTGATGCGCATTCAACGGAAGATTTGAGCACGAGATCCCTCTCAACAAATGATCAAACGATAGAGACAAAGACTGACATTTTAGTATGGAGACTAAGGATTGGGCTTGATGGTGTGAGAAGAGCTTCTTATTAAAACAATAAATATGGGGGCTGGAGAAATGGCTCAGCTATTTAAGGTTAGGCTTACAACCAAAAAGTATGAAAAAACAAAAATAAATTTGAAAGCTCCTCTCCTTACGAAAACACAGCAGTGGCCCAATGGATTGCCTTCTCCGAAAAAGTAAACAAAATCAAAAGTGTGTTCCGGCTGCAGCCCATCACCAGGGGCCATGATAAGAAGCTGTATAACAGGGCTTTACAGTCACAAACTTGCAGCCTTGGAACTTCAGTGGGGGCAGGTGTTTAAATATTGGTTTTTAGCCAGGTGGCAACACACGCCTTTAATCCCAGCACTCGGGAGGCAGACAGAGGCAGGCGGATCTCTATGAGTTCGAGGCCAGTCTGGACTACAGAGTGAGTTCCAGGAAAGATGCAAAGCTACACAGAGAAACCCTGTTTCGAAAAAACCAAACCAAACCAAAAAAATATCTTGGTTATCTAGAAATCAGAACTGTGAAGTTGGTCATGAGGAGCAATGGATTGTGGAGCAATGGATTGCAGAGCAGGGATTCCGGAGCAATGGATTCCAGGGCTTACCCAGTGTGGATCTGTAGTAATTCAGCCAGTGGAGGAGGATGTGCCTAACCTTCTTCTGCATTTTGCTTAGTTTGATGGAAGCCACAAGGTCATGCAGAATGCTTATGTCCGTGCCTGGATCATCAGAGTCTGTGTCCACAGGGTCTGCTAAATTTGAAGCCTTTAGATGAGAAGATGAATGTACACATCAATACCCTTAGTATACATACACATTTGTGAGGGAGACTGCTTGCTGCAAACATCAATACTTCATCCTCATGTACCCATTCACCCATTTATCAGACTACCCAACAAGTGGTTATTAAGTGCTATTTATAGCCTGACAATGTGCAAGAAACTTAGGATAAAGTCATGCATAACAGCCATATTCTTTTGTGACTATACTTAACGCCACTGAAATACATACTTACAAAGGCTATGATATCATAATCAATTAAGAGAGAAAAGGCCATTTCCCTATCCTCTAGGAGTTCACAGTCAGTGGAAAACCTCAAGAGTCTGATAATCACAGTACTGCAGAGACCAGGTTAGAACAGAGTTATAAGTAGAAAATCTGATGGTTAAGTGCACACTGGCTTTTACTCAGCAGCAGCAAGAGTTATAAATATTCATTATTTTTTTGTGCATTATGCAAAGCCAGGTGAAGACGGGTACAAAGCAGGGGGAATGTGAAGGGACAGAGGAGTCAGTGAGCCACACAGAGGCTGATGAAGTAGGCAGGGAGCATTCTGAAGAATTTATTCCATAGAAACCAGGCGATAAAGCTGACACTTCAGTCTGAAATCTCAACTCCATCTGAAAGGCACAGACTTGAACTTCCTTGTTATAATGATTCCAAAAAGGACCTAAAGCCAATCAGTGGCCTTGATATAACCACCTAAAAACAGGAGTCTTACCATCTAATCTCAACCTCAAAAATGGGTAAATAAAGATGAAATATCTCATGATACTGAAGCTTTAATGTGTATGGATGTATTATCTGTCACAGGGCCATCTTTTGTATTTGTTATATTGGAAATCTGAAGATTTTCTAAGTGTTCATTTTTTAGATTTATCTTGTTACCTTATGTGGAAGAGTGTTTGGCTGTGTATACGTTTGTCTACCATAAGCAGCCTGCAGAGGCCAGAGAGGGGGTCAGATCCCCTGTATGTGGAGTTAGGGATAGTTACTGGGAGCCACACTCTGGTTCTCTGCAAGTGCTACAAGTGTTCTTAACAGCAGGGTTCTCTCTCAACCCAGGAAATCTGAAGGTTTGATGAGTTACGGAAACCTAAAGCTGGGCATGGTGGCGCACACCTTTAATCCCAGCACTTGGGAGGCAGAGGCAGGCGGATCTCTGTAAGTTCGAGGCCAGCCTGGTCTACAGAGAGAGTTCTAGGACAAACAGGGCTACACAAAGAAACCTTGTCTAGAAAAACCAAAAAAGAAAAAGAAAACCTTAGATATTCCATCTTGAGTTTTCCATTTATGTCAAACACATTGATATAGACTTGTGATAATTAATTTTAAAAGTTTTAGATAAAGTGACTAAGTTCAAACATAATTGAAATATGTAAGAGAACTTGAGGATCCTTTCATTTAATTTATGTGCTATGTAAATGTTAAGAACCTAAGAATATTTGGCTTACCAGGGTTATAAATATGCATTTGAAGTACTTAAATAAAAATAAACTTTAAAACTATAAATATACTTCAAAATATGCAAAATTTTGTTCATTAAACTGTATAGGAGTCTAATTATCAAGTATAATTAGCTCAATTTGAGTCAGTCAATGAGAAGACAGAAACAATGGTTATCTTAATCAAGATTATTAGTGGAATAAGTATATATATATATATTGGTTTTTTTGAGACAGGGTCTCTCTGTGTAGTTTTGGTGCCTTTCCTGGAACTCACTTTGGAGATCAGGCTGGCCTCGAACTCACAGAGATCCACCTGCCTCTGCCTCCCGAGTGCTGGGATTACAGGCATGCACCACCACTGCCCGGCAAAAATTAGTTTTAAACTCAAATCAAATACTGTTTTTCTAGACACAAAAATCTCTTGGATCTGGGGGGAAAAAAACCCTCATACCTGCAGCTTCAGATCTTTTCCTTCATCTCCTCACTTCTCTTTACTGAGTTGGTTAATGTAACATCAGTGAATTTCTTCAGAAGTCTCCCTCCCTCCCACCACCCACCCATTCATCTGTTCACTCTTCCCTCCTCCACCCATTCATCTGTTCACTCTTCCCTCCACCCATTCATCTGTTCACTCTTCCCTTCACACACCCATCCCTCTGTTCACTCTTTCCCTCTCTCCCCTTCTTTTAGAAGCCTTTTTTAAAACTCTTTTTTGAGATTATAATTAATTTCTTCCTTCCCTTTCCTCTCTCCAAACCCTCTACAGCATAGGTTGATGGAAAATTCTCTCAGACTTGCTAAAAACACAACTTGCTAGCAAAGACACTGAATGGAGTTGACAACATGTGATAGGCCTGAGCACCATCTGTGGGAAACAAACTTTGGAAAAGGCAGAGGCAAAAAGAGAGAGTGAAGTTTTCTTCTTTTTCAAAGAATTAGTAGGCACAAAGCCCAGAGAAGTAACACATGAACACCAAAAATTCCCAAACACATGTCTGTCCACAGGTACACAGACTGTGTAGGAACAGTTAACACATAGAATAGGATAAGTGTGGTTGAAAAAGCTTAATGCCTGGGAATCTAATTTAGTGGTGCATCACTTGCCTAGCATGTGCCAGGCTCTGGGTTGCCAGCACTGCACAAATATGAAAGAATGAATGAAAGAAGAAGAAGAAAAAAAAAAACCCAAGAGAAAAATCTGCCATTCCGTTACCTGTACCATGGCAAAGAGAAAGCCTCTCATTGGTGCCATCCTTGGCTGTGGTGCTGCCGACGTATACAGCTGTGTGTGAACCTCCTCTCCTTGCTTGACACGTCACTGAATCTGCGCTCTTACTAGAATTCTTTTTAGGCATGACAACTTTCTGTTGTAATTTAAATTCAATACACCAGATCCTTTAAGATGACCATTAGATGGATTGGGGCCCGTGAAGGTACACTCTCTAATCAAGACGTAGGATATTTCTATCGACCCTGCTAAATTTTCCTCTTCCTCTTTGTGAGCATTCCCCTCTCTGCCCTGAGGGCTTTTCTAGAGTCCCACACAATTGGAATCGCACTTTGTACACTCTTTCATGTCTGACTTTTCTTGCTTAGCTGGACGTTTTGGATAGTCATCTTGTGGCTATCTCTGTGTAACCCAACCTGTCCTCAAACTTGCCATACTTCTGCTTTAGCCTCAGAAGTGCTGGGATTACAGGAGGAAGCCACCATGCCTGGATGACGTCATTTGTTTCAGCACCTCAGAAGCCCTTCTTACCAGGAAGTGATAATGTCTTTTTATCTAGTCACCAACTGATGGACACTAGGACAGGATTCTGTACTAATATTACTAATATTCACAAAGATCTCTTTCTTTCTTAGTTTTAAAATTAACATATGCATTTGATGCTGGAAAGATGGCTCAGCAGTTCGAACACTTGCTACTCTTGCAGAGGACCCATGTTTGGTTCCCAGGAACCACATCTACATGGAGGCTCTCAAATGTCTATTGTAACTCTAGTTCCGAGGGATTCAATACCTTCTTCTTGCCTCCATGGGCACCAAGCACACACATTGTGCGTGAGTGCGTGTGCGTGTGTGTGTGTGTGTGTGTGTGTGTGTGTGTGTGTAAGCAAAACATTTATAAATCTTATAAGCAATATATTCAATATGAAATATTAGATATGCATCCTTTCATTCTTTTAAAATAGATACATAAGACTTTTTTCATGGATATGAATGTGCTGCATTACCATGACTTCACTTCCCCCACGGTTTAAAATTCTATGAGCATGAAAGGGCCTGAGACTCTAGGGGCCTACCTATGAGAAAGAAGCAACTATTAGCATGCTTCAGTTCATTCATAAATAAAATAAACACCATTCCTAGTTTCAGAAGTACAGAGATTACCCACCCAAGCTTTTTTGTCAATCTGCGTTGAACACGACCCAACTGTGCGTGAGAAGAGCTACAGATGCTTGGGCCACTCAGAAAGCATGAACCCTGGACCAATCAGAAAGCAGGAACCCTGGACCAATCAGAAAGCAGGAACCGACTGTTCCCCTTCTGAGACAGAGACCACCAAGAGCTCACTGGCTTTTTCAAACAACCCGAGTCTATGTTGGAACTGAAAGTAACTAAAATAGTGTGAAAAATAACCCCCCCTCAGCCCTCCACCCCACTCCCCACAGCCTGCCAGATGGGAATAGAGAATAGTTGGCACTCACGTCTTTGTTCTGGGCCATGAACTTCAGCAGCCTGCACTTTGTTTGGTAGGTAGCCAACATTTCCTTAGCATCTCTGGTAGAGGGGTGGATATCAGGGAACAACTGGGAGAGAGCAAAGCTTTATTCAGAAGGCATAGCTAATGAAACCCAGGGAGGCAAGATAGCTTGGCATAAAGGCATTAATGGTCGTAAAGACATTCATACAAATCCAGGGTATTCAACGTGTTTGTAGCAATTCTACAAAGTAAAAAGTAACATATATACATGTTCATATGCTTTTTTTAATAACTGTACCAGTCCCATAAATACACTCCAGATTTTTCAAGTTTCTGAAGTTTGATCAAAATCCAGCCAAGCTCATGACTTAGCTGCATGAAAACAGAAAGAAACATATTTCTTTTTTAGGCAAAGACTCCTTAATGCATCTGAGGTTGGTCTCACTGTGCACAATCTTCCTGCCTCAGCTCCCTGAGTGCTGAACTTATAGGCACACCTCACTAAATCTGGCTAAATGTCTAAGACAGTGGTTCTCAGCCTTCCTCATGCTGTGGTGACCCCCAGTCATAAAATTATTTTTATTGCCACTTCATCCCTGTCATTTTGCTACTGTTATGGATTATAATGTAAATGTCTAATAGGCGACCCACAGGTTGAGAACCAGTCGTCTAAGATGCCTAAGAAACCCCTGGCCCACCTTATTAGGTAAATGCAGAGGCTTGTGTTTTACAGGTGCCAATGACAGCTTCAGGCTTTGCGGATGCCATTTGTAGATCAAGGTGATGGCAAAGCGCCCCGAAATAGTCACAGTGATATATTTATTTACCTGGAAGCAATAGAAAGGGCTCATTTGGGGGCATAGGATCTCCTTTTACAAGTCAAGTGCAAGTTGGGGAAATGAGGAAGAGACAGACATTCACAGGCAGCTTCCACCTACATGGCAGAGACTTAAGAGTCGGGTTTGGGGGTTTTGTGTTGCTCACTTACTCACAGAAAGAGCGTGAATGGGCAGAAACTATTTTGCAAGGCATGCAGTCATATCTTAAAAGAAGACAGGGTCCATTTTAGATTGAGAAAGTCCTATGTCAATTGGGTCCTTCTGAGGTCTCATTCTACCTAGAGACATAGTGGCCTCTCCCTGCATGATACGCTTGGTAGTTGCCCTTTAGTGCCAAGAAATGCCATTAACAGCGGCCAAGTATTTGCACATTTTAGAAGCCTTCATGTTGCTGTTAAGGTGGGAGGGGTTTAATAAAGGATAAGAATGGGAAAGTAGCGATTACAAAATGACCGTGGGGTTAAGAATGAAGCTCAGTAGAGTGTTCGGGCTAGCATGCATGCACGTACGCACGCACACATGCACACACACTCTGTGGATACAGCATCCTCATGAAGTCTGTAAGAACTCTTGCTTAGGCACAAGTTGTCCTCCTCTGCTCTCTGAAGGCACCAGCTGAGGTAATACAAAATAAATCCTCTCTCTGATGTAGCATGAATCTTAAAAGTTCTTATTAACGAAATCAAACCCAAAGCCAGTTATTGGGGTAAATGCTGGAAGATCAGAGAGACAGAACAAGCCACAGTTTCCTCACCTCGCCAGTTCCTCAGCTGGTATTGTTTCCTCAGACTGCAAGCTTCTGAGTCCTCATCCACATGAATCTCAGCTGAACTGTGCTGCTCCAAAGCCTGAATGCTAAACCAGCCAAATGCTAAACTAACTTAGTTCCTGGTCCTCAGGCCTTATATACCTTTCTGCTTTCTGCTATCACTCCCTGGGATTAAAGGCTGGATTTCTGGGATTAAAGGCATGTGTCTCCATGCTGACTGTATCCTTAAACACACGAGATCTGCCTAGCTCTGCCTCCCAAGTGCTGGTATTAAAGGCGTGCACCACCACCGCCCAACTTCTGCTATGGCTTGCTCTGACCCATTTTCTAGCCACCATTTCTGGCTCTGTTCTAGTGGCTGTCTGTTCTCTGACCCCAGATAAATTTATTAGGGTGCACAATATTGTGGGGAACACAATACCACCACACTCTGACTGCTTTTGTAGGCAAAAGATGAGGCGATCCTGATGTCAGAATATCAGGAAATTCACACACAGGATCTTGCCTGGTAGTTTCTTGATGTTCTCTTTGCCTCCCTATCCCTCCAGATGCAAACATCACTTCTTTAAGATGTACTATCTGAAGAGGGGATACGGGGGCATGCGATTTTGTAAGTCGTGTGGAAAGACAGAAACATTACTTCCCATGCAGATGCTAACAATGGTACTATTCATAGGAAATGCGAGGTAAGCCACAGGTGTGAACCAAGGGAGTGACTGTTTTTTTAATTGCTAGTAGACATGTTAAAAAGAGTAGAATGCAAGAAGGGTTAGTTACTTGGAGAACATATTTTATAATAAACATCTCCATATGTGGTGGTCAGAGAATGACCTTCAGGACTGGCTCTTTTCCACCTTCTACCAAGTAGGTCCTGAGTTGTCAACTCTGGTCATCAGCCTTGGCAACAGGCATCTCTACCTACTGAGGCATTTCACTGGTTGGCCCATACAATTACTAAGACACCTTCCTTGTGTTCTCCTTTTCTGTGAAGTCTTGGAAATCTGATGTGTGTACTTGCAAACCATTTTGAGGTTCAAGAATCAAAAGTGAGGGTTGGGGATTTAGCTCAGTGGTAGAGCGCTTGCTTAGCAAGCACAAGGCCCTGGGTTCGGTCCTCTGCTCTGGGAAAATCAAAAGTGGCTTTGTGGCTACCTGGACATCACAGTTCTCTACAAATGGTGCCCTGACAGTTAGCTGTGCAGTGTACCGCTTAAACAACCAGACACAGTGGCCCTGTCTTATTGCAGCCTGTTTAGTTTACAAACACACACAAAAGGTAACTTTATGTGACCCTAGGAAGCTGGCACCATAGTCGCAGAAGGACCACTCAGGAGCACTCGGCGAGTGTTTACAAAGTTTAGATCATTTGTTAACTTTCAAATAGCAGAATGCGTGCATAAAAAGTTTAATTTCTCAGCTCTCCCCCCTTTTTAACTGTAAAATAGTAACTCAGTCTCATGTTCTTGTGTGGCAATAGTCTTCTGGCCTGTAGTCAAGCATGCCCCCTTTTCAGTTTATAATAGAACTCACACAATACCAGACATGCTGGCACATGCTTGTATTCCCAGCATTGGGAGGCAGAGACAGGGTTCCTGAGGATCACCAGCCAGGCAATCTATCCTAAGATAGATTTTTAAGTTGCTAAGTGGCAGGTCAATGAGAGATCTCATCTCAAAGGAGGTAGATAGTTCCTTATGGCCTCTATATTCACATACACCCACTCACACACGTGCCCTCTTATACCTATGAACATTCACAAACACACACACATTTGAAAAAGAGTAACAAATTCTAAACTAATACCCCGATTTCAATTGGATCTTCAATCTTTCCCTTGGAAGGCCACATCCATTCTCGTACGATGTTTCCTTTTTTGCTGATCAGCATGCCTCCATCCTGATTAAACATCATGGCTATGACTTTCCTATGACAAACACAGAGATGGGGCTAATTTAGAACAAGGAAATAATCACAGATTTATTGATTTGGCTAAGGTGATGGAAGCCACCTAGATGTAGCCTTAAAGAGCAAAAGAACCCTTTTGCTGGGGGATGGCCACTCTACTTCTGCCCCAGTGCTTCTTGGGAGCTAAGAGTACTCAGTTGATTCAGATGACTCATTTAAGATGCACACCCTTTTCCATCCACCACTCCCACAAGGGAACAAATATGAGCTCTGCTGGCCTCTATCATATCATGTGACCATGATTCTTTGACTATGGCTGAATGAATCAAATATGAGCTCTGCTGGCCTCTATCATATCACGTGACCATGATTCTTTCATTATGGCTGACTGAATCAGACATGGGCATCTGACCCCAAAGAATCATGGAGGCACGACACATTCAAGGGTGAGGAAAACAAAAACAGAAAACTAGTGTGACTAGCGAGGATTCTGGAGTGATGAGCAGCCTTGGGCAGATGTGCTGGAATCCTAAGCTATCCTAACTCTACCTTCAGGAACAATGAGACATCAAAGCTTTTTAATGACAAAAAAAGCTTTATTAGACGTTATTAGATGGGCGGGTGCCAGGCAAGTCTACACTAGGAGACTTAGAAGGTCAGACTTGTCCAATGATTCAGGAGAGATGATGATGGCTTGGACTAGGATATAGGTGAGAGACAGACATGGGCATGGATTCCAGAGCTCTCTAGAGCAGTGGTTCTCAGCCTTCCTAAGGCTGCGACCCTTTACTACAGCTCCTCATGCTGTGGTGGCCCCCAACCGTAAAATTATTTTTGTTACTACTTCATAACTGTAATTTTGCTACTGTTGTGAATCATAATGTAAATATGTGATATGCAGGATTTTATCTGATATGTGACCCCTTGGCAAAGGTCATTTGACCCCCAAAAGGGTCATGACCACTGACCTAAGGGCTGCTGAGAAGGCTCAGCAGACAAATGTGCTTCTTGTAGAAGCTTGATTAAGTGAGTTAGATTCCCAGAAGCCACATAAAGGTGGAAGGAGAAAACCACCTCCACAAAGTTGTTCTCTGACCTCCACATGTCTACCACAGCACATGTGTGTCCCCCATCATTCACACACAAAATAGTAAATAAAAATTTAACATATAATAATAATACATACATACAATATACAATATAAAATAATAATATATAGCCGGGCGGTGGCACATGCCTTTAATCCCAGCACTCAGGAGGCAGAATCAGGTGGATCTTTGTGAGTTTGAGGCCAGCCTGGTCTACAGAGTGAGATCCAGGAAAGGTGCAAAGCTAAACAGAGAAACCCTGTCTCAAAAAACAAAATAATAATAATAATAATAATAAATATATATATATATATATGAATACCAATATACTGCCAACACCCCCATCATAATGGGTTTTCTCACTGCGAAGTAGTCAACAGTAAATGCTGAGAGCTACAGCAACCTCTAGAGCAAGCATTTGCATTATGAAAGTGTTGTGGAATATTATTTTAAGGTGTGTTACTTTTGTTGACGTTGCATTTGTAAACTCTGTGAAGCTGTGCTACTGTGCCTGTCTAAAACACCTGATGGTCTAATAAAGAGCTGAACGGTCAACAGCAAGGCAGGAGAAAGGATAGGTGGGGCTGGCAGGCAGAGAGAATAAATAGAAGGAGAGAGAAGAAAAGACATGGAGGAGTGAGAAAAGGAAGTAGCCAGAGGAGGAGGAGGACTCCAGGGGCCAGCAACCCCGCTACACAGCCAGCCATGGAGTAAGAGTAAGATTTACAGAAGTGAGAGAATGGGAAAAGCCCAGAGGCAAAAAGGTAGACAGGCTAATTTAAGATAAGGAAAGCTGGTGAGAAACAAGCCAAGCTAAAGCTGGACATTTATAATTAGGAATAAGCCTCTGTGTGTCATTTATTTGGGAGCTGGGTGGCGGTCCCTCAAAAGAGCCCAGAGAGTAAAAAACAACACCATCATGAAGGAACAGTAAAGAATCCATAGGAGGGAGCTAGAGAGATAGTCTCAGGTATTCCATTCTGGGACAGAAAGTACATGAATGTGGTAATGTAAATAGACTTTAGTATCTGAACTTTGGGAATAGTTGCAGGTGACAGATCTGATACCTAAAATAATAGAAGGTGGCCAGGCCAGGTTGGATCAGCATAGCATACAGAGTTAGGAGAATATAAAATATCCAGGCCAGAATCAGGTGGGAGAAAATAACCAAGCCTTACAAGTTTTCATCAATACCCTTGGGTGGCAAACTAATGCTCATCCATCTGTTACGTGTTTGCACATCTCAAGGTAATGGGAAACGATTGATCAAAGTAGAACCAAAGGTGAAAAGACCCAAAGGAGAGAGACATTTCTTTTGTAGCTGATTGGGAAAAAAAATAAAGGCAAAGTCATACACTGTCTCAAGAGAACACGCATCTCTTTCTCCATGCTTGGAAGGTAGATGTGGCCACATGACTTTCCCTATTTGGAAGGTAGATGTGGCCACATGACTTTCCCTATTTGATCAGCAGCTTGAAAGCACTCAGTGGGGCTCTCCTCCTTCATTCTTGCTGCTTGGCAACCCAGCTATATCACATGAAGCAGCTTGAACTGGCCTGCAAGACGCATAGCCAGGTTGCCGCCAAGCTCCGGCAGACCACCAGATACATAAGTCATCTAGCTTCCAAGGCCAGGCTCATAATCCCAGTATCTCCATTACCATGACTCACAGTTACTCATCTAGTATGGACTCAGCTCTCTCCCTTCCTGCTCTCAACCTATTAAGGGTTGGAAAGGGTGGGGGAGAGCCCTGGATTAAAGGCTAAAAACTTTCGATGCTCTTCTGTAACTATGTGGACTTGGAAAAGTTGTTCATCTTGCATAAGCCTTGCATAAGAATTATGCTTATATCATAGGGTTCCTTGGGAAAATTAAATAAAATCTAGAATGCTCTTTCTACTTAATGCCTCCCCCCCCCACACACAGACACAGTGATACTTGGAAATTCTGGCCTGGTGGCACAAACCGGTAATTCCAACACTTAAGAAGTTGAAGCTGGAGGATCACAAAGTTTGAAGACAACTTGGCCCTGTACAGGGAGTTTTTTTTTTTTTTAAATTATATTTGTGTTTTAATTTTACACATCAGCCATGGGTTCCCCTGTCCTTCCCCCCCAGCCCCTCCCCTCCATTCCCATCTCCTCCAGGGCAAAGTCTCCCCTGGGGATTCATTTAAACCTGGTGGATTCAGTACAGGCAGGTCCTGTCCCCTCCTTCCAGGCTGAGCAAAGTGTCCCTGTGTAAGCCCAAGGGAGTTTGAGATCAGCCCATTACAATAGTGAGACCCTTCCTCCAAAAAAACAAAAACAAAAAAACACTGCCAACAACAACTCTCAAAAACAAAACAAAACAAAACAAAACAACCCAGTGAAATACATTTATTCTTAGAGAAGCAATTATTATTTCTCTGTTCTGTCTACAGTGTCCTGGAATGAGATGTTCAATAAAATGCCAGAAAATTGCATCATGCTCCCTAATCTTTCCTTCCCAACTTTTCAACTAGCGTTGTTGAGAGGCAGAGCAACCTTTTGAAAGAGCTTCCTCAGCCTTTGAAATGATTCCAGGTCCTGTGCTCCTCAGCTCATCTCAACATCAAAGCTGGGACAGGCCCTCTGGGTGTTCAGTGTGACGCACACAGCCACTCTGTGAGCCTGTTAACCCATCTCCTTCTAGGTATTTGTGTCCGCAGAATCAAGCGTTAGTCTTTCATGTCGTTAGGGGTTTTTTTGCTGACCTGTCTTGTCTTCACTGGCAAGCTACTGACATATTTCGGCAGCTGATTTGGCTCACAGAAACAAGCAGGAAGGGAATCTGTGTGAAGGGGCTTCACCGGAAGTGCAGTCAGCATGCAGGAAGGCCAGGAATGCACATTCACAGACTTGCTGAGGAAGGAAAGAAGGCTCTTGCACCTTGCATGGCTTGATTCTCAGTTCACATCATGCTTCCTAATCTTTCTTTCCAAACTTTTTTTTTTTTTTAAGATTTATTATGTATATATAGTATTCCGCCTGCAGGTATGCCTGCAGCCAGAAGAGGGCGCCAGAGCTCATTACAGATGGTTGTGAGCCACCGTATGGTTGTTGGGAACTGAACTCAGGACCTTTGAAGAGCAGCCAGTGCTCTTAACCTGAGCTATCTCTCCAGCTCTCTTCCAAACTTTTTTTAAGAGATGAAACTACCATCATCTGGAAGTCAGGAGAATTAAAAAATATAGGGGATGGGAAGATGTGTGATTGGAGCTAATATGAAATATGAACTCCAGCGAATGTGGAGGTCAAAGCAATCCCCAGGGTGCCTTGCTTCACCAGGAGGTGGTCTTATGAGTCAATTGTGATGTTGGCTTCTTCCTAAAACTCTAAGAGCCAGGAAACATTCTCTTAAATGCACATCTGAACTTGTTGTGTTGCTGTGTCTGTCTTGTCTGTCTGTCTGTCTGTCTATACAGCACTTTCTTACTAGTTTTCCATCAAAGATGGAAACATCTAAGTGTATTACCAACTGAACTCGAGTGTGTGGAAAATTTAGCAGGTAGAAGTATGAGGAAAAATAATACTCCACAGAGACACAGCAGTTATAGTGAGTTGAGTACTAGCTTCCTCCCCCTGAGCCTCAGGATGTGACCTTATTTGAAAAATGGGTCCTTTGCGAATGTAATTAGTTAAGAACCTCATGAGGAAATCATCCTGGGTTTGCAATGGGTGCCAAAGCTAATCCTAATGCCCGTGGATGAAGAGGAGCCGGGCACAGAGAAAGAGAGAAACAGGAACAGAGAAGGGGAAACAGTACAAGGAAGTAAAGGCCCAGCCAAGAAATCTGTGGGCACCCAACAGACAGAAAAGAAACAGGTGTGGGATGGAGTCTCTCCTGAAGCCCAGTGCTTTCATCTGTCTTACAGCTCCTGGATCTGGGAGAGAACACATTCCTGCTGTCTTAGACAGCAGCTTATGGTGACTTTCAAGATAGCCTACGAAATAAACATAGTCAACATCCACAGCCAGTACCATCGAGATCCATTGCTGCTGCCACCTGCTTTTGATTTATTCCAAATTCTGACACCAACTCCCCAACTCCCCAGCCTGCATTTGACCTTATCCTGACCCTCGTTGACATTTAATACCATTCCTTGCCCTGTTTTCTTTCTGAGCCTGGGGAGGAATTGGGGTTGGATGAAGCTGGGAGATATGATATAAAATCAGGAGGATCAAGTCGGGTCATATTCATAGCACCAGGATGAAGGTTCAAGGCCAGGCATTGTATGAGCCAACCTGAGCAAACATCACTCAGTAGTTATTTTTAGAAGCCAACGTCCTACAGTCAAAGACAAGCTCTGTGACAGAGATGGCTGAAGAGTCTACCTTGGCCTGTTTGGAAGAACAGCGGCCCCGAATATGTCTTTTCAAGAACTCATAAATAGGCTGGGTGGTGGTAGCGCACGCCTTTAATCCCAGCACGTGGGAGGCAGAGGCAGGTGGATCTCTGTGAGTTGGAGGCCAGTCTGGTCTACAAAACGAGTTCCAGGACAGGCTCCAAATCTATACAGAGAAACCTGTCTCAAAAACAAACAAACAAACAAACAAACAAAAACAAAAACAAAACAAACAAAAAAAAAAAACCCTCATAAATATGCCTTTACATGGAAAGGGGACTTTGTGTGTTGTTCTAGCTAAAGACCTCAAGTGGGAAGATTCTGTAGGTGGGTCAATGTCATCACAAAATACTTAAATAATGTAGAAGAGTCAGAATCAGAAAAGGAGACAGGATGAAGCAAGTGGAGATTGGAATTTGAAGACCTTACCCTGCTGGCTTTGACAATAAAGGAAGGGACCAGGAGCCTGGGACCGCAGGCTGCCCACAGAAGCTGGGAGAGGCAGGAGGACAGTTTTTCCCTACAGTGTGCTAAACACATGGGACTTTGTGCCTTGACTTTACCCTATCAGGACCCGTTTGGGACCTCTCACATCTACAACTATAGGGTTGTCTGTGTTGTCACTACATTTATGGTAATCTGTCACAGCAGTCATAATATACCCCCCTCTCCCCCTGGGCTGCTGGTATCTGCCCTGTGGGAGGGGACTGCTCACTGCTTCCCAGACTTCCTCTGCAGGAAGAACTGAGGAGCGACTCCCAGGAACGAGAAAGGCATGGGTCTCCTGCTTGGCCCATCTAATGCACTGGACTGTCTCCAGCTTGGCAGACACCTTTATGCCTTGGCGCGTTTCCTAGAACTGTAAAAATTCTGAACACCAGTTCTCATGCTCCCGGTGAGAGTTCCTCTCAGTCCTGTATCGGCCTGCACATTGTCAGGTGCGCACATTCTCAGCCTTGGTGTTTCCACTGTGCTTGGGGATTCTCCAATCTCCCGTTCCACATACCCTCTGACACTCAGAATCCATACTTTGTAGGCCCTTCTGAGTTTTAATTATCCACCTACCTACTCAGCTCTAAATCCAGCTTATCTGTCAGTCTATCTATCTATCCATCCATCCATCCATCCATCCACCCATCCACCCACCCATCCACCCATCCACCCATCCACCCATCCACCCATCCACCCATCCACCCATCCACCCATCCACCCATCCACCCATCCACCCATCCACCCATCCACCCATCCATCCACCCACCCACCCATCCACCCATCCACCCATCCACCCATCCACCTATCGAGTCTATGTACCATCTATCGTTCACTCTTTTTTTGAGGCAGTATCTCCCTCTGTAGCTCAACCTGGCTTTGAACTTGGTGATCCTCTTGCCCTAGTCTCCTGGAGGGTTACAGGCATGCCTCATCAAGCCTGGCTTTCGTTTTAACTGCTTTATTGAGGTATGATTGACATTTTTTAAAGGTGCATAATTACTATAGACAATTTGATGAGCGTGGAGAGCACTTTATACCTATGAAGCTGCCTCACAGGCTGGGCCCTAGATGGACACATCACCTCCATGAGCTAGAGCTCTGTCTTATCCCTATCTCCCTTAGAACACACTATAAGCTTCCATCATTGTCTTACTACATTTCAGAATCATATAATTGGATTGGAACAATGGATTTTAAAAGTAATACTTAGGTTTTTCTGATTATAAATACATTAAGACAGGTCTGGTGGTAAAGGCCTATAATCCCACCTACAGAGGAGGCTGAGACAGGGGACTCACAAACTCAAAGCCTGTTTAAGAATGAGCTCGAAGCCAGAGTGAGAACCTACCTCAAAGACAAAAAGGAAATTATGCTCTGGTTGGTTTAATAAAGATGCTGACTGACCAATAGCGAGGCAGGATAAGGTTAGGTGGAAAAACCAAGCTAAGGAGGTGAAGAAGAAGGGTGGAGTGGAGGAGACGTGAATGAGCCACCCAAGAAGCAAAATGCCAGAGGATCTGTAAAGCCACGGCCACATAGCAATTCATAGATGAATAGAAATGGGTTAATTTAAATGTAAGAACTAACTAGTAATAAGCCTGAGCTATCGGCTGAGCATTTTGTAATTAATATAACTTTGTGTGTTTATTTGGGACCAGGTGATCAGGACAGAAAAGCTCTGCTTCCGTTTACGGGCAAAGGTGCTTGTCATGCACGCCTGGCACCCTGAATTTGACCCCCAGAACCCACAAAAAGGAAGCAGAAAACAAACTCCACAGTTATACTCTGACCTCCACATACGTATCATGGCATATATACATCAATAATAATAAAAATAACAACAATAAAATAAAGAGAGCTTTGGGGATATAGTTCAGGGAGAGAGTGTTTGCCTAGTATGCTCCAGGTCCTTGATTCAATCCCCAAGAAACACGGGTCAAAAGAAAGCACTGTATACTGTTATCTGACTATGAACACTGAGTGTAGACTATGTATCCTTTATTTTAACCCACATATAAAGTGATGCATTCCATTTCTGTTTACACACATACATGCTCCACTGTCCACATTCCTGCCCTCCTGAACGCCTGTGCTACACAGTAAGTACAATGAGGGAAGCCTGCAATGTGCTCTCGCCTCTGTCTTTAGTCCTTGCCCATGACTTATTCCCACCTCACTCAGATCTTAGGCATTACTTATGGCTCCAGAAAAGCATTGTGAGACTGGAAAGGACCAAGTCTTAGCCTTTGAGATAGACTGGCACACCCCATTTTACCGCCTATGTAAGACGTTTGCATTACTGTTCTATAAATCTCTCACGACCCAAGCAATCAACAAATAAAACTATCTTCAAAGCTTTGAGCTATGAAACCACAAAGCCATGTCAGCAGCAATTTCTCAACTCCAGAGGGATTTCAATGGAGAGCAGGGCCAGGGAGTGTGTGGGACCGGAGAGTCCAGAGACATTTGCGGGGACAAATGTCTACAGATCATAGCTCTGCTTGGCTTTGGGGACTGTCCTCCTAACTGAGGCCCTCTGTTCTGGCTTCCTACTGCCTAGAATACTTCCTCCAGCAGGAAGGCCAGCCAGTGGCTTCCAGGTGTTTCTGTTCATAAGGCCTCTTACCAGAGACATCTCACATCAAACAGCAGAGACTCTATAACACTTCTGTTTCCCGGATACAGCATATAGTTAGTTGTTTCCTCGTCTCCCTGCACTAAAATGTAAGTGACATAATTGGTGCCTGCACATGCCCACATTAGTAGGTGCCCTGGGAAGATTTTTAATCAATGCATACAAATATACTGTACATAGAAGCAACTTTTTCTTTCATGAATTCAACTACCTTCCCAGAGGCCTAAGGAGAATGTCATTTTATGAATGAAAATCAAGAAAAGAGAAAATTCTATGGGCTGTAGAGAAGAAGGTATACTGTTTTGTGTTTGGGTGAAATGTTCTGTAAATATTTTAGGTCGATTTGGTTGATGGCATCATTTAGGCCCAGCATTTCTATTTAGTTTTTTGTCTGAATGACCTGTCTGTCTATTGGTGAAAGGAGGGCACTAAAGTGATCCACTATTACCGTGTGAGGGTCAATGTGTGATTTAAGCTGTAGTAATGTCCTTTTTCACGTGGGTGCCCTTGTGTTTGGGGCATAAATATTTAGAATTGCAGTACTCTCTTGGTGGATTTTTCCTTTGCTGAGTATATAGTGTCCTTGTCGATCTCCTCAGATTCATTTTGGTTTGAAGTCTATTTTATCAGAATTTAAATGGCTAAACCAGCTTGTTTTTGGGGTCCATTTGCTAAGAATAACTTTTTCTATCATTTATCCTGAGGTTATGGCTATCCTTGACGTTAAGGGATGTTCCTTGGATGCAGCAGAAGGATGCATCCTGTTTTCGAAACTAATCTGTTGGTCTTTGTCCTTGTATTGAGGAATTGAGAGCTATCAATGAGCAGTGATTGCTCATCCCAATTATTTTGTTGTTTCCTTGTGTTTTTTTTCTCTCTCCTCTTTTGATTTGCTGGCCTGAGATTATTTATTCCTTCTGTCTTTGTGGGTGTAAAGTTAACCTCTTCAGGTTGAAATATTGTAGCACCTTCTGTAGAGCTGGATTTGTAGACAGTGCTTAAATTTGTTTTTGTTTTGTTTTGTTTTGTTTTGTTTTTGTGGAACATCTTTCTTTCTCCATTGATTGTGACTGAAATTTTTGCTGGGTGTAGTAGTCTAAGCTGGCATATGTGGTTCCTTGGAGTTTGTAGAACATCTGTCTAGGTCTTTCTGACATTTAGGGTCTCCGTGGAGAAGCCATGTGTTATTATAATGGTCTGCCTTTATATGTGACTTTGTCTTTTTCCCTTGCAGCTTTTAATATTCTTTCTTTGTTCTTAGATTTGGTGTTCTGACTATTACATGGTGAGAGGACTTTTCCTTGTTTGTTATGTTCTATTTTGTCTTCTCTATGCTTCTTGTACCTTGGTAGGCACCTCTTTTAGGTTGGGGAAATTATTTTTTATGATTCTGATACTTCTCAGCACCTCATGGAATTTTCTCCAAAACTGATCACATACTTGAACATGAAGCAAGCCTCAGCAAATATGAGAAAACTGACACAACAGTGCATGTTACATACACATTAAAGCTGAATATCAACAACAGAAGCAACAGAAAGCTTAGAAACTCATGGAAACCGAACAACTTACTAGTGAATGAAAAATGGGTCAAGACAAAAATAAGAAAGAAATTAAGCTGAGTGGTGGTGGTGCACGCCTTTAATTCCAGCACTCAGAAGGCAGAAGCAGGAAGATCTCTGAGTTCAAGGCCAGCCTGTTCTACAGAGCCAATTCCAGAACAGACAGAGCTACACAGAGAAACCTTGCCTCAAAAAAAAAAAAAAAAAAAAAAAAAAAGGAAAAAATAAATAAATTTAAAACTTTTTATATTTGAATGAAAATGAAAACAATGTACCCAAACTCATGGGAGATAGTGAAGGTAGTTCTAAGAGGCAAGTTCATATAGTATTAAGTGCCTACATAAAAAAATTGGAGCAATCTCATATTAGTAACTTAATGGTACACCTGAAGTCTGTAGAACAAAAAGACAAAATAATGCCCAAAAAGAATACATAGCAAGAAATAATCAAACTCAGGGCTGAAATCAATAAAATAGAAACATCAACAATATAGAAAGACTCAATGAAACAAAGAGTTGGTTCTTTGATAAAATCAGTAAGATTGACAAACCCTTATCCAAATTACATAAAAGATGGAGAGAAAATATCCAAGTTACCAAAATTAGAAATGATAAGGAGATGGGTGGTGGTGGCCTACACTCTTAGTCCCACCCAACATGTGGGAGGCAGAGGCAGGTGGATCTCAGTGAGTTTGAGGTCAGCCTGGTCTACAGAGTGAGATCCAGGACAGCCAGGACTGTTATACAGATAAACCCTGTCTTGAAAGAGAAAAGAAATGAAATGAAAAGAAAAGGGAGGCATAACAATAGACACTGAGGAAAGCCAGAGAATCCTAAGAACATACTGTACTCCACCAATTGGAAAATCTAAAAGAAATGGATACTTTTTGTTTTGTTTTGTTTTTTGTTTTTTTTGAGACAGGGTTTCTCTGTGTAGCTTTGTGCCTTTCCTGGCTCTCGCTCTGTAAACCAGGCTGGCCTGGAACTCACAAAGATCCACCTGCCTCTGCCTCCCAAGTGCTGGGATTAAAGGCGTGCGCCACTACTGCCCGGCGGATACTTTTCTTGATATATACCACATACCAAAACAAATCGAATCAGATAAGTAATTTAAACAGATCTAGAATCCCTAGTGAAGTAGAAGCAGGAAGTAAAAGTCTCCCAACCAAAAATCCCCCAGGACCAGATGGTGTTAGCACAAAATTTTACCAGACTTTCAAAGAAGAATTAACACAAATACCATCAAATTACTCCACAAAGTAGAAGAAGAAAGAACACTGCCAGGCTGTGCGGTGGTGGCGCATGCCTTTAATCCCAGCACTTGGGAGGCAGAGGCAGGCGGATCTCTGTGAGTTCGAAGCCAGCCTGGTCTACAGAGCGAGATCCAGGAAGGGCATAAAGCTACACAGAGAAAGCCTGTCTCGAAAAACCAAAAAAAAAAAAAAAAAAAAGAAGAAAAGAAAGAAAAGAACATTTCCCACTTTATTTTATGAGGCCACAGTTACCCTGATACCCAAATCATATAAATACCAACAAGGAAAAGAATTACAAACCAATTTCTCTTATGAACTTAGATGCAAAAATTCTCAATAAAATACTTGCAAACTGAACCCAAAAACACATCAGAAAGATCATTCACACAAAGATACAGGGATTGTTCAACATAAGTAAATTGATAGATGTAATCCACCCTATAAATAAACTGAAAGACAAAACCCACATGGTCATCTCATTAGATGCAGAAAAGGCCTTTTTAAACTCCAACGCCCCTTTATAAGGATCCTCCAGAGAGTAGGGACATATGTACTGGCTAGTTTTACCTCAACTTGACACAAGCTAGAATCACTGGAGAGGAGAGAGCCTTAACTGAGAAAATGACTCAATAGGATTGGGCTATAGGCAGGCCTGTAGGGCATTTTCTTAATTACTGATTGATAGGGGATGGCCCAGCCCATTGTGGGTGGCACCATCCCTGGGCTGGTGGTCCTGGGTTCTATAAGAAAGCAGGCTGAGCAAGGTAGGGGCAACAAGCCAGTAAGCAGCACCTCTCCATGACCTCTGCATCAGTTCCTGTCTCTAGGTTCCTACTCTGTTTGAGTTCCTGTCTTGACATCCTTTGATGATGAACAGTGTTATGGAAGTATAAGTCAAATAAACCCTTTCCTCCACAGGTTGCTTTCGTAATGGTGATTCACCACAACAATAGTAAAGACAACAGACCTTAACATAATAGAGACAATTTACAGCAAGCCCACATCCTACATCAACCTATATATATAAAGAAACTCAAAGCATTTCCACTAAAATCAGTAATACTCTCTCCATCCCTCTTCAACATGGTACTAGAGCACCAAGACAACTGAAAGAGATCAAGAGAATGCAAACAGGAAGGGAAGGAATCAAAGTAACTTTGTTTGCAGATGATGTGAATGTAGATATAAGTGACCCTAAAAATCTCACCAGGAAACTCCTAGAATCTGCAAAGCATAAGGATACAAAAATAATAAATAAAAATCAGCACCCTGCCTATACACAAAGGACTATTGACTGAGAAGAAATCAGGGAAATAGCACCTTTCACAATAGCCTCAAAACAACAACAACAACAAAAATACCTTGGGGTAACTCTAACCAAACTTTCACCAAGTTTCATAAAAACTTTAAGACACTGAAGAAAAAAAAGGGGGTGGGGATTTAGCTCAGTGGTAGAGTGCTTGCCTACCTAGGCCCTGGGTTCGGTCCTCAGCTCTGGAAAAAAAAACACACACACACACACACACACACTGAAGAAGATATCAGAAGATGGAAAGATCTCCCATGCTCATGGGTTGGTAGGATTAACATAGTAAAAATGGCCAGTCTACCAAAAGAATCTATAGGTTCAATGCAATCCCCATCAAAATTCCAACACAATTCTTCACAGAACTTGAATGGACAATTTTTAGCTTTATATGGAAACACACACACACACACAAAACAAACAAACAAACAAACAAACAACAAAAACAACGGGATAGCTAAAACACTCCTGAACAATAAAAGAACTGCTGGAGGTATCACCACCCCAACATCAAAATGTACTACTGAGGGGCTGGAGAGATGGCTCAGTGATTAAGAGCACTGACTGCTCTTCCAGAGGTCCCAGGTTCAATTCCCAGCACCCACATTGCAGCTCACAACTGTCTGCAATTCCAGTTCCAGGGAATACAACACCATCACACAGAAAAAAAAAAACTTAAAAAAAAAATACTACTGAGCTGTAGTAATTTTTTTTAAAAAGGATAGAATTGGCATACAGACACATTAATCACTGGAATCGAATAGAACCCAGACATAAATCCATACACCTATACACACCTAATTTTTGATAGAGAAGTCAGAAATACACACTGGACAAAACATAGCATCTTCAACCAAATGGTGCTGGTCAAACTGGACATATTCATGTAGAAAAATGCAAACAGATCCATACTTATCACTCTGCATAAAACGCAAATCTAAATGAACCAAAGACCTCAACAAAGGCCAGATTCACTGAACCTGACAGAAGAGAGAGTGAGGAGTAGCCTTGAATTCACTGGTACAGGAGACAACTTTCTGCACAGAATACCGATAGCACAGGCATTAGGGACAACAATTAATAAATGGGACCTCATGAAACTGAAAAGCTTCTTTAAGACTAAGGACATTATCATTCAGACAGAGGGGCAGGCCACAGAATAGGAAAAGATTTTTACCAGCTACACATCTGATGGAGGGCTAATATACAAAATAAAGAACTCAAAGAACTGAACATTGAGAAAGCAAATAACACAACTTAAAAAATAAGGTACAGATCTAAACAGAGAATACTCAAAAGAGGAAACAAAAATGAATGAGAAGCACTTAAAGAAACATTCAACATCTTTAGCCATCAGGAAAATGCAAATATAAACTACTTTGAGATTCCATCTTACACCTGTCAGAATAGCCAAGGTCTGTTGTTGGTTGTTTTTTACTCTTTTGGGGGACCCACCATCCAGCTCCCAAATAAATCACTCACAGAGGCTTATTCTTAATTATGAATGCCCGGCCTTAGCTTGGCTTAGTTTCTAGCCAGCTTTCCTTAACTTATCCCATCTACCTTTTGCCTCTGGGCTTTTCCTGTTCTCTTTTGTAAATCTTACTCTTACTCCATGGCTGTGTAGCTGGGTGGCTGGCCCCTGGAATCCTCCTCCTTCTCTGGCTACTTCATCCTATATCTCCTATCCCTCTTCCCAGATTTCTCCTTCTATTTATTCTCCTTCCCTGCCAGCCCCGCCTATCCTTTCTCCTGCCTTGCTACTGGCCATTCAGTTCTTTATTAGATCATCAGGTGTTTTAGACAGGCACAGTAACTAACACAGGTTCAGAGAGTTAAACAAATGCAACATAAACAAAAGTAACACACATTAAAATAATATTCTGGGGTTGGGGATTTAGCTCAGTGGTAGAGCGCTTGCCTAGCAAGCACAAGGCCCTGGGTTCAGTCTTCAGCTCCAGCAGCAGCAGCAGCAGCAGCAACAACAACAACAACAACAACAACAATAATAATATACTATAAAGATCAATAACACAAGTGACAGCTCATGCTGGTGAGGATATGGAGTAAGGGGAACACTCATCCATTGCTGATGGGAGTGCAAACTTGTACAGCCACTATGGAAATCAGTGTGGCTGTTTCTTGGGAAGTTGGGAATAGATCTACCTGAAGATACAGCTATACAGCTCCTGGCCACATACCCAAAGGTTTCCACACCCTACTACAGAGACCCTTGCTCGACCATGTTTGTTGCTGCTCTATTCATAATATCCAGAATTTGGAAATTGACTAGATGTCCACCAGTAGATGAATGGATAGAGAAAATGTGGTACATTTATACAATAGAATATTATTCAGCTGTTAAAAGATGAAATCATGAAATTCACAGGTAAATTGATGTGACTAGAAAAAAATCCTGAGTGAAGTAACCCAGACCCCAAAAGACAAATATGGTATATATTTGCTTATGTGTAGATGTTAACTGTTAAATCTTCCATAAGCAGGCTAAAATGTATATAACCACAGAGATAAGATATAGAGAAAGGGACTGGGGAGGATTGGATCACCCTAGGAAAGGAAAATAGAACAGACAGTCATGGACTGATGTGGAGCGGGGGCTGGAATAAGGGGATCAAATGGGGAGAGGATATAAGGATGGGGTGAGGGAGGGAATACAGGAAGGGACAGATAAAACTAAGACCCATTTGAGGGTTTATACAAAAACCTAATACAGTAGAAGCTTCCTAAATATATACATAGATGAAGGTGATCTAAATGGAATCTCCAAATAATAGAGGAGACAGAGCCCCAACCAGACATCTCTTATCACCAAATGAAGCTTCCGGTTCCAGGAATGGGTTCCACCTAATCTAGTTGTTGGCTAAAGGGACCCCACGGGAGCTTCCCAAACAACCCAGGCTATTGGTTGTTCTCCACAAACTGGTGATAAGGCCCTATTGCTGAAGACAACATCTACACAATTTATTGAACATGGAGAAGTCAAGCTGATGCCTACCTGGAAGCTCGATCCCTACTGACTAGTGTGCACGGTCTGGAAGGTGCTCTACCAAAGGAGAGAGGTAAGCACCAGCCCAGCTACAAACCCTTTGTTCTACAGTGGTGCGTCTCGTGTGGTTTTCCTTTGGCTCTTTTTCAGTTTGTTGTTTGTTTTGTCTTATTCAGGTTTGTTTTTGTCTTCTTTTTCTAACATGCCTGTTTGCTAATGAGATAGAGCAAAAAGGAATATGGATTTGGAAAGATCTGGAAGGAATTGGGGGAGGGGAAACAATCAAAATATATTGTTTGAAAAACATGTATTTTCAATAAAATAAATTAAAGACCGAGGGGGGTAAATCAAGAAAAGAAGTGGTGCTGTGTGTGGCGGCACATGACTTTAGTCCCAGCACTCGGGAGGCAGAGGAAGGCAGATCTCTGTGAGTTCGAGGCCAGCCTGGTCTACAGAGCGAGTTCCAGGACAGACAGAGATATGTAGAGAGACCCTGTCTCAAAACGTGTGGGGGGGAGGGAGCCAATCTCCCTTTAGCTCCAACTAAGGAGAGCTGTTAGAGGCAGCAGAGAAGGAGGCTCCACGATAGCAGAATGTCAAAGCAGAGGACAGACAGAGGACAGAGTCCCCAGGATGGAACCCTAACATGAGAAGGGCTGAGGGAGACTGCAGATTCCATGCAGCTGGAGGATGGAGTCCTGCTAGTGTTGCCTGGTTCTTCAGAGGCAAGGAAGCCCATAGGGAGCAGGACTCACCTAACCGTTTCCTGCTTCCCTCTCCAGGCTGTGCCCTCCTGAAACCTTGCTCCCATATAAGCCTCTCTGCTCTCACAGCATCCTCCCAGCACCCCCACAGCATCCTCCCAGCATCCCCACAGCACCCCCACAGCACCCCCACAGCATCCCCACAGCATCCTCCCAGCACCCCACAGCATCCTCCCAGCATCCCCACAGCACCCCCACAGCACCCCCACAGCATCCCCACAGCACCCCCACAGCATCCTCCCAGCACCCCCACAGCACCCCCACAGCATCCTCCCAGCACCCCACAGCATTCCCACAGCATACTCCTAGCATCCTCCCAGCATCCCCACAGCATCCTCCCAGCATCCCCACAGCACCCCCACAGCATCCTCCCAGCACCCCCACAGCATCCCCACAGCACCCCCACAGCATCCTCCCAGCACCCCCACAGCATCCCCACAGCACCCCCACAGCATCCTCCCAGCACCCCCACAGCATCCCCACAGCATCCCCACAGCATCCCCACAGCATCCCCACATCATCACTGCATGGATGACACTATTAGTCTGAGACCCACAGAATTTCGCCTCTGTCAATTTGCAATCCTATGTAGGGAGAAGCTTTGAACATATATGCCTATACATGCATATTTATTTTATGCATGAATATTTCATTCTCCCTAACTTCTTTTCCAAGCAGACTGACCACTTAAAAAATGGCGGTGGCATCGGCTCTTCTCTCACAGCTTTACGTTGCCCACAAGTTGTACCTGACCCGGCGTCTGACGTACCTGTGAGGAAAAGAAATACTACCACATCCAAAGGGTGTGAAGGTCCCCAGGATAACAGGATCCGGCCAGTCGCTGAATATGTTGGTGTACAGGCCACCCCAAGGAAGGTCAGAGTAGCTTTGGCAGATAGCTAAGCGGCCAGAAGGATAGATGAAATCCAGGTTAAGGAACGGACTGAATAAGCAACAGGAAGATGTTAATTGTCTTTCTCACATACATTCGATTTTATATGTATTAATATTCTGAGACAAAGTGTTGTTTTGTTTTGGGGTTTTTAGGAGTTGTTTGTTTATTTTTGAGACAGAGTTTCTCTGTGTAACAGCCCTGCCTGTCCTAGAACTCTGAGCTCTGAACTTTGTAGACCAGGTTGGTCCAAACTCACAGAGATCCACCTGTCTCAGCCTCCTGACTGGGGAGTCTAAAGAGATTATTTCCAATAATCAGAGAGTATGTCGATGGTGGGGTGGACCAACAGAGAAGCTTCCTGACTTCCAGGGGCGTGGTCTCCATTCTCCCCATCGGGTCACATTCCTAGGCTTCATTTTAGGTCCACATTCTTCCAAACCCATCTGTGGATTCTCACAGGGAGTCTGATCATACTGGTCCTGGTAATGGCAGTGTCTCTAGACACCAAGGTGGCTGGGTGCTACCTAGTGCCACCCAATGATAATGGTGTTGTCCCAGCAAAGAGTGGTGAGGTCAGCATCCATGGGCAGACCCAGGCCAGGCGGGGCTGAGGACTAACAACAGATCTGTGAGTCATTTTTGCAAAACTGGTCTGTAAAAACCTCTACAAGATAGACTCTGATGGAATCTTGAAGTATTCTTTTCATTTTGGGTTTGCAGGAACTGATTGCCCCAAATCCCTCTTTTCTAGAAAGCTTCTCTAACTGCTAAGTCCCCACAGGGTCCCCATTTCTCAGAGAAATGCCCTTGGGTGCTTAGCAAAAATATCAAAGGGTCTCTGAACATGAAGAAGGTTTGGAAATTGGAAGCTTGTTTCCACACTGTTTGGGGGCTCCTTTTCCCGACCCAGTGTGTCAGGATGTGAATACTTGGGGGAAAGGAATTGAAGAGACACAGGCCTCTTCCCCCAGTGTTTTCTGCTGGCTAGAAAGCCCCAGCTGTCAGCACCAACTGCCCCAAACCGCCTCCTTCCCCCTCCTTTCCTCCAGGGAGGCTCATGAGGATATTAGGTCAGAGACGAGCCATCTACCAGGGCATAATGGAACTTCTTCATCACTGGGTTCACCTCTCCCATTGCTGGCATCTGGGCTTTCCCCACCAACAGTGCCATCCAGAAAACCTGGTGTTCCTGGGTGGACTCTGAGGCCTCCTCCTCTTCTTCCGGGTCATTGTAGTGGCGCAGGATCAGCTGTTTGTTGAATCTGTCTCTTTTTTGTTTCGCTTCTTCCATTTTTCTGTACAAAAGAAAAGAATTGAAGACATGGCTGTTTTCTTGGTCTTGTCTGCCTAATGACTCAGAGGCCTCTGTGGCCTCTTCCTGCATGGCTAATGTAATCAGTTGCCTTTAAATCAGAAGAACAGGATTTTGAAGTAGATTCAACCCAGCCCTTAGCCAAGCCTTCACTGAGTGTTCTCCATTTTTAAACAATTATTTAGTACCTCC
This sequence comes from Onychomys torridus, assembly GCF_903995425.1. Lineage (NCBI taxonomy): Eukaryota > Metazoa > Chordata > Mammalia > Rodentia > Cricetidae > Onychomys > Onychomys torridus. The sequence goes on along the minus strand of NC_050462.1, from coordinate 14,222,309 downwards.
CGTGGGTGAGCACAGTGCCAGAGGCTGTAAGAAAAGGAACCACAACCAAATAGGCCCCGACCTCACAGGAATTGAGAGTTAAGTTGAGAACTAATTCTTCCATGAGGCATTGAACATTTGAGACAAAATACTAAATCCCTCTAAGACTTATATTCTTGACCTGTAAAATAGGGCTAAAAAGATCTCACAGATGGGCTGGGGAGGTGGCTCAGTGGTTAAGAGCCCTCCCTGGCTGTCCTTCCAGAGGACCAGGGTTCAATTCCCAGCACCCACATAGCAGTTCACAACTGTCTGTAACTCCAGATCCAGGAGATCTGACACCCTCACACAGACAGACAGACATTCAGGCAAAACACAAATTCACATGAAACAAAAATATCTCACAGCAATGTAACTATTCTTTGTTCAATGCGCACGTGTGCACACACACACACACACACACACACACACATACACACACTTGTACTCCATAAACACTGCTTGTATTCATTACAATTCTGTAAGGGACATGAGTGTGTTATTATTGAGCATGTGATGGTAAAGGAAGAGGGAGCTGAACAGAAAACCAACTAGTTTCAAGGTTTCAAACTAAGACAGGGAGGCAGGCTCTAGAACAAGTCAAGTGCAAGTATTAACTAGGCACCTTCTAATGCGCAAAACCAGCCTTCTCATAGGAAGGCTACTGATTATCACCATTCTAAAGTCAGTGCCCACATGACACAGCTACCTGTAAAGCCAGGGTTCGAGGCCACACCTTCAAGATCCACCAAATCAGCCACTGAAAGCAAGCCTTCTTCGAACCCAGCCCAGCTTTTGACCCCAACACATACAAACACACAGATGTTGGAAAACCCACATACGTTTGCATGCCAAAGCATGCCAGATAAAGCTGCTGGCAAAACACCATCAGGAGAGGCCAGGAGCCAGGCTTGCAAGGATGAAGTCACACACCAGAGAGACCTCTATGGCTCTCTTGCAGACCATCATTACCTATTTACCCAAGCATGGACTGGCCTCTTCTCCATGGTCTCAGTGACCAGAAGTGTACTGCCGGGCCCCTCAGCTATTTAGACAGAACAGAGGGATGGAATAGGGTAGGTCCCAGTACTTGAGAAGGATGGGAAGTACCAGGACTCTGATGAAAGTGGAAAGCTTCTAGGAGATTTGGCATGTTAAAGCAGATATAGAGAGCGCTAAAATAAAATGGATTTCAGAAACAGCCTGGAAAAAAAAAAAATGTCTAAAACTGCCCTGGGCAAGTCCCTCAGAGGGGCACATCAGATCACGAAGTCTGGTGCTATCACATTGAGATGCACTTGAAATCTAAAATGGAGATGACAGATGTCAACAGGGCTCTTGGGGTGTTTGGGAGAACTGGATTCTGTGTGAGTGTGTGCGCGCATCAAGAGTGGGGTGGCTGCGGCCTGAGTGAATGAATGCACACGTATTAATTGTGAAGGGAGGGGTTTGGAGTGTGAAAAGAGGTATCCTGAAAAGGGATGTGTAAAAAGGATTGAGAGTGGGCTGTAGGGATGGCTCAGTGATTAAAACCCTGGCTGCTCGTCCAGAGGTCCCAAGTTTGATTCTCAGCCCCCAGGTGGTTACTAACAACCATCTGCAACTCCAGTTTCTGGGTATCTAACGCCCTCTCCTGGTCTCTGCAGGCACTGCATGCATGTAACTGCAGGCAAAACACCCGTAACACATAACATTTTTTAAAAAAGGTTAAATTCAGGTGGATCTCTGTGAGTTCGAGGCCAGCCTGGTCTACAAAGTGAGATCCAGGACAGGCTCCAAAGCTACACAGAAAAACCCTATCTCGAAAAACCAAAAACCAAACAAAAAAGAAGAAAAGAAAAAGGTTAATTTTTTTTTAAAGGACTGAGTAAATAACTGGAAATAACGCAGCTGATTAACAAAAAGAGGAGGTGGTACTCTTGCCTCTCCCTCCCTTTTTTGTATCCTCTCTTGCTTCCCCTTTCCTGCCTCTCCTTTTTTTCCTGTCCTCTCGCAAATGAGAATCAAATAAGTTATCAAGATTTAGGTGAGTGGCTTGGCCCTGTGATGTACAATCCCTGTCCACAGCCCTGGCGATGAAGCTGGGCTTGGAGTCTGAGGCTGCGGATTCCTGTGACTTCTCAGAGTCCTGTGGGCAATGGCTGTGGAGACAAACCATACGGGGAAACAAGGAAAAAAATAAATAAACCAAGTGTGTAGAATTTGTTAACAATGTGACTGAGGCAGGATCCTTATAGACCGCCTCGCTGGAATTCACGCACACCACCTCCATTTATAATCGTGTGGGGGGGGGCAGAATGGCAGCTTAACAACACGTATTTAGAAAACCATCCAGAATCCTGAATCTAATTACCATTTCCCCAGACCAGACCCTGACTCTTCCAATTGTTGTCTAGACATGGTTCTACTTTCCTTTGATTTTCTGCAAATGGACCTTTTGAACTGTGCTAAAAGAAAGCAAGCGTGACTCTCAAGTGTAAATCCCTTTTCATCACTGGGGAAAGCCTTCTCTCTCCTTCCCAAAGGGGCTAAAAATTAAGATACCAAAGTTCCTGTGCAAAAATCTATAGGGTGGAAGCTTCCGTATCTACAAATGCCTTGTTAGTCAAATATGGAGTGGGCGGTAGTATTCAGAAAAGCTCCCCATTAGCTTTTAAAAGTACTGCTTTCTCTTCTACTGCCCTTAACGGGTTCAAAAACACAGCTGCCTTTTATGTACAGACCAAGTGCCCCAGTGTGAGCAAGGATGATCTTTTCGTTGCTTTTCTCATGGCCTTGGCAGTGATCTCTGGTTTGTGGGGCAGAGCCTAACCCCTGGCTTCTTCAGTAGGTGAAAATTGTAGATTCCCGTAAAACCCGTACAGGCTAAAGGCAGGACAGAAGTGTGCATTGAGAGTGTGTTGTCCGCCTCACAGATGAGACTCCAAGTACAAAGAGACCAACCGCTGAACAGTATGTTCACCGGGCTGGGGCGCTGGCCCCATTGGTAGAGGGCTGGAGCACTGGCCCCATTGGTAGAGGGCTTGTCTTGCAAGCACAGGGGCCTGAGTTGGATCTCCAGAACCTGTTTTTAAAATGCTAGGTGCAGCTGGGCTACGGTGGCTCACACCTTTAATCCGAGCACTGGGGGAGGGGGGGCAGAGCCAGGGGGATCTCTGTGAATTTGCGACCTGCTTGGGCTACATGAAACCCTGTCTCAAAAAAAAAAACAAAAACAAAAACAAAAACAAAAATGCTAGGTGTAACAGTGCACACTTGTAACCTTAGCTCTGGAGAGGCAGAGATAGCAGATTTTGAGGCTGCTGGCCAGCTAGCTTATCTGACAAGTTCTAAGCTAGAGATAAACACTATCTATCTCTCTCTCTCTCTCTCTCTCTCTCTCTCTCTCTCTGTCTCTCTGTGTCTCTGTCTCTCTGTCTCTCTCTCTGTCTCTGTCTCTCTGTCTCTCTCTCTGTCTCTGTCTCTCTGTGTCTCTGTCTCTGTCTCTGTCTCTGTCTCTCTCTCTCACACACACACACACAGTGAGATGGGCAGCTCCCGAGGAATGACCCCATAGGTTGATGTCTGGCCTCCATACACACAAACACCCTCCGCACATATTAAGACCCACACTCAGCTACACATAATAATTTTGTGTCGTTTATATCTACACGTGTGTGGATGTCTATACACGTGTGGATGTACATGGAGAGGCCAGAGGTGGACATCAGGTGTCTTCTTCAATCATTCCCCTTCTCACTTTTGAGTCAGGGTCTCTCGCTGAGCCCAAAGCTTCACTGTTTCACCAAGGCTAGCTGGCCGGGGAGCTCCAGCCATCTACCTGTCTCCATCTCTTACCACAGTACACCTTGTACTGGTTTACGTAGCTGCGTGATCTCATTCAATGCTTTCCCATAGCTCAGTGATGCAGACCCTCTGGGGACCCTGATTTTACAGGAGGGACATAAGGCTTGGAGAACTCAAGTGCCTCCTCTCCCATGGTTGACAAAAGGGAACATGAGAGTCAACGCAAACTTCAACATCCAAAGTCTAAACTGTTATATCATGGTGACATTTCTTAGCCCTGCTCACAGGGCTAAGAAATGGTTAGGTTAGCATTAAAAGCAAGTCAGGGATAGCCAGTCTAGTACTTTACACCACCACACTCTAGAGGAAAATACGAGAAAAACATAAATAAAACTAACTATTAAACTGAAGTGTCCCCACTATAGCCCGGAGCTGTCTGGCCCACATAGACACTGTTGTGGCTCAGTGTTGTTGAGTGTTATTATTATTATTATTATTATTATTATTATTATTATTATTATTTTAAGGTGTGTCACTTTTGTTGACGTTGCATTTGCTTAACTCTGTGAAGCTGTGTTACTGTGCCTGTCTAAAACACCTGATGGTCTAATAAAGAACTGAATGGTCAATAGCAAGGCAGGAGAAAGGATAGGTGGGGCTGGCAGGCAGAGAGAATAAATAGAAGGAGAAATCTTGGAGGAGAGATGTAGAAGGAGCCAGAAAAGGAGGAGGAGGAGGAGAAGGAGGAGGAAGAGGAGGACATGGACATGGACATGAGGGGCCAGCCACTCAGCTACACAGCAAACCACAGAATAAGAATAAGATTTACAGAGTAAGAGAATGGGAAAAGCCCAGAGGCAAAAGGTAGATGGGATAATTTAAAGTTAAGAAAAGCTGGCAAGAAACGAGCCAAGCTAAGGCCAGGTATTTATAAGTAATAATAATCCTCATGTGTGATTTATTTGGGCGCTGGGTGGTAGGCCCCCAAAAGAGCAACAACATCAGCTCTGCTTTAGCAAGTGCCTTGGGATCAGGTCAATGATCAAATCCACAGAGCCTGTCCCACTACGGACCTGTGACTGGGGTTAGAAAGGATTCTCTCGTTAGCTCTTCATAAACCTTCTATAATGTTCTGTGTTAAGAAGGTATCGTGGGATAAGAGGCCCGCATTGGGTTTTTCTCCATGAATTCTCAAATGTTAATGACCAGAAGATGTTTCTTCAGCTCTTTTTCTCACAGAAGTGTTTTGTTGTTGCTGTTTTGGGATTTTGTCTGTTCTGCTGATTTGTTTGGGGTGTGTGTGTGTGTGTGTGTGTGTGTGTGTGTGTGTGTGTGTGTGGTGTGTGTGTGTGTGTGTGTGTGGTGTGTGTGTGTGTGTGTTGGAGACAGGGTTTCTCTGTGTAGCCCTGGCTGTCCTGGAACTCACTCTTGTAGACCAGGCTGGTCTCAGAGCTCAGACATCCGCCTGCCTCTGCCTCCTGAGTGTGTGCTCCACCACCACCGGGCACACAGAAGTGTTCTGTAATACAGATGTTGTAAAACTTCTTAAAGCGTGGATTCTGTGCCTGGCAGGTCCCTGGGGAACTCGCTCAAGCAGCTTTAGCAAATCCCATTGCTAAGGCGCCTCCTCTTGACACAACTCTCCGCTATGGGCTGGGTTCTCCTTCCCATCCTGGCTGCTCCCTGCAGCCAGACTCTGCTCTTCCACATTTTATGTATGTATGTATGTATGTATGTATGTATGTATGTATGTATGTATGTATGTATGTCAAGCCACCTCCTCTAAACCCGTTGCTTTCACAAGTCTCCTCCGACGGCGGACGTTTGGCATCTTTAACAAGCTTAGTGCTTTAGTTCACGCAGGACAAGCTACCTGGTGACTGATGAACCTGCATGTTCTAACCTGAACTCTCATTTTCGTTTTTTGTTTTTTCAGTTAAAAAGAAACAAGACGGGGCCACTGATTCTATCAGAAAGGTGTACGGTGTACAGCAAAACTGAGCAGAAAGTACAGCCCTCCCCACGTCACCCCTGCAATTATGATTTTCCTTTCTTTAAAATTACTTTGGAGATCTTTTAAATTTTAAAAACTAGTCCTAAATTCACTTGTAAGAATAAATTGTTAAAAACGGCTAACATACTTTAACGGAGAAAGAACAGCCAGTGCGGATTTGTTGCACAGATTCAAGAGAGTAATAATTAGCATTGACATAGTACTATTTTTTGGTTTTTCAAGACAGGGTTTCCCTGTGTAGCTTTGCGCCTTTCCTGGAACTCACTTGGTAGCCCAGGCTGGCCTTGAACTCACAGAGATCCGCCTGGCTCTGCCTGCCGAGTGCTGGGATTAAAGGCGTGCGCCACCACCGCCCGGACTTAGTACTGCTTGTGTAAGAGTCTTTACAATAACCTTACATCAAAATGCCTGTTGTCCCCATTTTACAGATGAGAAAAGTGAGGCACAGGGGAAAAGCAGGTGATTTCCTCAAGGTCACGGAGTTGACTGAGCTGGGATTTTACCCCGATCTGTTAGACACCTTCGACTGCCCTTCTCATGTTTACATAGCCTGGATAATGGAAGTATGGTGGAGACTTGATGTATGTAAGGATGATACAGTGGAACCAAGACAGATCATCAGGGATGGGAAGTGCGTTCAGTGAATGGCCCTAGGGAGATAGTGGAGTGTGGTCGTTGTTCAGCACACAGGTCTGGGGACCAGACAGCCCTAAGTGAAGACAGCAGCTCACCCACTCCCTAAAGCTCTACTTGGCATACAAACAGCAGGCAACTTAGTGGAGAGGGCTAGGCTAGTGGGCATGGGGTATCGGAGTCAATTCCCAGGACTACACACAAACAACATCAAACAGAAGAAGACCAAACACCACCTCATGGGACTGTGTGAGTGTTTCACATCGTGCCTTACCCCAAACGAGCCTTTTGTAAACTTTATTATTATTGGCACTCAGCTACCATTACCATTGACAAGGCAGGCATGGAGCTGTACTCTGACTGCCTTAAACCGTATACACAGAAGTTCCAGTTAAATGGGAGGGGGTGGGGTAAGAGGGGGCTGCAGTGGCAATCCAGTCAGTAAAGGGCTTGCTGTGCAGGAACAAAGATGCGAGTTTAGTCCCTAGTGCCCCCCCCCCAAAGCTGGACGTGCTGGGGCACACCTGTAACTCCAGCACTGGGGAGGCAGAAGAAGAAGAACCTCTGCTGGCCACCTGGTCTAGCAAAATTGGCGAGCAGCAGGTTCAGTGAGAGACCTTGTCTCAAAAAGAAGGTAGAAGGGCCAGATGTGGTAGTCTTTAATTCCAGCAGAGGCAGACAGATCTCTGTGAGTTCAAAGCCAGCCTGGTCTGCCAAGAGAGCTCTAGGTTGGTCAGGGCCATGCCATGAGATCCTGTCTCAAAAACACTACTAATAAAATAAGGTGGAGAGCAACTTAGGACAGTCAGCCTTGACCTCTGACCTTCTCATGCAGCAGCATACATGCTTGCACACTCTCACATGTGAGAAGGTGCATGCACACACAAAAAGAATAAAAAAGTAAGCCGGGCCGGGCGGTGGTGGCACACACCTTTAGTCCCAGCACCAGGGAGACAGAAGCGGGTGGATCTCTGTGTATTCGAAGCCAGCCTGGTCTACAGAGTGAGTTCCAGGCCAGCCAGGACTACACAGAGAAACCCCGTCTCAAAACAATACCACCACCACCCAAAAATTAATTAATTAATTAAGAGGTGGGGGTTCTCTTACATTGTTGTGGAGGGCTAGTAGACATGATTTTCTGGAAAGCAAATGGCAATATGTCTCTAGAATCTTAAATGCTTGTATCTTCTTAACAAGCTCTGCTTCCAACAGACTCTCTTCAAGAAGAGCCCCCTCTCACACACAAACACATGCTCAGGATGGTTGTAGATATGGAAATGGTTTAAAAACCCTCAGGAACCACCTGCACTTGGGAACCTGAGCAGCCAGTCAACATTTTGCTTCTGAAGAATTTCAAAGCTCGGGGAGGGTTGGGGATTTAGCTCAGTGGTAGAGCGCTCGCCTAGCAAGCGCAAGGCCCTGGGTTCGATCCTCAGCTTAAAAAAAAAAAAAGGCACAGGGAAATCCTTGTGGTCAAATGAAGAGAAAAAATAAAGCAAGGTCAAATTGATGTTCAAAAGGTGTTTTCAGGGCTAGAGAAAGAGTTTAGGGGTCAAGAGCACTGGCTGCTCTTTCAGAGGATCCAGGTTTGAGTCCCAGCACCCACATGGAGGCTCACAACCGTCTGTAACTCCAGTCCCAAGGGATCTGATGCCTTATAAACATACATAAAATACATGTTACGTATCTACTGCATATCTGTGTGGAGGATTGGGTGGAGAGATGTATGCATACATGTTTGGAGAAAAGGGTTAAAGAAATATGCCAAAATGTAAAAATAGTATTATCCTGATAGAAAGCTTGTTTTTAATTCCTGTTTTATACTTCCAATTTAAAACAAAACTAAACACTGAGCATGTATTACATCTGCAAGCTACACCCAGTGTCACTCATAAGAGACTGGGCAAGGACCACACACAAAAACAGTAGGCGTTCTGGGTTTTACATCTAGCTCTGCCTATCTGTAGCATAAGGCGGTGAGCAGATTGCCACACTGCAGGGTACGTTAATTTCCTCATCATTAAGAGAGAGATGATTACAAACCTCTCTCATGGGGCTTCTGGGAGTAGTGTGGGTGGCATGTGCCAAGCATCAGGCCCGCTCTGTAGTGCAAAGTAATCGTCCATCATACCCACCATTATCCCAGCCTCCTAAGGCATTCTTAATGTCCTGAAATGTTCAGGTCCCTGTTGATGACAAGTTCCTTTAACATTGTTTTCACATTAAAAAAAACAAAAACGAAAACAAAACAAAACAAAACACCTACAAAATAATACCCTAGCTGCCTTTTATTTCTTTGATACCCATCTTTCCTCTTTCTTCTCCACATTTTGGAACATGATGCTGTCTTAGTCACCTCACGGAGCTGATAGACTGACCACCTCATCGTGAATCTCCCATGCATTACCAGGAAGTGAAGAGAGGCAGAAAGCAGAGGAGAGGAGGGGAGATGGGGTGGGGGAGGGGAGGAGAGGGGAGTATTTACATATTTTTTCACATTACAGACATAACGGCAGTGTGATGTGGTGACCACGTGGCCTGCACCCAGTGCCGCAGGCTCTGCCCCCATTCCTGCTGACCGTGTCCTCTACCTCATACAAGTACGTTCCTGCAGGACAGAAGGAGGCTCCTTACATTTGAACGGTGGCGATCTGCAGTCTCTTCACGGCTGTACTGAGGTCTGCCTTGAATCTCAGCATTTCCCATTTTGAGCAAGGAATCCAACCTTTAAAAAGACAACACACGCATTAAAACACCAAAGAGGTGGTTTAAGACATATATACCCCACCAGGACTGGCTGGGTAAACCATGCCACAAGTCTACCAGAGCCTGTTTGGAAAGGAAGACATACCCAATTGTGTTAAACTATGCACAATTGTGCCCTTAAAACCATCTCTTCTTGGGGCGGGAGAGATGGCTCAGAGATTAAGAACATTGGCTGCTCTTCCAGAGGTCCTGAGTTCAATTCCCAGCAACCACATAGTGGCTCACAGCCATCTGTAATGAGATCTAGTGCTCTCTTCTGGCCTGCAGGCAGAACACTGTATATACAACAAATAAATAAATCTTTAAAAACAAACAAACAAAAGCGATCTCTTCTTGAAGGCATTTGTACTGAAATGGGATGAGAGCTCAAACCCCAAGTGGGCCAATCCCGACAACGCCGTCTGAGTCTTCCCTGAATCCCTACGCTCTGGACAGAGTCACTGTACACCAGAGTCCCCATCACCCCTGTGCCCAAGCCTGGGGACTGAGGCCTATCTGCCAGAAAGAACTTTGGGTCAGTTGCCATTGGCTGGATTTTAGGTCTAACGAACTTGAGGAATAAACTCAACATCCCTGTGCTTTTTATTTTTTCCCTCATTTGTAAAATGAGGAACTTGAGTGAGGTGGGACCTAAGGCCCTCTCACTTCTAATTTTCTCTTGTGAAAATTCTGTCCTTGTAGTAAAAAACTAGAAAGGCCCCTGGGCAGTTTAGGGAGGGGAGGAGAGGGGTTTAGAAGAGAATCTACCATTTCCTCATTTCATCCCACCAAGCCAATAAATGACAGGGAGAATGGGAAACATGGCTCCTCCCACATGAACACCATCATCACTAGAATGTTGTCTTGCACAAAGTGAAGAGAGGCCTGTCTACAGAATGACATGCATGTTCCATCTCCAGGCCCTTGCCTATATGATCTGCTCCCCATTTTAAAAAAAAATAACTTATTTTTATTTTATGTGCATTGGTGTTTTCCCTGCATGTGTATCTGTGGAAGGGTGTCAGGTCCCCTGGAACTGGAGTTACAGACAATTGTGAGCTGCTATGTGGGTGTTGGGAATCAAACCTGGGTCCTCTGGAAGAGCAGTCAGTGCTCTTAACCATTGGGCCATCTCTCCAGCCACCTGCTCTTTATTTTACCCATGGCTTTAGTTGAAACCGGCAGGGGGCAGTGTAGCACCTTTGTGATCTCCACCTCCTTGTCCCATGGTAGCCTAGGTTGGGAACAAACATCACCCTCTCTTGCAGGACTATGGAACTTCTTCCTTTCCACTGAATGTGAACTAACTAAAGATCCCTCACCATCCCTGAGCCAATAAACCAGGTTGACCAATAATATTACTAGGTCTTCCAGGCTACTGTCTGATTCAAACAGAGCCCATCGGGCAGTACATGGGATTGACATGTGACTCAGAGAGAAAAGAACTCTTCTTCCTAAGCAAGGAACAGGTAACTTTAAGAACAGCAGGGACTATTTTCCTTTTCATTTTGGTGGGAGCTTGACTATGGAACACGGCTACACAGAGGTGGCAGAGCAGAGCTCCTGGGAGGCTGAGTCCGGCACCTGCCCTGGCCTCTGCTCCTACAGTTCTTCCTTTGCTTCTTGTAAATGATCCCCCTGCCCCCCCCCCACATGGACAAAGAATTATTGCTTAAGCTACTATGAGTTGAACTGCCTTTTACCAGACAGAGTCCAAAACCAACTCTGATCACCTTCAATCAGGCTTATTATCACAAGATCATAAGAACTAGCCATGCCTTAGAGACGAAGATTAAAATGGACTGCACCCTGGTTTCTGTGGAACCAAATAATGTCCTTGCCTCTCCCAATCCCCAAACCTGGAAGTAAGTCCTGCCCTTTGATGACCAAGGATCCTGGATCCTTCTCACAGACTACAGAGGGAGCTGGCCACTGACTTGTCATTTGATTGCCTATGAGACACTTCCTGTCATTGGGGCACTTGATGAATTCCTGGATATTTACGAGTCGGAGTTCTAGGGTTCTTATGCGTTTTTTCTGCTTGGTGTTTGTCCCATATACTCTGCTTGGATGCACTGATTTCCTCAACACCCGGGCCACCTGAGAGCCATGTCAGCCCCAGATTCTGATCCCTGAATACATACTGTGCAGAAGGATGGGGAGCACAGAGACACACCTGGTACCCAAGCACTTCTCCAAGAATCCCTTAACATTTCATGTGGTTCTTAGGTTTAAGATAAAGGGCCATAGAAAGCAAGCCCATGGGGCCCAGAGAAGTCCATGTGACTTCCTGTGCATTCTCTGACTGCACAGCCCTTGGCTAGGTCATGCCTGAGCACCAAGGTTCCCCTTTCCTGACGTTCATATATCATCCACTCTGTAAGCGTATCCAAGAGTCCATAGCATCCTTTTGGATTCTGCAACCATATTCTTCCTTGGGGAGTCTCCTTGGTAACATTTACAGAGTTTAAGAATGCAAGTTTGCCTTTGGACACACAAACCTTTGTTCATGGTTCAGAGTAATTGGATGCTATGACAGAAGGGTCCTGGGCCTCTCTCTACCAAGAATATGAACATTATTGCCACCAAACCTGGCTTCTCAGAACCATGAGGGGTAAGCTCCCAGAGCAGAGGGTAGTAATGTCAGAGATGGCAAACTCAAAGGGGAGGCCTTTGACAAGTTTACTTGGAACCTGGGAACTTCAGTGTCTCCCTCTGACAAAGGAAGCAATAAAAGGACAGCTTAGAAAAAGTCTTGAACTTGGGAAACAGAAGTGACATCACTCTGGTTGCATATCAGAGTTGACCCTGATGAGCACCGGGGTCTTACCATTTTGAAAGCAGAACTTGGATTTTAGTGAGAAGTGAATGACCCCGGATATACAGCTCTCCTGGGTGGTCTGGGATACCTGGGAGTGACCTAATAGAGCTAGAAGAGGGGAAGATGGAGAGATGTTAGGAGGAGGTGAGAAGAAGGAGAAGATAAAAAAACACCTCTCTAGAACATCATCAACAGAAAAATGATTGGCAAATAACATTCCGACCCAGATACTAATAAAGATTTCAATAAACACCAATAATAGTCCGGTGTGGTGAGATATGCCTTTACTCCCAGCCCTTGGGAGGCTGAGGCAGGCAGATCTCTGTGAGTTCAAGGCTGGCCTGGTCTATATAGTGAGCCCTGTCTCAAAAAAAAAGAAAAGAAAAGAAAAGAAAGCCAATTAAAAAAGTACCAATAATAACCCATAAGATATTTTCAACTTAAATAAATCAGCTTTTATTTATTTATTTTTGTTTTGTTTTTCGAGACAGGGTTTCTCTGTGTAGTTTTGCCCTTTCCTGGAACTTACTTGGTAGCCCAGGCTGGCCTCGAACTCACAGAGATCCGCCTGGCTCTGCCTCCCGAGTGCTGGGATTAAAGGCGTGCACCACCACTGCCCGGCATGAATCTGCTTTTAAAACTGGAAATGCCTCTGCATAATTTCTTGATTCCTTAAGAGACTGTGAGATGCTGGGCGGTGGCAGCACACCTTCAATCCCAGCACTCAGGAGGCAGAGCCAGGCGGATCTCTGTGAGTTGGAGGCCAGCCTGGTCTACAAAGTTTCAGGATAGCCAGGGATACACAGAGAAACTTTGTAAGGGTATCGGCTCAGAACACCCCAAGTCCAAGTTCTCAGCACAGAGGAGACTTATTTGCCCCAGAGGGACAAAAGGCAGCGACCAAGAGACAAAGACAGGAGAGAGAGGGAGAGGGAGACAGGGAAGGGAACCAGGGAGAAGGGGAGGGGATGTTTGTCCTGGGGGGGGGGATATGACAAAGGAGTGTCTTTGGATTGAGGAGACAGACGTGGTAGTCCATAGGAAAATGTCGGTTTATAAAGGGAAGAGGGGAAACCTTTTCAGTTGTTAGGATGAGGTGTTTCATTTTAATTGGGCATGTCAATTAGGTGAGCCAAAGGGGGCTTTTGATGGCTGGACTTCAGTACTTCAGTAGCTGGACCTTGGTGCTCAGTCTCAGGAGGAGGAAGTAGCCAAAAAAAGTAATGGACCTTGGTGGCTAGCTTTAGGAATATAATCCCATGATTTTTATCAAGGCAGAGGGAATCGGGGAGAAGGGCAAGGCCTGCCAGAGCCATGTCCACCACCCTCAAGCTGGCCACAGTCCCTTCAAACCCTGTCTCCATAAATCAATCAAACAAAAGAAAAAAAAACCCAAAACAAACAAACAAAAAAAAAACCAAAACAAAAAGCAACCAACCACACAAACAAACAAACAAAAACCAGAGCACCAACAAAAAACTGCCTGTTAAGTTTACTGGCCCCTGACACTAATATGTCTCTGAGTCCACCCATTTGTCAGCATTCGTAGGGTACTGCTATGTAAATTTCCTATAGATTGAACATCCTACAGAGAAGATCCTTATGCAGGAAGGTAAAGAACTCAAAAGAGCTTCAGGAAGTTCCTGAAGCTGACCAGATTCTCTAGCCCAGTTCTGGCCAGAGTCAGCAATAAAAGCTGAGACTTGGGGGTGGAGGGTAGGAGGCTGGGGGAGAGCGGGAGGAGGGATGAGAGAGGGATCTGTGGTTGGTATGTAAAATGAATTAAAAAAAATTAAAATTAAAAGAAAACACAATGCTGAGACTCCCTCTCAGGGAAACAGAGCTGCCAATAGGACTCTAACGCCAGACCAGTTGTCTGGAAGAAGCAGAAACCATCTCGGATGAGCAGTGTGTTGTGACTCCCTAGGAAGAGTTTTGTCACACAGCAGGTTCCAGAAGCCAGGTCCACTGAGCTGGTGGCACACACCTGTAATTCCAGCACTCAGGAGGTAGAGGCAGGAGGATCAAAAGTTTACAGCCTGGGACTGCAAGTGTGAGTCATCATGGCCACCTTCCAATATTTCCCCAGCATTTTCAACTGTCTGTCTTTTTTATTAAAGCCAAAGCATGTGTGACACAATTTTTAAGCATAATTCTTCTAGTTCCTAGTTATTTAGTGGTAGACTCCACTGTTTTACAAATGTGTTAAACACAGACACACACACACACACACACACACACACACACTGATTGCCTCCAGAGAACACCACTGTATAGAATGTTCTGTGTCCATGAAAATGTTTTAAACATTCACTGTCTGAAAAACAGCCACTGGCCAGCATGACGTCATTCCTGAGTCTGAAAAACTGAAACTTCAATTTTAACTGATTTTTTTATGAGTTCAAATTTAGATAACCACACATGGCTAATATTTCCTGTGCTGAACAGGGTGGTCCTAGAAGTTCCGAGTGAGAGAATGGGATTCCTTGCAAATTTAAAAGAAAAAAAAATTTTTTTTTGAGACAGGATCTTACTTTGTATCTCAGGTTGGCCTTGAACTCACAACAGTCATCCTGCCTCAGCCTTGGGAGTGCGGGGATCATAGGTGCACACCCCACCTGGCTCCTCTGTAACTTTGATGGGAACATATATTATCCCTAAATTTTATCTCATAAATCAATGCCTGATTCTTAATTCAAAACTGTGTTGATTGCTGTCAGAGAATCCCAAGGGAGAAGACTACCATGTGCTTTCACACACTGTTTCTTGTTTCTTTCTCCTGGCAATCATTAGCCACTGGAAATGATTGTTACAAGGTAGACAACGCTAAGACAATGCTTTACCATGATCTCACCTACATACGGTTTTGTTCACTTATCATGGAATACTCATAAACTCAGCCAGTAGCTACAACTTACAAGGTTTTTCTGAGAGTTTGTTGTGTGGCCCCTGAGAAATTTTTTTCGCTTTAACCAGCTGATGTTCCTCTTGAGGGTGCTCCTTGGCATCTGGGTGGACTTTGCATTCCTTGAAGCTGATGATGGACATGGAGCTGGGATCCCCTCCCAAGTCCCTGTCTTGTTCCAACATTTTCTTTGGGGATTCGTTCTCATGGCAATCCTCAATCAGATCTAGCCAGCTGTAGGTCATGAGATTGATGAGTCCCCCAGGAAAAGCTGTGCCGTTCTGTGCGTACCTCTTCAATGTCTTTTCAAGTTCATAGAGTATTTCAGAGGCGACGAGTTTGTACTCTTCAAAGAGGGTCTTATGCAAGTAAGTTTTGGAGAATTTAGAATTCAAAGGAAACTTGGGAATACTTGGAGGTTCTGAGATGATGAGCGTGTGGGACTTGTCTTCTTCCTCAGGTAAAGCTGCTGTGTTCTCTGGGGCTTTCATTGGCTCTGTCGATTCTTCGATTTGGTGACTGTAAAAGAATGTATACAAGTATTAAAAAGATCTCGCAGGCTTTAACCTGTTAATTTGAAGTCTAGACATCCATCTTATAATGCAACACCTGGGGCTGGAGAGATGGCTCAGAGGTTAAGAGCACTGGCTGTGCTTCCAGAGGTCCTGAGTTCAATTCCCAGCAACCACATGGTGGCTCACAACCATCTGTAATGAGATCTGGTGCCCTCTTATGACATGCAGAAATACATGCAGACTGAACAGTGCATACATAAATAGATCTTTGAATGTATAACACCTTTTATAAAGTGGCTTGCTGAAACTTTGCTATTATCAGGGGAAAAAAAAAGTTGTAGAAGAATGCTTCATAGGTGTGGTGCTTTGAAAGTAAAAGGTCCCCATAGGACCACAGGGAGTGGCGCTCTTAGGAGGTGTGGCTTTTTCGGAGTAGGTGTAGTGGTGTTGGAGGAAGTGTGTCACTGGCAGGGAAAGAGGCTTATGCTCAACCTGCACCCATTGTGCACACAATCTCCTTTTGCTGCCTGTGGATCAAGATGTAGAACTCTCAGCTCCTTCTCCAGCACCATGTCTACCTGCATGCTGCCATGAAGATAACGGACTAAACTTCTGAAACCGTAAGCCAGCCCCAATTAAATGTTTTCTTTATAAGAGTTGCTGTGGCCATGGTGTCTCTTCACAGCAATAGAAACCCTAACTAAGAGAGGAGGGAAGGAAATTTAGTGAGAAGTGCTATAGTCACACAGTGAGCTAGTCAGAAGAAGCCTGTCATAACACTATATTACAAATATGCATGATAGTACGCATAAAATGACTTCAAATATAGGATATGACTGTATGGGTATATGTAAGTATACAGCATATTTGATAATAAAAAGACTAAGCAATTAGATTCCATTGGTCTGTATGTTGGCTTTTATGCCAGTACCAAGCTGTTTTTATTACTATAGCTCTATAGTAGAGCTTGAGGTCAGGGATGGTGATGCCTTCAGAGGTTGCTTTATTATACAGGATTCTTTTAGATATCCTGGGTCTTTTGTTTTTCCATATGAAGTTGAGTATTTTTCTTTCCAGATCTGTGAAAAATTGTGTTGGGATTTTGATGGGGATTGCACTGAATCTGTAGATTGCTTTTGGTAAGATTGCCATTTTTACTATGTTAGTCTTACCTATCCATGAGCATGGGATATCCTTCCATTTTCTGATATCTTCTTCAATTTCTTTCTTTAGAGATTTAAAGTTCTTATCAAACAGGTCCTTCACTTGTTTAGTTAGTGTTATCCCAAGGTATTTTATGCAAACTTGTGAAACCACTATGGAAATCAGTATGGCAGTTTCTCAGAAAATTGGGAATCAATCTACCTCAAGACCCAGCCATACTACTCTTGGGCATATACCCAAGGAATGCTCAATCTTACCACAAACATACATGCTCAACTATGTTCATAGCAGCACTACTTGTAATAGCCAGAACCTGGAAACAACCTAGAAGCCCATCAACTGAAGAATGGATTAAGAAAATGTGGGAGATATACACAATGGAGTACTACTCAGCAGAGAAAAACAATGACAGCATGAAAATTGCAGGCAAATGGATGGAACTAGAAAATATCATCCTGAGTGAGGTAACCCAAACCAGAAGTACAAACGTGGTATGTACTCACTCATAAGTGGAATCTAGATATAAAGCAAAGAACAATCAGACTGCAACCCACAGAACCAGGGAGGCTACATAGCAGGGGGGCCCTAGGATGACTGTGGCTTATAATAAGTTTTGGTTTTACTCAATTACTAGGCAAGCCTCAATGAAACATTTCACTATAAGGATAAGAATTTATACTGTATCAATCTAATAACAGAAAAATTAACTAATTTTAAAAAAGACTAAGCAAGTGTCTACCAAAAAGTGGACTGGGGAATTATGGAGTAATTCAATTGTCCCTTCTTTAAACCAGGTGTGATGGCACACACCTTAATTAGAGACAGTGTCTCAAAATAATAAAATAATAATAACAATAACAATATAAAAGTCTCTTCTTTTATACTTCTCAAACCTTTTACATAAAACATCTATCATATTAATACACACATGACTAAGCACAGAGTTTTGTTTATTCATTTGTTTAATTATAAGACACAACAGAGATTTTTCTCCCAAAAGCGTTCCCTGGATTTTTTTTGTATGGGGGCTTGGGGTATTCAAACCAGGACCTCAAGTATACTGGGTAAATACCATATCTGAAGCACACCTCCAGCTCCTGAATTTTTTTTTTTTTGAGCTGAGGACCGAACCTAGGGCCTTGTGCTTGCTAGGCAAGCACTCTACCACTGAGCTAAATCCCCAACCCTGAATTTCTTACTAGATTTCAGATAGGTTCTGTTTTTCCTCAGTCTGTCCTACACACTTTCAGTCATATGTTAGGATATTATATTAAACTAGTAAACTATGCAATAGACACAGGCCATAAGCAGAGCCAACATACACTATGCTTTAAGTGAAATGGTCTTTCTTTTTAGTTTTTATTATTCTTATTTTTTCTTTCTCTTTTAATTATTTACTTTATGCATATGGGTGTTTTGCCTGCATGTATATCTGTGTATCACATGCATGCCTGTTGCCCACCGAGGCCAGACAAGAGTGCTGGATCCCCTGAGATTGAAGTTATAGATAGATGTGAGCTACCATGTAGGTGCTGGGAATTGAACCCAGGTCTTCTGGAAGAGCAGCCAATGCTCTAACCACTGAGCCATGTCTCCAGTCCTATCTTTTCGGGTTAGGTTTACAGGCAGCCACTGCCATGCCCAGTTGGTCTTCCCCTCTTGGCTAGAGCACATAGGTACTTCAAAGAAATGTTTCCATAGAGGATAACTGGAGGAACCGAACAAACCATAGTTTTAGAATTCTTTAGTCGACGTGTAGAAGTTGTGAACATTAATGTACCCATTCTAACATTCACACAATGTTACTTCATATAATATGTAATTATTAGATGGGGTGACTGATATATTTATCCTCAGATGTTTATCATTTCTTTGTATTGGAAACATTAAAAATCCCAGAAAGTGCATGAGGATGGCGGAAGGAAGGGATGGGAAGAGGGTGATTGGAGGGAAACAGGTGTGCAGTGTGGTTGGCTGGAGGGAACAACTTCTAATGTCCTACAGCATAGTAGGACAACTATGGCTGAGAACAATTTCATTCACTATTTTTAGAAGGTTGTTGTTATTACTATTATTATTATTATTGTTTGCTTGTTTTTTCACAGACATGGTTTCTCTATGTAGTTTTGGAGCCTGTCCCTGGATCTCACTCTGTACGACCAGGCTGGCCTCGAACTCACAGAAGATCCGCCTGGCTCTGCCTCCCCAAGTGCCCGGCAGTTTTATTATTTTTAAAGTGTGTAAGGTGTGTGTGTGTGTGTGTGTGTGTGTGTGTGTGTGTGTGTGTAGCCCCCAGAGGCCAGAGGCATCAGACCTCCCTAGACCTGCAGTTGTGTTGTGAGCTGCCAGACCATGGGTCCCTGGGGACTAGAGATACAGCTCAATGGTTAAGTAGGACCCCAGGTTCTATTCTGAGCACCCACAATGACAGCTAACAACCAGCTGTAACTCCAGTTCCAATGTATTTGCTGCCCTCTTCTGGCCCCTATGGGTACTGGATACTCATGGAGTACAATAAATACAAGCATGTAAACACTCATAGTCATAAGTAAAAAACAAATACATCTTTTTTTTTTTCAGAGCTGAGGATCGAACCCAGGGCTTATGCTTGCTAGGCAAGCGCTCTAACCACTGAGCTAACTCCCCAACCCCACAAATAAATCTTTAAGAAAATAAATTTTAGGGTTGGGGACCTTAGCTCAGTGGTAGAGCGCTTGTGTAGCAAGCACAAGGCCCTGGATTCGATGTTCAGCTCTGAAAAAAAAAAGGAAATAAAAAAAGAAAATAAATTTTAGACATTTTTAAAAAGCTATAGGGACCCTAACAAGAATATGAAGTGCTATCCAGTGTCTGAGAGAAGATGGCAATCCAAATAAATGAATGAATGAATGAATGAATGAATGAATAAATAAATAATAAATAAATAAACAAACAAATAAATAAATAAATGCTGAAATCCACCTCACACTTCTGCAGATGAAGGGTGGGATGCAAAATAATTCACCAATTCTAGAGACGCTTAGAGAGTGATCGGATCTTCCCGATAGTGTTGTGGGGGGCAATGACTCAAAATTTAGTACCCAGAATCCTTGGGAAAGTAACTTGTTGGGACTCAAAATGCTGTACCTTAAGAATAAGAATTACAATGGACTTCACGGCACACAAATTTAGTCCCAGGACTCAGAAGGCAGAGGCAGGCAGATCTCTGTGAGTTCGAGGCCAGCCTGGTCTACAGAGTGAAAAGGAAGGAAGGAAGGAAGGAAGGAAGGAAGGAAGGAAGGAAGGAACGAACGAACGAAGGAACGAAGGAACGAAGGAAGGAAAATTGCCTAATAAACCTAGAGCAGAATTTTCAAATACAGATCCTGGTGGTCTCCGTTTCTGAGGCTGAATGAAGGTAGATGCAAGGTGTTTTTCTCAAGGAAGCAGCAACAGGCAGAACCAGGTTTAAATCTCAGTGAAAACTAATTTCAGAACAGTAACTAAAAAATAAAGTCCAGGGAGATGTGGATCCTTAAATGAAAAGGAACCAAACAGAAACCATGAGGTTGAAAAACAATAATAACTAATCAGTAACATCTAAAATCAGTAACTTTATGGATATGGCTTTGACAGCTATGCCATATCCGCAAAGAGAAAATCAGTTAGATGGGAGAATGTTAGAAGACAGTTTCCCTAATGAAAAGCAGGAAAGCAAAACTGGCCGGAAATGAGATTATAAGATATCTGTGGCTGCCACCAAATTTAGTTAATGTAAAAATGCACCACACGGTCCTCCGCTCTGAAAAAAAAATGCACCCAGGATTAAATGGAGGAAGATCTGTTTAGTGAGTTAAAATTCCTGCCTTACTTGACTCAGTCCATAAGTTTGGATATACACACATATCCCTACAAACATCCACACAGATGTGAAAGTATACAATAAAAGAAAACCTATGAGAATATACTCAACTGAATCACAAAGGCCAGAGGATAGACAATGGAAAATTAACCAGTTAAGGGCAGGGCTGTAGATTGAACCAACAGAAGTAACCAGATTTGCGTCCCATCACAGCTGACCACAGAGCCACTGCGTCCATTACATCTGCACTTTCTGGACGGCCAGCTGTTTCTTCTCCTTTGGGTGTCCTCCTGCCCCAGTGCCTGTGGTCTTGCCCCACTCACTGGCCCCAGGGTGTGCTCTATATCCACAGCTTACGGGTCTCTTCAGCTACTTTTCTTTTTTCTCTCCAGCTTACAGACTTCATTTGTTTGGTGGGGCCTCTTAACAAAAAACACTTTAATCCCAGCACTCGGGAGGCAGAGCCAGGCGGATCTCTGTGAGTTCCAGGTTCAGCCTGGGCTACAAAGCGAGTTCCAGGACAGGCAGGGCTATTACACAGAGAAACCCTGTCTTGAAAAACAAAAAACCAAAAACCATGCAAAACAGTTAGGATCTCATTGTCTCCCCCAATATACACTGGAAAAGCATTCCTAGTTCTGGGTCTAGTGGACACTTTTCAACCACTGCATAGCCGGGCTCCATATGGACTGCAGAAATGTCTGGTGCGACCTTGCCTTCTCCCCTCCCCCAGCTAGTAATGTCTGTCATGGCTCAATAAACTCTCTTATTGCAGATATCCCACAAGCCTTTGGTTTGTGTATCTTAGATAACACATAGCCTATATTATAGATATTTGGTATACGTTACATATATGTTAGTATACATTTAGTCTATATTATAACATAAATACTTTTTATAACTTTTGCTGGGTTTTATAGGTGGAGACAGAGACTCACACTAAAGCCCAAGCTGGCTCAAATTTGAAGCAAACCTGCTTCAAGCCTCCCTAGTGATGGGATTACAGGCACCCATCACCACATTCTGCTTATATGCTTATGTATAATGTTACATATTGGGTTTCTTTGGGGGTGGTTATTTTATTATTATTTATGTGTGTGTCTATGTGTATGATTGCACACACACGTGCAGGTACCTACAGAGGCCCCAAGAGGGTGTTGGAGACCCTGGAGAAACAGGTGTTTATGAGCCACCTAACATGGGTTCTGGGAACCAAGCTCTGGTCTTTTTTTTTCCCCCCAGAGCTGAGGACTGAACCCAGGGCCTTAGGCTTGCTGGGTAAGTGCTCTACCACTGAGCTAAATCCCCAACCCCCAAGCTCTGGTCTTATACAAGAGCAGCAAGCTCCCTTAACCACTGAGCCACCTCTGCAGCCCCTGTATATTAGTTTTTAAATGATAAAATCTTGCTGAGTGGGGGCTGGAGAGATGGCTCAGCAGTTAGAGCACTGACTGCTCTTCCAGAGGACCCAGGTTCAATTCTCTGCACCTACATGGCTGCTCACAAGTGTCTGTAACTCCAGTTCCTGGAGACCTGACACCATGGCCAAAACACCAATGCACATTAAAAAGAAGGGGAAAAAATTGACCTGGGCTCATAGGAGCCACAGCTCTGGACCAACCAGTCAGGGAGCCTGCATGGGACCAACCTAGGCCCTCTGCATGTGTGTGACAGATTGTGTAAGGCTCTAGCAGTGAGATCAGGACCTGTCGTTGGTGCATGAGCTGGCTTTTGGGAAGCTATTCCCCCTATTCTTGCCCAGCCTTGATGGAGCGGGGGAGGAAGCTTGGCCTCCGCTTGATGTACCATGCTTTGTTGACTCTCATGGGAGGCTTGCCCCTTTTTGAACAGAGACTTGTTGCTCAGACTGTAAAAGGTCTTATAATAAAACCTGGAACCAGATATTGGGGGTAAATGCTGAGAGGTCAGAGATACACAGAGAAAGAGCCACTGCCATGCCTTACCTCTAGGACTCTTCAGCCTGAAATAGAGTCCAGCTGAAAGGGCTTCCTCAGCCGGAAAGGTCCTGCCTCCTCATGCTTCGTACACTTTCTCTGCCCAGCCATCGCTTCCTCCTTAGTGCTGGAGTAGAGGCCTGTGACTCCCAAGTATGGGATTAGAGGTGTGTACCACCACTCTCTGGCTGTTTCTCACCTAGACTGAGTCAATCTCACTCCGGGGTGGCTTTGCACTTTATAAAGAAAGTTCTCTGCCTCCGAGTGCTGGGGTTAAAGGCGTGTGCCGCCACTGCCTGGTCTATGTTTAGTCTAATGGCTTGTTCTGTTCTTCAGGCAAATGTTACTAGGTACAATATATCACCACAGAGACTGAGGAGGAGTGTAGGGAGAGGGTGGTAGGTGGGAGGCAGGGAGAGGGAGGATGTTGGATTGGGAACAGGAGGAAAGGAGGAAGGGGAAACTGAGGTTTGGTATGTAAAATGAATGACAAAATTTAATTAATTAAGAAAATAAGAAGTGGGCCTTTTTATTTTACAACCTTTAATATGATTATAGTTTTCACTTTTCTTTGAATATATAAATTATTTTTATAACATTTTTGTAAGAATGTTTGTAAAAGTAAAATTTTTAAAAATTCTTGCTGAGCCTGATGGTCATTGTGTGCATGAGATAATTTTATGGATTTCTTAGGACTATTCATGAAATCCCTTGCATTCTCCTGAGAGGGCTGCTGTGAAAGTGAGCCAGGCTATGTCCCGCTGCTTCTCTCTGCTCCTAGTCTGAGATGTCACTTATTGCTCTGAACCAGACTGTGACACAGCAGAGAACTGAGCCGATGCCAGAACCATGCCCTTGAAGCTCCGAAAGTGTGGGCAGCATAACACTCTTTCAGCCGGGCAGTGGTGGCGCATGCTTTTGATCCCATCACTTGGGAGGCAGAGGCAGGCAGATCTTTGTGAGTTCCGAAGCCAGCCTGGGCTACAGAGAGCGGTCCAGGACAGCCGGAGCTACACAGAGAACCCTGTCTCAAAACAATAACAACAACAATAATAATAATTCATAAATACACCTTTTCTTTATATAGTTAGTGATTCTGGACTGATTAATTCAAGACAAATTGGAAGGGTTTAGATGTAGCTTTTAGGATAAACACTCACCTGAGATGTTCAAGGTTCTGGACCAGATCTTCAACACTGGAAAAATACAGGTAAGGAGTGATTTTATTTCTGCTTTATAAATAAAGAAAATATAGTGTCTAGAGAGTTAAAAGGTGAAATGCCTAGTTCCATTATTTCATTCATCTTTCTTGAGCTTGACACACTCCATGACTGTCGATCACCACGACTCTTTATTAAGCACACTCTTTACTCCAAGTGCAACTTGAGTGACTGGGGATAGAGAAGCAATCACACCTACAAAAAGACCTAAAGACAGAAGTACTCTCTTGAAAGAAGGGAGGAGAACCAGTGATGGGTGTGGTGGTACTCGTCTCTAATCCCAGAACTGGGGGGTGGGGAGAGGCAGGCAGACAGGTGGGCTTGAGGCCAGCCTGGTCTACAAATGTCCTTTACAATACCAGAACACGGCAGAGAAATTAAGGTAGGAAGTGAGACACAGAGTGCTAAGGTAGGAAGAGAAGAGCAGTCTAAATCCAAATGAGTCTTCATCACAAAGATGGTATTTAAGGAGGCAGGGCAGTAAGCCATGCAGAAAGCAGAGGTGACATCTAGAGCAGACTCCCAAGGCAGGGATAGGGTTGGTTGCTGCAAAATCATGAAGAAATCAGTGATGCGTTTCATCACATATAATGTGGATGAATATGCTTGAGTCAACCCTTGAGTACAGCCGTGGCGGGTCTGTAGTGGTGACTCCTTGGGGAAGTGAGGAAGTGGGAACCCAGGTGGTCAGCCTTGCATGACAAGCCTTTGCAAACGTCAAGAATAGAAGTTAAAGAGGAACTCCAAATGCTTTTACTCATCCTTCTCCTTTGGAACAAGAATTGGTCTTCCTGTGTTTCCTTTTTCCACTTTCTTAGTTTCGGTTTGAACTAAAGCAAAAACAAAAGTGTGTGTTACAAGGTAGAGGCAAAATGCTGATTAAAGGGGAATGTGTTTTTCAAAAAGCAAGCTGTAAGGGCTGGGGGCATCACCGAATTGGTAAAATGCTTGCCATGTAGTACAGAGCTGAGCTCAAGCCCCGAACCCGAGTGTGTGTGTGTGTGTGTGTGTGTGTGTGTACATGTGTGTGCATGCACGCGTGTATGTGTGTGTATGTGTGTATGTGTGTATGTGTGTATATGTGTGTATATGTGTATGTGTGTGCTGTGTATGTGTGTATGGTGTGTACATGTGTGTGCGTGTGTGCGTGCACATGCGTGTTATATGTATGTATGTTATATGTGTGTGTGTATGTGTGTGTATGTGTGTGTATGTGTGTGTGTATGTGTGTATGTGTATGTACATATGTGTGTGTGTGTGCATGCACACATGTATGTGTGTGTGTTGTGTGTGTGTGTGTGTGTACAGGGGCATGCTCCTGTAAGCCCAGTGCTGAGAAGTTGAAGCAGGAGGAACCATAGGGCTCAGATTATAGCCAGCCTGCCTATTTGATGAGCTCAGGCCAGGAGAGACTCTGTCTCGAAAACCAAGATGGGCTAGAGAGATGGCTCAGTGATTAAGAGCACTGGCTAAAGGACCTGGGTTTAGTTCCTACCACCTGCATGGTGGCTCACAACCACCTATAACTCTAGCTTTTGTGGTATCAGGCACACATGTGGTACACAGACACACGTAGGCAAAACACCCTTACATTAAAGTGAATAATTTTTTAAACGTGGACAGTGTTTGAGGACTGGCATTTCTGGCCACCACGCACATGTGCACACATGTACATTCAGAGCAGCACATGTACAACATTTGCTGGAGAGAGAGCTCAGCAGTTATGGGTGCACAACTGTCTGTGACTCCAGTTCCAGGGGATCCAACATCCTCATGCAAACACACACCTAGGCAAAACATCAATGCACATAAGGTAAACAATGAATAATTCTTTTACAAAGATACTTGGTGAAATGGGCAACAGATTACCTGATCAAAGAAATATATAGGCCAGAGTAAAAAGGCGTGGTGCCAAGGAACCCTCCATTCTGCCATGAGACCTAGGAAGGGGAAACAGGAAATCTGAAAAGGAATTACCACGGCCGTAGGTGAGAATTCAAAACGCCTAATGGTTTTAAAGTTTATATGTTTATTTCAGTGAGGTATACACAGCTTGGGATGGACACCATTGTTCTTTCTATCATTTTCACGGTGGGTCCCTGACGAAACACATTGCTGACACTTTGGACCAAGTAATCTTTTGTACTAAGCTGTCTTATACACTATAGGATGTTCAGAGGCAAGCAGATCTCCGTGGCTTACAGAGCGATTCCAGGACAGAGAAACTCTTGAAAAAACAAAAAAAAACAAACAAAATTAAGAGAGTTTCCAACTTCACTAAAGACCAGCCTCTGGGCTGGGAAAATGGTTCAGTGGTTAAGAGCACTTGTTGCTCTTGCAAAAGACCGGGCTCACATAGTAGCTCACAACCATCTGTAACCTTAGTTCCAGGGGATTTGTTGCTCTCTTCTGGCCTCCGAGAGCACCAGCATGCATGTGGTACATATACATGCATGCATGCAAACATTCATATACATAAAAATTTTTAAAAGATGAGCCCTGTTTTAAAGAGAAAATTTTAGGCAGGGTGTGATGGCCCATGATTTAATCCCTGCCCTCAAGAAGCAGAGGCAGGTGGATCTCTGTGAGTTTGAGGCCACCTTGATCTATATATTGAGTTCCAGGCCAGCCAGGGATACAGTGAGACCCGTCTCAAAAAGAGAGTGACAGAGACGAGGAAAAGAAAAGAAAAAAAAAATCTGTGCTCGCTTGTAGCCAGAACATAAACATAGGCAAATGTTAGTTGGTGCATCAGGAGGAACTTAGCTATGCCAGGCCCGAGGCTGCTAACAAGGGACAGTTTTTCAAAGGCACCAGAAAGCGATTTGATTGTCCTGTCAGTAATCCTAGCTCTCAAGAGGGCCGTTGTGAGTTCAAAGGCAGCCGGGCATAGGAAGCATTATGTCACCAGAGAGATAGCTCCGGACCCTGTCTCAAAAAACCAACAATGCTGGATGAACGAACAAACTGAAAGAGAAAAAACAAAGGAAAGTCAGAGTAGACACACAGACTTTTCTGATGTTGAGACACTGAATGAAAGGCAGCCATGTGACTCCCCTGCTTGTCATCAGGCCTGATAACCAGAGTTCCAGCCCTGGGCCCCACACAGTAGAAAGGGAGAACTGACTCCTGAAGGTGTCCTCTGAGTTCCACATGTGCTGTGGTACGCACCACACACACCACTAAATATATGTAATTAAAAACGTTTTAATAAAAGGTATAAGGATTATTATATCCATATATATATATTATGTGTGTGTGTTTTCAAGACAGGGGTTCTCTGTGGAGCTTGGAGCCTGTCCTCGCTCTGTAGACCAGGCTGGCCTTGAACTCACAGAGATCTGCCTGCCTCTGCCTCCTGAGTGCTGGGATTAAAGATGTGTGCCACCACTGCCTGCGTGAATTATATTTTTAAAGGAACTGTAGCCAGTCCATCTTCCATCTGAGCCAGCCTAGAGATATCAAGAGCTAGAGATGAAGTCTTCAACAATATCTGTGCACCTTAAAAAGTACCTATGTGGAGCTAGAGAGAGCTCCACAGTTAAGAGTGTATACTGCTCTTCAGAGGGACTGCTTCCAAGCACCCATATCATGAGGCTCATAACTGTCCCTGTAACTCCAGTCCAGGCAGTCTGGTTCCTCTTCTGGTGTCTGAAGGTCTGCACACAAGTGCACAACACCCCCCCCCCCACACACACACACAGGCTATATATACTTAATTAGAAATTTGCCTTTCTAAAAGAAAGTTCCTATGTGTACTAGGAATGTGGCTCAGTGATAGAGTACTTGTTTGGCACTCACAAGGGAAGGCCTGAGTTCAATTTTGTAACATCACACACAAACACATGAGAGAGAGAGAGGAGAGAGAGGAGAGAGAGAGAGAAAGAGAATAACCTACCTTCTGCCTCATCCACTTCAAGTTTTGAGAGATCTATTGGTTCTGACATGGAACAGCTGTGTACCAGGGTTCCATTTAGAACTCTCGGCCCAGTTGATTCCACCCATGACCTTTATCTTGGTCCCTCCTTAGTCACTCAGATATAAGGATGGAGGACCCCTAGCAAGCTCCTAGAACCTTGTTAACGTAATGGCAGTGAAAAACTGAAAAACGGCAGTCTACAACACACAGAATTGGAGCAAGGCTTCAGAGGATGTGAGCTGTAAGGCTTTTCTATCTGAAAGTCAGAAAAACATGAAGTAGGTGCTTGTGTGTGTGTTGGGGTATGTGTGTGGCATCATGACATAGAATGGATGAGGCATAGTCCAGCACTGGGTAGAATAATTTCACTGGTGAAGAGGGATCTGATCGCCCTGTAAGGCTACCAAGGAAACATAGGACCTTCAGACACTGAATCTGCCTGACAGTAGGGGTATGCGGGGGTCTAAAAGGGAAGGATTAACTGAAAGTCTAGATGAAGAACCTAATAAGATGTCTGGTCTAGGGGTTTCATCATCTGCCGTGGGGAAAGGCAAGCAAAAAACCGAGGTTTCTCAAAGAGTAAAAGATTCTTCTTTAGAGAAGTTCATCAGTTGATCTGGAAGCTTTAGTAAAGATAGAGAAAGTTGCCGGGCAGTGGTGGCGCATGCCTTTAATCCCAGCACTCAGGAGGCAGAGCCAGGTGGATCTCTGTGAGTTTGAGGCCAGCCTGGGCTACAGAGAGAGATCCAGAACAGGCACCAAGACTACATAGAGAAACCCTGTCTCAAAAAAAAAACAAAACAAAACAAACAACAACAACACCAAAAAAAAAAACAAATCCCACCACCAACAAAAGAAAGTTAGCACATGAGCACTGAGTCCTGCCAGAGCAGTGGCCTCAACCTTCTTGAGGTGATGACCCTTTAATACAGTCCCTTATATTGTGGTGGCCTCCCCCGCCACCCCGCAACCATTACATTAGTTTTGTTGCTACTCCATAACTATAATTTTGCTACTGCTATGAATCGTAATGTAAATATATGTGTTTTCCAATGGTCTTAGGTGACCTAACAGGTTACAAACTGCTATGCTAGAGTGTGTAACAATTGAGACATTACCTCCGAATCTAACAATGCAGATGCACTATGTTACATGTTTGGAGATAGACTCCAGGATTCCTCAAGTTGGTGGCTGATACCGTCAGTCACCGTGGGGCTTCAGCATCATTGCATCTTTCCGTTCTGTGTTCTGCACATTTTATCCCAGACTATCAGAAGAGCCGAGTCTGATAGTACTTGCCTGTAAATCCTGGGACTCAACATGGAGGCCTGGTCTACAAAGAGAGATCCTGTTTCAGAACAAATGAAAAAGACTCTGTTGTGTGGTGTGTGTGTGTGTGTGTGTGTGTGTAAAGAGACTAGACTTTGGCTTATTTTTTTAAGGTTTAGGAAAACTTTCCAGAAGGTTCCAACAGTTTTCATTGAATAAAATTGGCCACACATGCTGTTGCCTAAAATAAACCACAGGCAAGAGGTCTGTCTGGGTCCTCTCTGGGCTCTGAGGGTAATAGCACCCATAGAGTGCACATACGTTCCTGCTGGCAAAAAACAAACGGATACATGTTACATTTAAAATAATAATAATAATAATAATAATAATAATAATAATAATAAAGCCTGCAACATGGGACTGAAAGATCTCCCTCAGGACTTTAGCTCTCTACCATGATGTAGAAACTGATTGTGAACAAACCTCCTACACAGCCACTAACTGGGCAAGAGAAGGAAAATGACTAGTTCACATTGGCCCAGAGGAAACACCATTATGGCTCTCAACAGAAAAGAAAGGAAGAAGGAAATAAGATGCTTGCTCACCCTGGCTTTTCCACTGAGGGGCCAGGTCGGGCCAGGTGGTCTCACTGACACACAGCAGATGTCAGAGAGAGGGAAACCGGCTAGAATGCATTCGGCACAGTATTTTACCCTGTTTTTCTTCCAGGGACCCTTAAACAGTCCCTTCAGCTCCTGTCAGAGTGATGATGTTCCTGCCATCTTAGCCGTATTGCTCGGAATTACGAATGTTTTCTCCATCCAGTTTCAATACACGGAGGGTAATCTGCTTTTTGCTGCTGTGATTAAAACAGCATGTCCAAAAGTAGTTTGGGAAGGAAAGGGTTTATTTGACTTACGCATCCAGATCAGAGTCAAAGGCGGGAACCCAGACGCTGGAACTGAAGCACAAGCCACCAAAGAACACTCACTGCTTATAGGTTTGTTATTCATGCCTTACACAGCTTCCATTCTTTTGTTTGTTGGGGCAGGCAGGGAGAGGGTTTGTTTACTTGGTTGGTTTTTGTTTGTTTGTTTGTTTGTTTTGAGCTGAGGATCGAACCCAGGGCCTTGTGCTTGCTAGGCAAGCGCTCTACCACTGAGCTAAATCCCCAACCCAAGGGGAGAGGGTTTCAAGACAGAGTTTTACTGTGTAGCCCTGGCTGTTCTGGAACTCCCTCTGTAGACCAGGCTGGCCTCGAACTCACAAAGATCCACCTGGCTCTGCCTCCTGAGTGCTGGGATCAAAGGCATGCGCCACCACTGCCCGGCTCAGCTTGCTTTCTTTTCTTTTTTTCTTTTGTTGTTTTTTGTTTTTTTCCAAACAGGATTTCTCTGTGTAGCTTTGTGCCTTCCCTGGACCTTGCTCTGTAAACCAGGCTGGCCTTGAACTCACAAAGATCCTCCAGGCTCTGCCTCCCAAGTGCTGGGATTAAAGGCATGTGCCACCACCACCCAGCTCTCAGCTTGCTTTCTTATACCACCCAAGACCACCTGGTTAAGGGTGTCATTGCCTACAGTCACCTGAGCCCTTTCACATCAATCATTTATTCAATCAAGAAAATGTCCCTATAGATTTGCCTACAGGCAAATTTGATGGATGCATTTTCTCAGCTGAAGTTTCCTCTTCCTGGATGTCTCTGGCTTGTGTCAAGTTAGTAGCACAGAGGTTATCTACACAGAGATTATGGGGGAAGGTGGAGAATTTTACTGCTAAGTATCTAATTATCTTGCAATTGCAAAAAGAAGCTAATGATCCATAGCAAGGTACAGGTAATTTAAGATGCCATCCAATGCTTTCAAGATAGGGAAAATTGTTGCTCGAATCTTAAATCGCCCTTCTAATAAAAAACCTGGAGCCAGGTATTGGGGTAAATGCTGAAAGATCAGAGAGACAAAGGAACAAGCCACCTAGGGACTCCTAGCCTGAAAAGCCTCTAGTTCCTGTCTCCTCACGCCTTGTACACCATTCTCAACCCAGCTCTGTTATAGAGTGCACGGGAGACATGTTTAATTTCAAGAAAAGTCTGCTCCAGAACATTAAGGAGAGAATTACAAGTCACTAGTGAAATGGGTTTGAAATCCTTGATCCTCAAGCAGGACAGGGAAACCCAATTTCTCCTTAATGGCCTTTGTTCGTATCGCCTAACAAAAACTGTTCTGTGGAAGTGTCAGGGGCTCCCTATCTTTTGAGACTGTGCCATTTACTCTTCTGTAGCGGTTGATATGCCTGACCCAACTTTTATTTCATGAAACATGTAGCTCTTTACTTGCATTCATCATTTTCTACAGCTTCTTCTGGTCTGAACATTCCTTTGAGTTCTCCTTGACAGAATCCCCCACCCCCATCCACACACACAAAACTTGAAAACACCAGCGTCCTCCTGGTTTTTCTTTGCATCTTGGGCACTGAGCTCTCAAGTCTTCGCCACATTTACCCAATGTCGCTAGTATCCCTATCTCTAGCTCCACCTTTCTTACTGACTGCTGGGTATCTGTCTGCTTCCCCAGGAGGCATCCCCGACTTAGGATGTAGGCAGCTTATCTTTCACTCTGCCTTGTCCAAAGTCTTCTCGGCCTCCTTCGTTCCTTATCTCGATGAGAGCTGCTACTCTCCACCCAGGAACCCTGGCCAGAAACCTGGATGTCCTGCTTCTCCCCATTCCAAGGTCAAGGACTATTACGTTCTCTTAACTATACTTCAGAAATATTTCTGTCATCGAGCCTCTACCACCTCTGTTTTCTTTAGAACAGAGACCATCAGACCTAAAGATCTTATTGCCGGTTAAATCCCCCCCCCCCCAAGACAGGGTTTCTCTGTGTAGCTTTTCACCGTTCCTGGAACTCACTCTGTAGCCCAGGCTGGCCTTGAACTCAGAGAGATCCGCCTGGCTCTGCCTCCCGAGTGCTGGGATTAAAGGTGTGCGATTAAAGGTGTGCGCCACCACCGCCCGGCGCCGGTTAAGGTTTTAAGAGTTGATGTTGTGTTGCCTTTGAAAATTAGTATCAAGGTGCAAAACCCCATCTCCTCCCTGTCACTTCGTAATGATACACAAAGACGCTTTAACTTCAAAAATTAGAAACTACCACACTTTCAGAGTAAAAGTCAGGATCTATTAGGATGAAGAGCGCCAGCCAGAAGAGGGACACAGCATCTAACCATGATTGTAGCGGGCTTTTTCTTTTGGGGCCACCAAAGAAAATAGGCTTCGATCCCCAACTACCTAGTATTTGTTCGAGCAGCCTGAGTTAGCTAATTCACTCTGGAAATGCCCTAAGTTATCACATGTTGGGATGGAAGTGGAGGGCACAGTATTGACAGAGATCCAGATCATCAAGGTCATTTCATTTAATCCACCCTCACAGCCCTCTTTTTCATTTTCAGTTACTGAGACAGTCTTGCCTGGCATTCCAGGCTGGTTTTGAATTCAAGATCCCCTCGTCTCCACCACCCAAGTGCCAGGATTGTGTGTACCACCATGTCCAGGTCCCTCTTATTTTATAGTAAGAAACTGTGGTTCAAAGGACGTGAGTTTTCAGAGACACTTAGCTGTTGCTAATTGAATGTTCTAAACTAGAATTAGTGTTTTCTCTTTCCCATGATGTACAGTGAAGCTCTCCTTACTCATTGCTGACTTTGCCTGCTTATCTTTTAAGCATTAATGTGCACGTGTAGATTTTTGTTTTGTTTTGTTGTTTCTTCGAGACAGGGTTTCTCCGTGCAGTTTTGGAGCCTGTCCTGGATCTCACTCTGTAGACCAGGCTGGCCTCCGCCTCCTGAGTGCTGGGATTAAAGGTGTGTGCCTTCGCCACCACCGCCTGGCTTACATGTATAGATTTCTTTTCTTTTTCTCTTTTCTTTCTTTCTTTTTTTTTTTTTTTTTTTTTTTTAATGAGACAAGGTTTCTCTGCATAGCTTTGCGCCTTTCCTGGGACTCACTCTGTAGCCCAGGCTGGCCTTGAACTCACAGAGATCCGCCTGCCTCTGCCTTCCGAGTGCTGGGATTAAAGGCGTGCGCCACCACCACCCGGCTAATAACGCTAGTTCTTAACCAGAGAAAGAATCCTATCCCAAGCGTCTTCATAAACTGTGACAGCGAATTTAACACAGTCTTTGAGTCATCAGGAATGTGTATAATAAACTCATATGTGTATATATATAAATTTTTTTTACCCCCCTCTATTCGCTTCCTGTAGGATTTTTAAAAACCGGGAACATTAAATTTCTCGTGCTCGGAAGTCCTCGGCCACGCCCGGAAGATGCGCACGGGGGACGCCCTAGGTGTCAGGTCGGAGGCGGGCTGAGCTAAGCCGGACGAGGGGGCGGGGCTCCGGCCGCGTGCGGGCCGAGTCCTCCGCCGTCCCAGCATCCCCTGCGCCCCGGACCATCGAGAGCGACTTCCGGCGTCGCTGGTGGAGGTGGGTGAAGAAGGAGCGGGTCCTCGCCTTCTCGCTCTCGTTCCCTCGCTCGCTCGCTCGCTCTCTCTCTCTGTCGGGCAACATGGCGGGCGTGGAGGAGGAGGAGGCAGCGTCCTTCGGGAGCCACCTGAACGGCGACGTCGACCCGGACGACCGGGAAGAGGGAACCTCCAGCACGGCCGAGGAAGCCGCCAAGAAGAAAAGACGGAAGAAGAAGAAGGGCAAAGGGGCTGTGTCAGGTAAAGCAGTCATGTTTTCGCCGTCCCTGCCAGGAATGGCCGAAACGACTTGGCTCGGGCCCGGGCCCGGGTGACCGGGGCCCTGGTTAATCCCCGGGCCTTGGCGGAGTGGCGTGGCCGGCTTCCTCCGGTGCCGCGGCCGCCCAGGGATGGGGGTGGTGGAGGTGGAGGATGAGAGTACTTATTAGGGTCACGGAGCGCGAACTCGGCTCCCACGCAGTCCGTGTCACGGACCCGAGACGCGCACGGGGTTCGGCTCCACCATCTTCCACGCGGTTTGGCCGCCGCCTCCAAAAGAAGCCCTTCTTGACCCTGGTCGCGGCCTGCTTGGCTGGACCCACACCTCGTCTCGTCGAGCGTGGGGGCGGGGTGGTCGAGCATCTTGCCCGGACTGGGCGTCCTCCGCACACATCATCCGCATTTACGCCGGGGCTTTTAGCCGGGGACTGCAGATTTGGGGTGTGCGTCTGTGAGTGTGTGTTGTGTCTTTCCGGGCAGACTCGTGTCACTGACAGTTGGCGGCGGTGCGAATTTTCACGTGCTTTTATCTCACAGCGTAGTCGAGCGTTCGGGTTTGTAGGCGTTTTGATGCAACTTGCATGCCGTGTAGACAGAGTATTCTGTGGTATGAATGGGTTTCCTTAACCGGTGATTCCGAAAACCCCGGCAAGGCGAAGGAAGACAGCGGCACGTTTACAGCCGGACCATGTTAACCAGGAACGTGTTTGATTTTGAGAAGGTTTTGTTGCACAAGCAGCCTTCGTTTCAGTACAAAGTTGTTTTCACCTGTTCGTACTTAAGATTCCCCAGATAAGGAATGAGAGAGAAAAAATGGGGTTTGAATTAAGAAAAGTTGCAGAGGACTTAGCCACCTTTCAGAAATTTGGTAGATAGATGGTGGATAGAAATTTGGTGATAGCGTAAGAGTTGTACCCTTGGTTTTGGGGGTTTGTTTGTTTTTGGAGACAGGGTTTCTCTGTGTGTAGCCTTGGCTGTTGTGGAACTCGCGCTGTAGACCAGGCTGGCCTCGAACTCACAACCATCAGCCTGCCTCTGCAGTGCTGGGATTAAAGGCGTGGGCCACCACTGCCCGGTCGTTTTTTTAGGTTTTTTTTTTGTTTTTTGTTTTTTTAGGTTTTTGAGAGGGTTTCATTATGTAGTACTGGCTCTTCTGGAACTCTACCCCTCCACCAGTGGACAGGGCTGGCCCCCAATTCACAGAGATCCCCCTGCCTGTTCCTAATATTTGGTTTGTTTTGTTTTTTCGAGACAGGGTTTCTTTGTAGCTTTGGCGCCTTTCCTGGATCTCACTCTGTAGACCAGGTTGGCCTCGAACTCACAGATATTCTCCTGGCTCTGCCGCCAGAGTTCTGGGATCAAAGGCGTGTGCCACCACCCACTGCCCGGCTTCCTAATATTTTTTAATAGTTGTCTCTCTCAATGGGAATCTTCCTTCAGTAACCAGAATGTGCTAGAATGTGTTTATGTAGACATATTGCTACTGCAGCCGGATTGTAATTACTCAGGCGTGCTTAAATGTTTCTAAAAACTTGTATTTTATTAATGGGTTGTCTTCCTATTTATTTTGATTTTTGCCCGGCTGATGTGTAATAAATCCTCTTCCTGAGGCCTTCAGCATGTATTGCCTATTTTAAATATCTATTTAGTAATTAAAATATTTATTGCCATCTAATTCTTAAACAACCTTTAAGGTTAAACTGCATAAGAATAGGGACCAACTTACATTTCCATGCATCCTGTAGGTGCTATCATGTGAATGGAGATTTTTCTAGAATGAATTGCGGGGCAGCACTACTTAGGTATAGAAGGCCGTGTTTAACAGTCTGTATTAATAGTGTTTCAGTTTGTTTCCTTGTGCTGCTTATTGTGAAAGGATTTATGAACTGTGCAGGATCATTAGAATATGTTCAGGTGTGGTAAAGTCCTTCATTACATTTGCCCTGTTTTGTCTGACCAGCAGTGCAACAAGAACCTGAGAAAGAATCAGGAGCCTCCGTAGATGAGGTAGCAGGACAGCTGGAAAGACAAGCCTTGGACGAGAAAGAGCGGGATGATGATGATGAAGGTAAACGGTTCATTTGGTCTTTGGTTAGCAAAGAGAAAGTGCAACATTCATTTTCCGAAGATTTTTTATGTGTCTGTTGAGTACCTGCATGTAAGTGCACCACATTTGTGCTAGTACCTTACGAGGCTAGCATAGTGTGTTGGATACCTGGAACTGGAGTTAGAGGCAGTTCTGAGCTGCCTGGTGTGTGTGCTAAGAAACCAAACCTGGGTCCTCTGTAAGAGCAAGTGCTCTCTCCAGCACTGAAAACAGACATTCATCAGGAACATTTGCTTATTTGACTTGTTAACATTTAATTAATGTCACAGATAAAAAGGAAAGGGTAGGCTGGGCGGTGGTGGTGCACACCTTTAATCCCAGCACTTGGGAGGCAGAGGCAGACAGATCTTTGAGTTTGAGGCCAGCCTGGGCTACAGAGCGAGATTCAGGAAAGGCACAAAGCTACACAGAGAAACCTTGTCTCAAAAACAAAAACAAAAAAAAAAAAAAGGAAAGGGTATTTATTAGCAACCCCTTGGCTGTGTTGAGTACCTGCTCAATAGCAGGATTTTGACTTTTAGATGTGTACTTGGCAGAAGGCCAAGTGCTGGGTGAGTATGATAAAATTAGAAGCTGGCTGTTTTAATATACTGAGCTGCTACTACATGCTATCTATCTAGGATGCTTTCATATGCCTTCTCTTTTTAATCTCACAAAACCAGCTGGGGTAGATGGTGTGTGTGTGTGTGTGTGTGTGTGTGTGTGTGTGTGTGTGTGTATGTGTTGGTTATATGGCGTGGCTAATATATATAAAATAGTACCAAAATCTGAAATCCAGCATCTTGTCCAAAGTCTGTCCCTTCTCTTTTCCATCCCAAAATTGGCTTTCATCATTCTCAGATGTGCATACTGGAGGATTTCTAAACTCAAGTGTATTTGGCTACAATAAGGTTTCTTTTAAGACAGAAATTGCTAGAATTCTAGTATTGAGGCTGTCAGTAAAACAGTGGAGGAGAGGAGATTGGGAAAACCATCACTGTTTTCCATCCTGTTTTGGCAGAGGAGAGAATGGGGCTTTCCCATTCTGATTTTTGGTTGTCTACTGCCAGCATCAACTGCTCTCTACCTAAGGACTGTCAGTGATGCTTCAACTTCTAGCTGGGTAAGGTAGTTTGAATAGTTGTTTTTACTTTAGAAAGATAGCCTCACTGTCTGTCTGTCTGTCTCTCTTTTTTTTTCTTTTGGTTTTTCAAGACAGGGTTTCTCTGTATAACTTTGCGTCTTTCCTGGGACTCACTCTGTCTTTCCAGGCTGGCCTCGAACTCACAGAGATCCGTCTGGCTCTGCCTCCCAAGTGCTGGGATTACAGTTCCGCCGCCGCCACCTGGTGGTTCACTGTCTTCAAGAAGCCATTAGCTTTTCCTCTTCCTTAAGTGTACCTCTGTTCTATCTTGCTTCAAATTACAGATGTATTTTGAGCTTTGAATAAGAAAAGGATTTGCAGATTGTAGGTAATACAATGGACTGCTGTGTGGAACCTCACAGTGCATTCTTAAAGTGTGCCTTGTTTCATTTCACCTATAAAGTTGCCTGAATCTCGTTGACATTGAAAGGAGACTTTTGTATGTTATGGTAATCTCCCAATTTGAGTTAATTTTGTTTCTAATTGGCTACCCGAATCAACATTACTTGTGTTTTTTTAATTACCTTTAACTATTTTGTGCATGCATGCATAACTATAATGCATGTATCAAGATTCTAGTACAGCCTGTTTCTCCTTTCTACCATGGGAGTCCTTCGTTTCTAGCTCAGGTCATGAGGCTTGACAGACAGTGCCTTTGCCCACTAAGAATGAGGCAGACTCCTTTCCACCTGCCTCTGCTTCCCCAGAGTTGGTAATATAGGTACAGACACCACGGCTGGTCTCTGTTGTTAAGAATAAGCTTTGGAGGGGATGGAAAAAACAGGTATTTCAGAAATACTCTTTTAAAGAAAAACTGGTTGCTGTGGCTGAGAAACAAAACAGAGGTGAAAAGCACTCTGATGTGCATGTTACAGTTCAGTGCAAATTACGTTTGGAATATGGAGGTGGAATTTTAGAGTAGCTGAATGGAGAAACTCTTGACGGATGCATTTGGGACTTGATTAAATCCAAATTGAACTTGGTGTTGGTAGCTCTTGAAAGGCAGAGCCAGGCAGATCTCTTGAGGTCAGCCTGGCCTACCATAGCAAGTTCTGGCCCAGAGCTACATAGTAAGGCTGTGTCTCAAGAAAAGGAAAGAACAACCAACTGACCAGCCCAAATGGAAAAGACCATTTGTTTGAGTAGGGACTACTTTGAGAGTGTTTTGAAGCACGGTGAACAGTGCAAATGAGAAGATTCCTTGAGAGAGCCTGGGGAAAAACACAGCAAAGGTGAGGTCATTTTTGAGGCCACTTAGCAATTGGCTGTGTGTGTGGTGATGAATATTTGAACTGGCTGTTTGTAGTAGGGATGGAAGGATGAGTTAAATGGAGCAGTAATAGAGACTTCCAGCTGAGGAGCAGGCATCTCATCTGTTTCCCCACACAGTGTTATCTTTCCTGGAATATCGTGAATGCAATTATTCATACTCACTTTTTGTTGTCGCCTCACATCGTTTACTGTTGTGCGTATGGATGTGTGTGGTATGCATGTGTGTGTGTGGTATGGATGTGTGTGTGTGTGTGGTATGGATGTGTGTGTGTGGTATGGGGGTGTGTGTGTGTATGGTATGAATGTGTGTGGTATGGATGTGTGTGTGGTATGGATGTGTGTGTGGTATGGATGTGTGGTGTGTGTGTGTGTGTGGTGTGTGTGTGAGTGATATGGATGTGTGTGGTGTGGATGTGTGTGGTATGTGTGTGTGTCTGGTGTGTGTGTGTGTGGTATGGATGTGTGTGTGTGTGTGTGTGTGTGTGTGTGGTGTGGATGTGTGTGGGGTGGATGTGTGTGGGGTATGGATGTGTGTGTGTGTGTGTGTGTGTGTGTGTGTGTGTGTGTGTGTGTTATGGATGTGGGTGGGGAGCCAGAGGACAGTAGGGGGAACCTTTCTCTTTCTCTCTCCCTCCCTCTCCCTCTCCCTCTCCCTCTATCCCTCTCCCCCCCCCCCCCCCCCTCTCTCTCTCTGCCTCATTCGGATACTAGACACGGGATGTTTTCCCAGAGCAAAACTATCTTGCAAGGCGTGAGAGTATCTTGCAAGACGGGAGAGATGCTCAGTGCTTAAGAGCACTGGCTGCTCTTCCGAGGACTCAGGTTCAGTTCCCAGTACCCATGTGGCAGCTCACAACCATCTGTGACTCCAGTTCCAGGGATTCCCACACCCTCACACACATACAGGAAGGTGAAAACACCAGTGTGTATAAAAACAAAAACTATCTTGCTTACTTCTGCGCATATTGCTTGAATATGCACCTAACAAGCACACTGTTGATGGAATGATGGATGTTACATGTGATGCATTGAAGGACATCAAAAGTTGTGTATTCTGAAATATTTTCATATTGGGTATTTCAACAACATTGGTGTGTTTACCATACTCTGTGTACTGGGCCTTCTAATGCCATGTAATTGAACATAAGTTATAAACCTCCCTTTCCAGCTGCTGCTTTAGATACACTGGAAGCATTTTTAGTAGGCTGTAATGACCACATTCTTGTCACTGTACTAGTCTAACAACGCATCTCTAATCGATCTCTTACAAAGCTCACAGATACGGAATCATCATAAGCCATTGATTATGATTTTTGTATGTGTATGATTAACTAGAAGATTGTAGAATGAAAATAAAAAATTTTTAAGGATTCTGTTAAAATCCAGGATTTAAAGGAACATGCCTTAAAAAGAAAACTGGTCATTTAATTTAAAAAGGAATTTTTTTTAAAATTTTTATGTTCACTGGTGTTTTGTCTGCATGTATGTCTGTGTGAGGGTGTCAGAAGCCCTGGAACTGGAGTTACATGTGTGAGCTGCCACATGGGTGCTGGGAATTGAAGCCAGGTCTCTGGAAGAGCAGCCAGTGCTCTTAACCACTGAGCCATCTCTCCAGCCTGGTAACTTAGTTATTAAGTCTCATTTTTGAGTGTTGTTGGGATTTTTTTGTTTTTGTTTTTGATATTATAACTCAGTTGGCCATAAACTCACCTCAGCCTTCCAAATGCTGACACTAGTGGCATGAACGTATCTAGCCTTTGAAACTCTGAAACCTGTGAACCTACAGGATGTATATATGCATATTGACTTTTGCATACAGTTTGACCCAGAACTCTTTCTCCAATAACTATTCAAAAACAGGCCTCACTAGGTAAGAATCAGCTTACATTTATTCTGGTTTGCTTATATCATTAACCATTCAGGACTGTTCACACACTTACGTTCAATAGAGCTCTGACTGGCCTGCCTACCTCCTGATACACCTACCTCCTGAGTGCTGGGATTAAAGACTTGTCTTAAGTTGATACAGTATTCTTAAAATATTTTCATTCTGGCTGGAGAGGTGGCTTTTGCAGAGCATCAGGATTTGTTTCCTAGGATCCATGTTGGGTTGCTCATAACTGATTATATATCTCCAGAGCCAGGGAGTCTGACCTCCATGAGTACTGAGCATGGATGTGGCATACATACATATATTTAATTTAAAACATATGTATTTTATTCAACAGTTAGAGTAATTCAAAGTAAGAGGTGCTAGTGCTTAATGTCACATTTGATGCTTCTAGAAACATGGAAACAAACTTGTAAGATTGTTGTTAAGAGGCATTGTATACCCACACACTGGCTCTTATGCCCGCTTCCTTTCTCTGCAGTTTAAATAATGTTTGAATTTCTCTCTCAGATGGAGATGGAGATGGAGATGGTGCCACCGGGAAGAAGAAGAAAAAGAAGAAGAAGAAGAGAGGACGTTAGTGTCTAGAGTCTTGTTGGATGTGCAATGACTGTTAGTCAGCGGGTTGGGGCGGGGGCCGAGCTAGAACCTGCCAGAATATGGTTCATGTCAGTGAAATAGACACATTTGAATTAGTGAAACTAATCATTTTGATTTAACAGTCTTATTGACATTTTTTAGCTGTTATCCTCAGGAATGTTAGTATGACATTTGCCTTTAATGATGAGTTGTTAAAATTTATATAATTTTAAATGTACGAACTTTGTAAAATTAAGAAATTCTGCAAAGAATGGTAGAAGCAATGCCACCATAGAGCAGCAGGAAGAACATAGTTTTTGACTGTCTACTAGCTTTGAAATGACTAGATTTCGGGTAAATCGTTAATGAGAAGTTCTGGAATTTAAAGTATGAATATGGTAAGGTTTTATTAATAACTTGCATATTGTACTGTTTCAAATATGGTTCTGCTACACTGTTTTTATAGATAGTATAACTGAATATTTGTATTTCACAGCAAAAGTTCAGACAGACCCTCCCTCAGTTCCAATATGTGACCTGTATCCTAATGGTGTATTTCCCAAAGGACAAGAGTGTGAATACCCACCCACCCAAGATGGGTAAGAATCCTAACTAGCTTCCCATTTGCCTCTGACTCCTGTGGCACGGCAGTAAAGCCAATTTAGCTTTGCTCAGAAATTTACTTCACAATTTCATGAAAAGTTTGTGACTTATTGCAAAGAAAATACAGTAGAAGCCTTCTTATCCAAAATAATTAGGACCAGTAGCAGGTTGGTTAATCAAAAAAGCATGTTAGGGTAGGTGTTAAAAAACTGAAGTCTTTACAGATAAGGGTAAGTGGCTTGTTTTTCCCCTCTTTATCTTTCAGCATGGATTTGTATTAGATTGCAGTTTTTTCCTCCATAAGCTGTTCATAATGCTTTACCTATTAATTCATTCTGGATTTCTGGGAAGATGAGCAAAATGAGGTGACCTAAGAGTTGATGTGTGCTGTGTGCAACATTTTCCCTGAAAACATTTACAGTTCTTATCAGGGTGGGTGGAGGGTATGTGTCTGTGTCTCACTGAACCTCGAACTTGCTGTTTTGGCTATTGTGAGTGACCAGTGATCCTCTAGGGTTGCCTGTTTGCTGCCTGCAGTGCTGGGGTTTGAGGCACATACCATTGCACAGGGCTTTTTTTCCCTTGGGTGTTGGGGATCTGATCAGGTCCTCAAACTTGACTTAGCATTTTACCCACTGAACTATCTTCCTAGCTCCCACGCTTCTTCCTTTTTAAATTAAAAACCAAACAAAACAACCCAAGGTCTGTCTGTATGTGTATATGTGTACGTGTACAGCTGTCTCCTGTGTGTGTGTGTGTGTGTGTGTGTGTGTGTGTGTGTGTGTGTGTGTGTACACATACCTGTATACGGCTGTCTCCTGGTCATATATGTGTGGTTCCGGAGATAGGACTTCGTTAGGCCCCCATGGTGAGTTCTTTACCTGCTTTGCCATCCTGCTTTGTTCCCAACAGTTATCTGTACTTAATTTAACAAAAAAGAAAACTTTTTCAAAGATGTGTTTATTTTATGTGTATGAGTGTTTTGCTTGCTTGTATATATATGTACCACATACATGGTGGTGCCTGGGGAGTCAGGTCCCCTGAAACTAGAATTAGAAATGGATGTGGGCCTCCGTGTGGGTGCTAGACCTAAGTCCTCTGCAAACAGCAGCAAGTGCTCTTACCTGCTGAACCATCTCTGCAGCCCCAGCCAGAAACTTTTTTGAATGACTTGTCTTTAATTGAAACTTTTCAGAGACGTTGATAGAAACAGTTCATTGTATGGGACATAGTAAGTTATGTGACTCCAATAACACAGGTGAGTCAGCAGGCTTGGGAGCAAGCTCAGTTGAGATGTGGAAGTGTCCTGTAAGGGTGTACATGTGGTCCGCAGAAGCTCATGGTGGAAACAGACCACGCTGTGGCATTTGAGTCTCACTGTGACGCTTGGTGGCCTTGTGACCCAGGCAGGTGACTTGGCCCTGCCTAGGCCTGCTCTGATGGGCATGATGACATGATGACGTGATGGCGCAAGTGCCTGAGGAGCAGCACTGGTAGGGAGTCCTCTGTCCTGAAGAAGAGCCGTAAAGAGACACTAACACCTCCCTCCCTCCCTCCTTCCCAGACAGGAACAGTATTAGGGAACCACATAGATACCTTCTCTTTGAATTCACCTGTTACCATCCCTACCTTAAAATGTCATAAATAGATGGAATTTACTTCAATCACATGAACTCATAGTATGTATGATGTGGTCACATTTATTTTCAAATATAATCTTTTAATTGTTTTTTTGTTTTGCTTGTCCCACTTCTTTCCAGACCCAATGTAAGCACCTAGCAGGTAGCCTTCCATATTTTTCTATGTGTGTGCTTTTGTGTGTGTGTAGGAGGGGAGGTTTTGTCCCGTTATAAAGGTGGCAATCAGAAGTATTCTTTTTCACCTCTGCTCGTTCAGTTCTACCTCTTGGAAGGCCCTCCAAGTTAGAAGAATAACTCTGTTATTCTTTTGAATGGCTTTGGTATTCTGTGGTGTAAATGTATCTTTTCTTTTTTTTCTAATTGATAAGCATTTTTACTTTGTCTCCTATGTTTTTTTGCCACTATTATCTCTTATAATAAATGTTTTGGGTAATAGGTCGAGTATCTTATGTGTGGATATTTTATTATGAGGAAATAATTTTCCAAGAGTGCAATTCTAGAATTAATATTTTAGTTTATAACATTTATGTTGCTAGTGATTTTGAATATCTTCTAGTTGGCTTTTTCATTTTTTGGTTTTTCGAGACGATTTCTCCATGTAGGTTTGGTGCCTGTCTGTCCTGGATCTCACTCTGTAGACGAGGCTGGCCTTGAACTCAGAGAGATCCACTTGTCTCTGCCTCCTGAGTGCTGGGATTAAAGGCGTGTACCAGGGCTTGGGTATGGGGGTCAGAGAATATTTCTGGGAATTGGTTCTCTCCTTGCACTGTGTAGGTTCTGGTGATTGAACTTGGGTCATGGGGTGTGGTGGCAAGCATCTTTACCCACTGAGGCATCTTGCCGGACCTACTTGTAAGACAGTAACTTGTGACTCCTGCCTCTCCTGCCCCTGCATCCTGAATGCTTGGATTAGAGGCCTGGACTCCTGTCCTGCCTGGCAGTGTTCAGACTAACTTCATACATCTACCACTGACCCATGTACAGGTCCTTTTTTTTTTTTTTTTTTTTAATTAAATTAATTTTTTAAAAGATTTATTCATTTTTATTTTTTTACATGTATGAGCATTTTGCCAGCATGGAACTGGGGGTAAAACTTACATACGATTTTCTATGATTCTGACTTCTGAAGTTTGTTAAATTCCTCTTTCTAAATTTCACAAGCAATTTTGAGGGACAGCTGTTATTTTTACAGGCAGTTTATATTGCTTAGGAAATATTGATAAAATGAAGAAAATAATGTTCTTGATTCTGCCAACAAGTAAAAGCCTCTCCAGGCATTCAGTGCTGCTTCTTCAAAAGCCTCTTAATAGGAATGTGCGCGCCCACTCGCGGAGACTGTCAGTGACTCCCCACTTTACACAAATGCACACTGTATATTTAGAACCCTAACCCTTTTTGTTTTTCTCCATTTTACTCCTTTAACAAGTCAGACACTCGTAGGAAAGTCTCAGATTCTGAAATCTCCCTGTTTTCCTTGTGGTAGTAAACTTTTGTTTTTTCAAGACAAGGTTTCTCTGTGTAGTTTTGCAGCCTTTCCTGGATCTCACTCTGTAGCCCAGGCTGGCCTCGAACTCACAGAGATCCACCTGCCTCTACCTCCCATGTGCTGGGGTTAAAGGCGTGCACCACCACCACCCGGCTCGTAATCTTT
Organism: Onychomys torridus; assembly: GCF_903995425.1. Classification (NCBI taxonomy): domain Eukaryota; kingdom Metazoa; phylum Chordata; class Mammalia; order Rodentia; family Cricetidae; genus Onychomys; species Onychomys torridus. The sequence goes on along the minus strand of NC_050462.1, from coordinate 14,177,903 downwards.
TAGACCACATCACACTCTATTACAGTAGAAGTACTGTCAGGCTGACCTGTTAGTCTGCTGATTTGAGCACTTAGTGTGATGACACACAACATCTCCCCCCACTTCAGAATAATTATTTCATAATAATAAGAGATCCACACGTAAGATAGTCTACCTATTTACCCAAAACGTTGATTATGTTGTCCGTGTGTGCATGTGCAAATGTAAGCAGTTGTGCAGGAGTGGAGACCACCTGCTGCCTTCCCTTCTGGCTCTCTGCCTTATGGTGGTCTCTTTCTCACTGACTGGAACTTGCCAGCTGGCCCCTTGGACTTACCTGTTTTCATTACTCTACCCCACCCCACTTGAGGGAACAGGTGCATACCCCCACACCTGGCTTCAATGTGAGTGCTGGGGATCCGAACTCAGGGCCTGATGCTTCCATCTCTTCAGCCTCAGCCCCTCCCTCCTTCCCAGGTTTTGTTTGTTGTTGAGACAGGGTTGCCTGTATAGCTCTGACTGACCTTGACTCACTGAGAATCTATCTGCCCAGTGCTATGATTAAATGTGCACCATAATGCCAGGCGGAGTTTTCTTTTTTAAAAACACCTTTTGTTGTAGTTCACAGGTGATCTGTGATCCTTTTGGAACTATTGGCATATCCTTTTACCTTGACCACTTTTCACTTAACTGTTTTAATATCTAGTGATTTTATTCTATTAGATAGTTCATTGGAAACTACAAAATTGTAACTTCTACATTTATTATATATTTTCAGAAGATGAGTATTCTTTTACCAAGTAGGAATAAGTTATGGTTTATTCCTAGTTGAAGATTTAAAATATTCTTGACCAATTTTCAGAGAATGGGATTTTTTATTTGCCTTTATATTTTAATTACTTTGAGCTTAAAGAAACATACATAGACATGTATATATGGTACAGTGCTTTAAAATGCAAATGAAATTAGCTTTTAAGTTTCCTTGTACTGGACTCAAATAATGCCAGAGGTCATGCACACATCTTTAATCCCACCACTAGGGCGGCAGAGAGATGTAAGTTGAGGCCAGCCTGGTCTCCACACGAGTTACAGGATGGCCAGAGGTACATAGTGAGACCCTGTTTCAAACAACAATAACAATAAAACACTGATTGCTTTAAATTAGTATTTAGACACATTTGGTCTTTTATTTGGTATTTATTTATTCGAGGCATGGGGTCTTACTCTATAGATCTGGCTGTCCTGGAACTCACTGTTTATACCAACCTGGTCTCAAACTCAGAGATCCTCCTGCCTCTGCCTTCTAGGTGCTGGGATTAAAGGCACTACTCCTGGCTTGCTTTTCGTTTTCCACCTTTGGTGTTTCGATCTTGACTTATCCAGTGATAAAATGGGGTTGAGTGGTTGTGGCTCAGGTGGAAGAGTGCCTGCCTCGAATTCTTAAGTCCCTGGGTTTGATCCCTGGAGTGGATAAAGCTGGGCACGGTGGGACACACCTGTTTTGGGGAGGTAGAGACAAGAGTATTGGAATTTGAGGGATTATCAAAGGTGAAGTTATATGCTCTATAGTCATTTCCTGTAAGGTTTTTAAAGTACTTCTGCCCTGCTCAAAACCCTACTTAATGTACTATTTTGTTTATTTGGTCATCCTAGTGGATAGGTAACATACATTTCCAAACAGAAAAATAAACCTAAGAAGTTTCTGTTGTGCTCAAGTGTGAAATATTCTTCTGTCAAGTAGGCCGTTTCTTTTGGGCCTCTGTAGAAAACTTGGGGTACTCGATGTTGGTTTGCAGCAGTAACAGCAGCAGTAGGAAGTGATGAACTTGGCACTGTTAGAGTCAAAGCATTGGGGGATCGACTTAGAAGCCTGTAGTTTAGGACGTGTGTGATGCAAAGGGTCCTCCTGCATTAGGCCTTGAGTGTTACTGTTGTACTAGGAGGGATTGGCTTGCTGCTCAGTAAGAGCTCTTTCCTAGTAGATGCAAGGCCTGGAGTCAGATCCACAAATCTCACCCACCAGTCCTGCAGCTGCTCAGACCCAACCAAGTAAACACACAGAGACTTACATTGCTTACAAACTGTATGGCCGTGGCAGTCTTCTTGTTATCTGTTTTTTTATCTTAAAATAACCCATTTCTATTAGTTTATACCTTATATCTCGCTTGTCATGGCAATGGCTGGCAGCGTCTCTGCCTCAGCCTTCCACTTCCCAGAGTTCTCCTCTCTCCTTGTCCTGCCTATACTTCCTGCCTGGCTACTGGCCAAACTGTTTTATTTATTAACCAATCAGAGCAACACATTTAACATACAAAACGTCCCACAGCACTTCCCCTTTTCTTTTTTTAAAAAAGGAAGGTTTTAACTTTATATAGTAAAATTACAGATAACAAAACAGTTATCAAGCAAGAATTACAGTTACAATATATAGTCTATTTATAATAACTAGTCTGTTTGTATTTGGCAAAATTAAAGAAGATATCCTATCTATCCTATATTTGTGAGTCTAAGATTTTATATCTAACTATTTTTTATCATAACTAAGGAAAATTATAACTATCTAGTCTTCAACTACATGAAAGACCTCAGAAGGATATGTCTCAGAAACCAACATAGAAAGCCATAGAGGAAGATGCCTCATGTTGACCTCCAGCTTCACACATGCACACACTCAACACACAGATGAAACTGTAGATTGTATATAAGCATATGTAGCTGTGCTGCAGTGCAGTTTTATTTACAAAACAGGCACCAGGTGGATTTATCTGCAGACTATAGTCTGCTGAACCACAGGATTAGAGACAGTTGGAGTTCAGTCAGAACTGTAAAACTAGAAGGAACGATGGCTCGGTGGTTAAGAGCTCTCCCTGGCTGCTCTTCCATGGGATCCAGGTTAAGTCACAGCACCCACACGGCAGCTTATGACTCTGTAACTCCTGTTTCAGAGGGTCTGATGCCCTCTTTTGGTTTCTGGGCACCAGGCACACAGGAGGTTCAGAAACATACTTGCAATTAAATATTTATTTATTGGTTTATTTTGGTTTTTTGAGGCACAGTTTCTTTTTGTACCCCTGGCTGTCTTGGGACTCACTCTGTAGACCAGGCTGGCCTACATAGCGATTTCAGAGAAGCAGGAGCTACATAGTTTTGAGACCCTGTCTCAACAACCAAAAAGAGTGTGAAACAAGTTTCTAAAGTTAATTCTAAAATAGTTAATGCTCTTGAAAACATGCTGCATACTGGAAGGTGGAGCATAAGGTCAGGAGTTTGAAGCCTCCCTGGGCTACATGAGAACAGTTTTTTGTTTTTTGGGTTTTTTTTAAGTGAGAATCGAACCTAGGGCCTTGTGCTTGCTAGGCAAGCACTCTACCACTGAGCTAAATCCCCAACCTGAGAATGTTTCTCAAAAACCAACAACAGTTATTAGGTACTAGATGTAAGATCTGTCAAGCTGGCTGTCTTGTGTCCGTATGTCCAGTGCTCTGCCAAGTACAGGGCATGCCTACAAACCATAGAGCATGGGTGTTGTGGGAGGGCCTGGAGAATCCAGGTGGTATGTATGCAACATGAGAGAGATACAGGTTGTCAGGGGATCACGGGGCCTCAGAATGGGGGAGAGCCATTGATTGGAGGGTTTCCAGAGCACCCCTCCCCCAGAGATGCCTCTTAGTAGATTCAGACGGGGGTGGTGTGGGGGGTGTTGTATGTTTAGTTTTTCTGACATGGGTGTACTGTGTGCCTTAGGCTAGCCTGGAATTCATCATGTAGCTCTGGCTGGTCTCACATTCGTGGTAATCCACCTGCCTCAGCCTACAGATGTGTCAGCCCCACACGTCTCGCTTGTGCAGACGTTTTGTTGTGACTGTTAGACCTTAAAGCAATACAACTTCTGAGACAGCATTACTCCGAGCTAGGAGGTGATTTACATGTATAACAGGCGTTATACATGAGTACAATATCATTTGATACCAGGGAATTGAGCAGTCTTGCTGTCCACAGGATGGTAGGAGTTAGACTTCTGGAACCAGTTCCCCAGATATTGATGAGGAGAATCCTGCTTAATGTTAGTTGTCATACTCCTTTGAAGGCGTATGTATGTATGTATGTTTGTTCATCTGTCCGTCTGTTCTTAAGTGCAAGGATGACCCACCAACACACACCTGCTTGATTTCTAGGATCCTCAGGTCTGGTTTTCTGCCATTTTTTGTAATTAGGGAATTAATCCCTCTGACTATGAATGAAATCTCAACTTGAGGGTTTTTTTGTTTCTCTCAGAATCTTCTAGAGGGCTTTCATGTAAATTGGATTAATTGCTAGCATGTGGTTTTTAATATTTCAAAAGTTTTGTTAAATATATAGAAACTGATAGCGCTTATATTGCTTGGTGTATTTTTAATCTCCCTCAGCTTTTAGTATTCTTGGGAAGTATTTTTTAATGACTCATGCCATGCTCCCTATTCCAAAGGCGAACAGCTGCCTGGAGAACTACAAGTGAAGAAAAAAAAGCCTTAGACCAGGCTAGTGAGGAGATTTGGAACGACTTCCGAGAAGCTGCCGAAGCACATCGGCAAGTTAGGAAATACGTTATGAGCTGGATCAAGCCTGGGATGACAATGATAGAGATCTGGTAAGCAGACTGGGCATGGTGGGAGGCAGAGGCAGGTAGATCTCAGAGTTTGAGGCTAGTCTGGTCTGCAGGTGAATTCCAAGCCAACCAGGGCTGTTTAGTGAGACCCTGTGTTTTTAAGGGCATGGGGGAGGGCGTTCATTTTAGTACTAACTAGCTCTCTAGTTAACAATGTTTGGCTGTTGTTAGTCCTTTGCTACTAAGTTTTTATCTCAGGTAGAGATTCTATGAATGTCTCCTGAGTTCTTATATTGCTATAAAGCATGCACACATTTGCACATTAGGCATATTCTTTTATATACATTTGGGTGTGCTTGCATGCATGCAGGCACAACACTCATATACTTAAAAGTTAAAACTGTGTGGTATGCAGCCCTTAACTGTGGTGTAGGTGGGACCTTAATTCCTGGTAACTTAAGTTTGGAGTAGACTGTCCTCTTAAGCTTGTGATGGTGTTGAATTTTTTTTTTTTTTTTTTTTTTTTTTTTTTTTTTTTTTTTTTTTTTTTTTTTGTCCTTCACGGTGGGCTTGTATACCTCATTGGAGAGCTGTTGTATATATTCAGAAAATAACCAGGGTCTTAGTAAACTTTTGGGTTGATAGGCTATGAAAACAAATCCCTTTTCCTTTAGTGAGAAGTTGGAAGACTGTTCTCGCAAGCTGATAAAAGAGAATGGGTTAAATGCAGGCCTGGCATTTCCCACTGGGTGTTCCCTCAACAACTGTGCTGCACATTACACTCCCAATGCCGGTGACACTACAGTCTTACAGTACGATGACATCTGTAAGATAGACTTTGGGACACACATAAGTGGTGAGTCTGTGGAGAATCCAGTCTCCACTCAGCCGTGCCTCCCAGGCTGGCGGATTCCTTTGTACTTGTTAGATGGAGCTGTTGGTACTAACCCTCTGCATTTTCTTCCTCTCTCCCTTTCTGTAAAGCTAGATTGAGGCAGAGTTTTATGTTTGCTTTAGGTTAAAAGCATCCTTCTTAAATTGAAAACTGTTTGGATATTTTGCTAGGGCTGGGTATATAGCTCAGTAGTCTGACAGTCAGTTCCCAATATCACATTTAGTGAGAGAAAAAAAGGCTGAAAGCCAGGCATGGTGGCACAGTGCCTTTAATCCCAGCATTTAGGAGGCAGAGGCTGGATATCTGTGAGCTCAAAGCCTTTCTGATCTACATAGAGTTCTAAGATAGCCAGGGCCACATACTGAGACTCTGTCTCCATTTAAAAAACAAAACAAAACAAACCATGTTTGATGGTGCACACCTATAATCTCAGGGTGAGGCAGGTAGACCCCTGTGAGGTCAAGACCTGTCTGATCTAGCAAGTTCCAGGACAGCCAGAGCTACACAGTGAAATGTTGTCTTTTTTGAAAAATGGGCTCTATGGTTCCCAGCACTTAGGAAGTCGATCAGAAGTTTGGGGACATCCTAGGCTATAAAGTGAGTTGAGGCCAGGATAGAGTACATGGGGCCTCATTTCAAAGGACACAAAATAGTATTTGTGGAGCTTTGTTTGGTCAGTGTGTATGTGTGCTTTTCTAAATTTCTCTAATGAACGCATAATACCTAATGTGCCTTTTGTATATTAACAGTCAAGTGAGTTTAGATCACTGTTACTTCAGATTGTAGGGTTTTGCTAAGGATAAGTGACATGTGTTTAGGGCTTTATGACTATAGATTTTTCTCTGTCCATACTGCTGTTCGTATATCCAAAGTGTTTTTATTTATTTCTGATCGTTTTGTCTGGAAGAGCACTGACGTGAGCGCTGTATAATAACTCAATTACAATTTTTATTCTGAAGTCATTGAGTAGTTGCTATTTTTCGCCGTTTTGATTCTGAATCTCTGGGGACTTGAAATGCCATCTTCCTTTGAACCACCGGGTTAGGAGAGTGAGTGCTATGAAGCAGTAAACATGTAAACAGCCAAGTCAACTAACGATGGTACTCTTTCTCTTTCAGGTAGAATAATTGATTGTGCTTTCACTGTTACTTTTAATCCCAAATATGATATATTATTAAAAGCTGTCAAAGATGCTACTAATACTGGAATAAAGGTACGTGGACAACCGCACTACTTGACAACATACTTTTGAGTGCTCTCCTAGATTGTTTCCAGGTCTGTGTGGTAGTTTAGGTGATTTATGGAACTCACGGCCTTAGCTCCTGTACTAGGAACTCTGAAATAGTTAACGGTTTCTAATCACTTTGGATCGATTTTTGCCTTTAAAATTGGCTGTTTATTTTTTTATTGTTCCTTTTTTGTTGTTAATGTTTTACTTTTAGAACAGCTTTATTTTCACAGCCAAATTGAGCAGAAGATAGAGAAATTCCCATATAACCCTGTCGGCACACGTTACTTCCCACCATCAGTGTCTCCAACAGAGTGCATCCATTAAGTCATTTCATCAGCACTGACACTTGGTAATCCTCTAAGGTTCACAGTTTGCTGCATTAGGGTCACTCTTAGTTGTGACTTTCTGTGGGTTTGACAAATACAGAATGGCAGTGTCTGCCAGTGCCGTGCCGTGTCCGTGATTTCAGTGTCCTCCAAAGCTTCTGCTGTCTTTCCCTCTGGGGTAGGCTCTAAAGCACTCGGCTTCCCCCACAATGCCTCTCTGTCTGTCTGTCTCTCCTTTTTTCTTTTTGGTTTTTTGAGATAGGGTTTCTCTGTGTAGCCCTAGGTGTCCTGGAACTCGCTCTGTAGGCCAGGCTGGCCTCGAACTCACAGAGATCCACCTGCCTCTGCTTCCCAAGTGCTGGGATTAAAGGTGTGTGCCACTACCACAGCAGCACATGTTTGTGTCTTAAGGTACATACTACGTAAAAGTTATACCACCTTGAATTCCATTAAGTGTACCCATAGCATGCTGGCATGGTTTTTCACAGTGACTACTGCTTTTCATTTCCACCAGCTGCACAAGGATAGGTTCCAACAAGTGCTCTGTATCAGTATCACTCGATTTCTGATGTGTGTGTTTCTGTTAAATAGCCATCCTAATGGGGTGAGATAGTGTCTCTTTATAATTTAAAGTTGCAAATAAAAAAAAAAAAGTCATCACACTAAATCATACCCAAAGATTATGCAACTCAATAAAGTTCTATAGAGTGACCATTCAGGAAGGATGCTATGGGACTTCACATTGGAGTTTATACTTCAGCTCTTGAATATATTTTTGTTCACTTTGCACCACCAAAAATGAAAAATCTGGTTAGAACTAGAAAAACAATTGCCTTTGTGTCCTTATTTGTATTGTTTCAGTCCTTTCTTATCCTCTAGGACTTAGAGTTTTTGTTCTTCTATATGTCATACTTCTATGTTACATATTCTATAGCACATATTCTATATGTTAAGCATGCACACTTGTTTACATGTATACATCAAGTCCTTTGTTTTATTACTGAGTTTCAGAAGTTCTCTGTATATTATGGATCGTAGTCCTGTATCCAGCATTATGCTTAGCCAGTTATTTTCTATCTAAAGTTGCCTTTTTATTGTAGATACTGTATGTTTGCTACACAGAATGTTCTTGTTACATGAAGAATAGGTTGTTGTTGCCTTTGATATATAATCACTGTCAGTTCCAGGAGCATGAAACTTTTGACTGTTTGCTGTGAGAGTTTTACAATTATGGGTCTCACATCAGGTATTGGGGTTTTTTGAGGAGTGGATGTGTGGGTATTTTGCCTGCATGTATGTCTATGTGTCATGTGCATGCAGTGCCCTCAGGCCAGAAGGAGCTGGACCTCCTGGAGCTGGAGTAACAGATGGTTGTAAGCCACCATGTGGGTGTTGGGAGCCACACCTTGAGTTCTGTGGAAGACTCTGAACTGCTTGCTGGGCTTCTCCAGTCCCTTGTGTAATCTTGAGTTTTCTTTTCTTCCTTTTCAATTGGGACGTGGGCAGAACATTCAGTGATATGTTAAGCAAAATCAGCAAAGGACAGTCATCTTTTACCTTGTTTCTGACCTTAGAGGAAAGGCTTTCAGCAGCCATGTTTTCTGTAGTTTTCTCCAGAAGCTTTTGTTGTTTTGAGGGGTGTTTTGCTATTCTTTGTTGTTGAGTCTCTGTATTGAAAAATATATGTTAAATGTAAATCCAATTGAAATGATGTGTGCCTTTCCCTCATAATGTGTGTTTATAGTGATGAATTGTTGAACTGCCCTTGTATTCCAGGAGTAAATTCCACTCGTGTGTGTGTGTGTGTGTGTGTGTGTGTGTGTGTGTGTGTGTGTGTGTGTAAAAAAAGAGAGACAGACAGACAGACAGATAGTGACTGTTGCCTTGGCTGCCTCTAACTTGGGTTCAGGCTTGCTTTCTTAAGAAAGAGTTATGTGGAACACTGGAAAGTACCACATGTTCAGCTTATAGTTGGAGCACTGCCCCTGTGCTAAAGGATAGGAGTGATTGAGCTGGCGTTACCACCGATGAGTTCCCTGGAGGTTTTAAGATGACAGACTCCAAGATTGCTACTGTTAGATCAGATTGCACTAGTGCGATTTTGTCTAAGCAGGGAATCCTTGTAGATTCCCGAGTATGAACATTTTAAATATTTTTATGTGCATGAGTTATTTAAATATATGTTATTTAAATACATAAATCTATAATATAATAATACAGTGCCTGCCTTATTTAAGTGCATCAATGTGCAGTGCCCTCAGAGGCCAGAAGAGGGAGTTACAGTTGAGTTATGTGGGTTCTGGTTACCAAACAAGGTTTCCTCTGCAATAGGAACAACTACTGAACATCTTTCCAGCTGCCAGTACCCCATTGTAACTCATATTCATTACATTTCTCCAAAGAAACCACAGAGCTAATCTTACAGGCAAAGAAAATTTGGGTCTAATCTTGTGTGTTATTATTTTAACATCCTTCACAAAGTCTTACATATTATTTATAATATACAAATTAGTTTTTCTGAGTGTCCTTTATTGGAAAATATAAAACCATTATAAAAGTTTGCACTTAAAAAATAAAATATCCATTATTTTTTAGTGTGCTGGGATTGATGTTCGTCTCTGTGATGTTGGTGAAGCCATTCAAGAAGTTATGGAGTCCTATGAAGTAGAAATAGATGGGAAGACTTACCAAGGTATGGTCCTTTAAAGTAGGTCTTTGGGTCAGCTGTTGAGTGTGCAGAAGCAGTATTATGGGAGCTCTCTGGGAACTCTGTAAGCTAATATTAGTAGCTAAGAAGGTGTCAGGGAAATTATTCTATGGCATTCAAATTTGATCTGGGCTTTTTGGAACATTAAGAGAAACCAGAGTCTGTTCACTGGTGATTCTCCTGCTTGCCTGTTCTGAGTCATATTCAGAATTTGGAGGCTAGTTAGTTAATTCCTTCTAGTGTCTTTCAGCTGCTGCTTTAGAATTGTAGTCTGAGTCACCTGTGCTTTCTGGTGCTCTGCATCCATCACTGTCGTCCATCAGATCATCTCCTACCCACAATCTTCTCTCTAATGCTGTTCTAAAAGTCATGAGACTGTGGGAGAGGGTCTCAGAAATTAAGACTGGGGAGTAAATGAGAAAAAAGCATTATGCATTTCTAAAATTCTTAAGAATAAAAATGTTATAGTTAAATAAAATTAATAAAATGGAGAAATTAACTGACTTTTCTGAAGTCCAAGTAAATAAAATAGTTAAAAAAGACCTTAAGGGGCTGGAGAGATGGCTCAGAGGTAAGAGGACAGGCAGCTATTCTTCATGAGGTCCTGAGTTCAGTTCCCAGCACCCACATGGTGGCTCACAACCATCTGTAATGAGATCTGGTGCCCTCTTCTGTGTACATAATAAATAAATAAATCTTTTTAAAAACAACAAAAAACTTTAGTTTTAGAGGCAGGGTCTCAATGTATCTGGTGTTGGTCTTGAAACTGTTAAGGCAAGGGTGACTCGGTGGTTTTTTAAATTGTTTTCTTGTCTTTTTGTGTTGGCTTTAGGGAGAGTTTGCTAAGACTTAGAATAATGCTGTTTAAATTTTAAAATAAATTTAGCTGATTATAAGTGGATTTTTAAAAATCTAATTGATATTTTTCTGTTGTTATCCTATTTGGTTTGGGTTTTGTTTTCCTTTTTTCTTTTTAGGCCTACCTGGCCAACATAGTGAAACTCCAATAATCACCAAATCTTTAAAAACTGTAACTTGAAATTGAACAGCTTTGAGTAAAGAACCCCTTTCTTCTCCCATTAAACCTAATAATATTATAAAGCTATCTACTTGTTAGGTCGTAGACATAGTATTGCAGCGGGGATTAGCTATACCAACTGCAGCTTCTCTCTTTCCAGGGCTAAGGCAACCAGAGTTCCAGTCTTAAGTAGTCCCCTGGTAGGGAAAGGACAGAGGCATTAGCTTCCAGCTGGCCAGGCCTGCCCAGCCTGAGTGAAGGCTTCACTAAACTAATGCTCAGTACAGAGATCCTTCTCATCTAAATGCTATAAAATAAGGCATTTCCTTTGCTCTGTGGGTTGTTGTTGGATCTATTATCCCAGAGTCCTGCTGTGGATCACAGCTGACCTAAAGGGTGTTTTCACATGAAATCTATTTCAGAACATTTCTGTCACAACTGAAAACTCTATTATTTAAAATATTATCATATTGTTGCCTTTCACAAAGAGCTTTAAAAGGAGTGATTTGGGTATAACATCATCAGGGTTAGGGTTGTTATTTAAGGACATACAAGTAATGCCAGGCTGTGCTGGCTCACACCTTGCACACCGTTAATCCCAGGACTCGGGAGGCAGAGGCAACAGTGTTGAGTTCTAGGCCAGCCTGGTCTATAGAGTGAGTGCCAGGACAGGACAGCCAGGTCTACATAGAGAAACCCTGTCTCGGGTGGGTATGGGAGAAGACAAGTCAGAGTTCCTTCGTGGAGAACCTGTATCATCCACCACACTCGTATTTTCCAGTTTCTTCATTTCGTCTTCAGAATACTCAGCTGTGTTCCATTCCTCCATATTCTACCTGCCTGGCAAGCCTGTCTGCCTCCAAGGCCTCAGCTGGTCTCTTCCTAGGTCTCGTTACCTTCCAGGCCTGTCTCTGAATGTCTGCAGTTAGCCATGTCTGTAGAGATGGCGATGGCTGAGGAGGTTCTGGCACCACCTTTCCAACCTGGATCTCCTCCTCTTCTGCGATCTCTGGGTGTCATACTTCTTGTGAGCCTTCCTAACAAACACTGGTTTGGCAGTGAGTTTCCTGAAGGCCCCTCCGAGGTTGCGGGCAGAGCTAGTCAAAGGCTCCACTCCAGAGAGGTAGACAGGCTTGGGTTGCTGGAAGTGGCAGTGTCTTTCTCATCTAGTTCTCAGTGGTGACAGCTGTTCCAACAGTCTGGGCAGGGGCCATGTTTCTCTTTTCTGGTCCTTCACACTGGAGTATCTTTTTTCAGCCTTGACTTACCTTCTCTCTACCTCTGCCTCTTTTACAGTAATGACAGTGATGACAGTGTGTACACTGAGATTTCACCTCCCCACTAAACTTGTAATGTCATTATTTCATTGGGGTTTTTTTTTGGGGGGGGGGTGTTAAAATCTAGATACATAATTCTGTTCTTTTAACATTGCAAAGCACAGAGCATAAAAATTAACTTGTCAGTTGAAGACAATGTAACCTCATCCCTTGAGAGAACAAGTCTTTGCTTTCCAGAAGGCCTCAAAGCTCTTGTCATGTGCTTTTTTTTTTTTTTTTTTTTGAGCTGAGGAGTCATGTGCTTTTATGCTCCATATTAGCATCTGCCAGATAATTGCCACTATGTTACACCTCCCAACACCACTGTACTGGGAGTTAAGTTTCAAATAAGAACTTGAGAGGACATGCAAAACCTAGCAGCCCTCCACACATTCCCAAGTAGCAGTTGTACTTACGTGGAAGTATGTGTATACATTACATATATACATATATACATATATATATACACACACACACATACATATATATACATATTTATATATGTGTATATATACACATATGTATATGTCTCTAGTGTCCTCAGTCATTAGTTTAGTCCACTCGTTGTTACCTTATTCCGTGCTTTCTGTTTTCATTGTTGAGGAGTAATGTTCCAGGGTGTGAGTTTATTGTGTCGTGTGGTTGCAGGAAACTGATTGTTGAAATGAGATTCATTTGACAGTATCCTCAACTTCACATTCTATAACCATTTTCATTTTTTTCCCTTAAGGTTCTCTATCTTTTTTTTTCTTTGATTCTCCCCTTAACATTCTCTTTGGTAATTTTTCAATGATCTGTATGTGTGACTGTGGATTTGTGCAGATGAGTGAGCCACATGACACGGGTGCTGGGAATTCACTTTGGTCCTCCTCATGAGCAGCGTGCACGCTTAACAGCTGACTCCTCTCCAGCCCTCTCTGATACTTAATAAAACAAACTACTTTTTACTTTATCTCTGTGAAAACCTTGGGTTTTGTTTTTTTGTTTTTGTTTTGTTTTTTGTTTGTTTGTTTGATTTAGAAGAGCCACTCACTGTGTAGCCCTGGGTGGTGTAGAACTCACTAGATGTAGACTAGGCTAGCTTTGAACTCTGAGATCTATCTGCCTCTGCCTTCCAAGTGCTGGGATTAAAAAGTGTGTGCCAGCACTCTGGCTCAGTATCTTCTTGGTGTGAATGCTTAAATGAAGAATCTGTATCATGGAGTGGTCCTAACATTTCTTTGTTTGACAGTGAAACCCATCCGCAATCTAAATGGACATTCCATTGGGCCTTACAGAATACACGCTGGGAAGACAGTGCCCATTGTGAAAGGAGGGGAGGCTACAAGGATGGAGGTGAGAGTGTCCCGCCCGTCGCCCCCGGCCCCCCCCCCCCCCCCCCCCGCTCCCACCCCAGCCCAGCACTCAGATTCCTGTCACGATATACACTGAACAGAAATAAGCTTACTCTTCAAACTGACCCCGGGAGAAACTGCCATGCTTATGAAGCTGGGGCTGTACTACTTACTCGGGTTGTCCTAAGTGCTGTTGTCTTTAGGAAGCACTTCGGTACAGCGGTGACCAAAGTTTCCACCCATGTCAGTTTTGATAAGGGATAGCCAATGACCAAAGGTGCCAAGGAGACAGCCAGGCTGAGTAAGATTTGAGAAGCATATTTCATGTTACTGCTTTATTAAGTGGGAAGGTGATTTGATCCTTATGTGTTTTTGAAGGAAGGAGAAGTGTATGCCATTGAAACCTTTGGTAGCACCGGAAAGGGTGTTGTTCATGATGACATGGAATGTTCACACTACATGAAGAATTTTGATGTGGGACATGTGCCAATAAGGTGAGAGACTGTTAACTAATGAGCATCTCTTCCAAGTTAACAATATGACAAACATAAGGTTTGTGGTCTTATCAATGAGCTCTTTGGGTGTCTGTTAATACAACAGAAAAATTACCCAGTTGGGTTTCCACTAGGGTGACAATGAGAACGGCAGATATTCAAATCTAGTTTCCGATAGTGCAGTATTTGTTTCCTAGCATTCCTAAGTTTATAATTGGAATGTTTTTCCAATTGGTAAATGTCCTATCCCAGTTGACAATTTATATTTACGAGACAGGTTTTCTCCCTGTAACAGTCCTAGCTGTCCTGGAACTCTGTAGACCAGGCTAGCCTTAATCACAGAGATCTACCTGCCTCTGCCTCCCAAGTGCTGGGATTAAAGGCGTGGACCACCACCACCCAGTGATTTTTACTTTTTATAGAGATTAATTATAGGTTGGATTCATGCTTTTGTGGGTGACAGCCTGAGTCTGTTGTATAAAAAGGAACTTCTGTAATACTCACCTAGGAATATAGCACACTTGAGGTGTTTGTTCTCCAGCAGGTTGATACTCAGCTATGTCTTTGGGCTATTACATATTTCAGTTATTATCAGTAAAAATAGTGTTTTTGAACTCAGATTCCAGGGGCAGACAGAGCTAAGAATTGATTTTCTAGTGGGGGACACTGGTTAGTTACCTTTTGCCAGCTGTTGATCTTTACTTTTCTCCTCTTAGGCTTCCAAGAACAAAACATTTGTTAAATGTCATCAATGAAAACTTTGGCACCCTTGCCTTCTGCCGCCGATGGCTGGATCGCTTAGGAGAAAGTAAATACTTAATGGCTCTGAAGAATCTGTGTGACTTGGGCATAGTAGATCCATACCCACCATTATGTGACATTAAAGGATCATACACGGCACAGTTTGAACACACCATACTGTTGCGTCCAACTTGTAAAGAAGTTGTCAGCAGAGGAGATGACTATTAAACTTAGTCCAAAGCCAACTCACCGTCTTTCTTTTCTAAGCTTTGTTGGAACACATTATGCCACAAGTCATTTGCAACATGTTGTCTGTTTAAACAGTGGACCTGTGTAGTACCTTTATCCATGTTTCAAGGAGTTTGATGAAAGGTAAACTGTCTCCATGTAATTAACCAAGGAAAAGGCTTTCAAGACTTTAATGTTAACTGTTTCTCCCATCTAGGAAATGCTGCACTGCTCACTAGTTAGGAATTACTCACACATTTTGTTTTGAAGACCTAAGAGATGCTTTTTGGATATTTATATTGCCATATTCTTACTTGAATGCTTTGAATGACTACATTTACATCCAGTTCTGCACCTGTGCCCTCTGGTATTGCTTTTTAACCTTCCTGGAATCCATTTTCTAAAAAATAAAGACATTTTCAGATCTGCGAGCTACATTTTAATGTCTATGGTTCTAATTCTAAGCAGAAAGTAGCTGAAGTATAGACAGTGTTTTCTATCTGGACTGTGCACAGCTACAGATCTTCAGCTGAGGTGGCTCCAAGGTCTTCGTGTGTATGAAGTGGGTGGAAATGAGTACACCTTTTAAGGAGTGTTTGCTTTAATTATTGTAGAAGCATATTCACCATTAGTCTTTTTCCTTGTCTTTAGGAAGATGTAGATTTAAACATCATGGGAAAACATTGTGCCAACTTAAAAAACCTTGATGTAAAAGTCCCTTAACCCAATGGTCATATTTATAGGATATGTAGTCCACATATGAGAAAACAAAACAACATGCCACAAGCAAAAAGAAGTTTGGATCTTATTCTAGTAAGAAGAGTTAACTTGAAATTGGGCTTTTTATTTCATGAGCCAAATAGTCAACAGTCATGGCCTTTAATAGGTTAAGGATCTTAACATCACTAATTACTTGAGCTGCACAATTACTTGGCACACACCTTTAATCCCAGCACTTGGAGGCACAGGCCTGGTCTACAGAGCAAGTTCCAGGACAGCCAGAGACAGAGAGAGAAAAACCCTGTCTCAAGCCCCCCTCTCCCGACATGAGGTTCTTTGTTTTGAATGTAAGAATACAATACTTAGCTTGTTTGGCATGGGCCCAATTAATGAACTGCTTAGACTCTTATATGTGGTTTGCTGGAAATGTTGCATTGTAGTTTCAAAATTGTTACTTGCCCAGATTAAGCCTTAATTTGTATATGCCTTAGTACAATGATGCTGTATTGCCTCTGGGATGCTATTTTGATTTTGCTTGACATGGTCTCTGAAGAAGAGAAACTAGATTTAATGGACCTGGATCGCATTCTGCCCTAAACAGCTGCTCTTTCTACATTCTAGCTGTGTGAGCTGCGTGTTGACAGTGCTGTTGTTCACATTGCTACTATTGAATATGATGTCTGTTTTCTACGCATACTGTGAAGGATGCTGCCCAGCAGCCTCCTCCTGTGCTTCTGTGTTCATGGTCACGTCATCTGAGCAGTTTGAGCCATAGCTTAAGCCCAGGATTTTCAAAACTGACCCCTAAGGAAGAGCTGTAGGGTCTTCTAAGATCTTTTTTAGCAAGCACAGTCTCCTTTGCACGGTCCAAACTTCCCTCAGAAAGCTGTTGGAAGCATCAGTCTGTCCCCAACATGGCTGGGGGGAATATGACCTTAGAGAACAGTGCTCCTCAGTCTTCCTGATGCTGGGACTCTTCAATACGGCTTATCATGCCGTGCTGACCCCAACCATGCAATTACTGTTGCTACTTCATAACTGTCGTTTTGCTAGTGTTATGAATCCTAATGTAAATAACATGTTTTCAGGTAGTCCTAGACGACCCACAGATTGAGAACTGCACACACAGAAAGACACATTGTTTGCTTACTAGCTGTCAGTGATGGATCTCTTGTTGGCAACAAGTCCTAGTTTGCTGCTATCAGTAGTGCCTTTAGTAAACTATTTACAACCTAAACTATTGGTTTTTTGTTGGAACTTAGAATGTAGGTGTTCATGTTGAGATCCGAAGTTTTATTTAATAAGAAATCTTAAGTTTCTGTTCATCGTTTGGGTTTTTTTTTTTTTTTTAAGACCTTTTTCCTTTTCCTTTTTTCTTTCCCCCCTGAAGATTAATTTTAGATTCAGGACAAAATCTAGTGGGAAAGTACTACAGCTCCCCCATGTGCCATCCCCAACACGTGCTAAAGCTTAGGTCACCTTTGTTCCAATATTTTTACTCTGTAGGTGACATTCACAAACAGTATAGCTTCACTTTTGTACCCCTGAAAATTAGGGACTGTAGTGTGTTGAACAATCCTCCTTTAATCCCAGCACTCAGGCAGAGGCAGGTGGAGCTCTGTAAATTCAAGGCCAACCTGGTCTACAGAGCTAGTTCCAAGACAGCCAGGCTACACAGAGAAACCCTATCTCCAAAAAAAAAAATCTCAAAATTAAAGGCTAGACTCGGTACCTTTACCACATGAATCTTTAATGAGGTATATTTAACTGTTTAGGCAACAGTTTGCATAGGTATTGGTAAATGAACATTTCCAGGCCTAGCCATTTAATGCTCCAGTTGTATTTTTGGAACAAAAGATTTGTCTGCAAGGGCTCTTCTCCCAGTGGCTAACAGGGAGCTTGAGAGCTCATACTGTCTGAAGGTTGGTGGAGCACCCCTTTCTGAATAAGTGGAACTAGCAGCACCAGGGCTTTCTTTATAACACAGCAAAAGAAATCTCTTGCTTTCAATAAATTCAAATTTAGACCGTGTTTTTAAAGAAGTAACCCTGGCCCTAAGGGGTTCCCAGGAGTCATATAATCCTAGCAAGAATAAAAGATTCAGGCTTAGGTTACTTAGGGAGTAAGTGAGGTCCTGAGTCCTGGGTATAACAACCCAGTTGCTGATCTTGAACAGTTCTCTTCTGCCCTGTGCATTTATTCCCCTCTTTAAGACTTTTTATTACTTTGAACTAAAAATCTCAAGCATTTAAGAGATCTAATGTAATTTAACATAATATCAACTCATTCTCAAGATAAACTACATTTCTCCATCATAATATGTTGGTTTGCTAAATTCAAATTTTTTATGGCTGCTTTATTAGAACTGTTTTTTTTTCCCATTGGCCATAGTTCCAAAGTTCATTTAAGTATACCATTTGTAAATCTGCCATTTTCATTAAGCGTTCATGCTCAATAAAGAACAGTTATGGAAGCAGTAAATTGTGAGCGAACTACCAATAACCACATTAAATCTATTCTGAGCCTTGTGCTTCTGCACGGAGCCTCAGGAGGAACCGTGAGCTAGTAGGTGATACTTGGGTATTTCAGTTCCAATCTGTTTACTTCCAGGGGGCAGAAGTGGAGTTGGTATACAAATGGCTTTCTTACTTTAGCAAGTCTCTGAGGAATATAGCCTTCTCATGTGTTTAGAATCTGTATTGAAAATAGCTACAAAAGATAAATAAGTAACAATATATATAGAACGATGCCACCTGAATTTCTTTAGTAGATTGCACAAATTCATGATTTGAGGCAATTAAGACATCAAAATGTAAGAGGTAATAATAGCCTGAGGTAAACACTAAAAGTATAAAACTCAAATAATTGTAAAATGTTTAGTTGGCCTACAGTTGATGTACATATAGTTTGTAAAAAAAAAAACCAAAACCAAACAAAACCTTTGTAGCTAAATACAAAATGTCTAAAGGTAGCATGCACTGATCATAATTAAAAAATAAAAACAATGAAGCTCTGCATCATAAGTCAGCCCATTTAAAAAGTATATATACACAAATAACAAGAGCCCACTGTGGATCAGCTAAGGACTTCATTAGAAGAGGCATCGGTTTCTTCACTGGGATGTTGGCTATTGGACAAGAGCTCTGGAGGCAGGAGTTTAGAGTGTCCATTCTCAATAACTCGCTGAGTATAAAATAAGATATAAGCTTGGGCCTTTCGTACTTCATCCATAGTGCACATGCTTAGCTTGGAATCATTGCAGTGTACCCAGAACCCTAGAGTGAAGCAAAGAAATCAGATGTTTGTAAAAGAATTTCAAAAGTTTCTACTACATAAGCCTGTTTAACTGGAAATGGAGCTTCCTGAAGGAAAGTTGGTAATGGCTGGTTCATTTCCTTTGCAATGAGAAAGTATTACTCTAAAATTCTTTTAGATCTCTTTTTATGGAATAACCTGTTTTATTAGTTGGGAGTTAGAGAATCTGATGAGTGTGTATTTGACATCTTCCATTCCTGGTGCAAATACTAGGTGGTTCATGCTTCAGGCACTTACTACAAAGTACAGTATACTAGTAGTGTAACAGAGCCTCTGCAGAATAGCTAGGCTTTTAGCTGTCTGCATCCTAGGGTGTGTGCATGCACACATGTTCATTTTCCAGAAGTAAAAAGTGAAGCGTCGGTCCAGTCACCTCTGGTAGGACTCAGCGACTCCAGAAAGGACACAGAGAATACAGTGAGAGGGATTTAGTATGTTAAAGTTGAATATCTGCGTGAACCCGTGAACATGGAAGTATGACTTTCAGAAAAACCGGCCAGTGCTGGGCCTGGTGGCGAAGGCCTTTAATCCCAACACTTGGGAAGTAGAGGCGGGGCTATCTCTGAGTTTGAGGCCAGCCTGCTCTACAGATTGAGTACCAGAATAGGTAGGTCTACAGAGGAAAAAAAAAAAAAGATTCCTTGTGTGTGGCATGTCTCATCACTCAGGAGGAGGGCAGGCACATCTTTTGAGTGCAAGGCCAGCTTGGCATTCATAGCAAGTTCCAGAATAGCCAGAGTTACAAAGAGTTTGTCTCAAAGTACTCCAAATGTGTAGAATATTTTCTGTGCCCCTGCCCCCAATAATCCAGCTGCACTGACTGTGGAAAGAAGGCAAGTCATCAGGAGACTCGGAAAATGCTAAGAACCTAAGCACAAGCTTCTAAGTCTAACCCAAGATAGTTTTTCTTGGCTATACCTCCTTCAGAATTGTAGCAGTAGGCAGTGTAGTGTCCTGAGCCAAATCCTTTCCCATGGTGGATTACTACAGCAGATAAATTATAGATAAAGCATTCTGGTCTGAGCGCTTTCAGGGTCTCCCTGCAGCAAAAGGGCTCCATGTTTAAGGTTTCCTCAAAGACAACATGAACACCAATCTTCTCTCGGTTATTACGTCCTGACCATCTGGGAACAAACCAAAGTGAAACAGTCAGGAGGAGAACGCTCTTGCCGTGCATCAGGTCTAGACAGCATTAACAGTGGACCCTGGGGGCATTCTATAGAACATGCCCTTTCAATACTGAGTCGCCTGTGTAGGGACTTAGGCTTACTTTGAGAAAAAAAAAAAAAAGTCCAGTAAAGAGTGCATCAGTAGTTTAGGTATCCCCGCCGGGGCCTTGGACTTGCTAGGCAAGCACTGACTACTGCTGTGTTCTCAGCCTTTCCATCTGTCCTAAGTGAGATTATAGGCTTAAAATAATTGTCTTTAATATAGAAATAAAACTTAGGGCTGGAGAGATGGCTCAGAGGTTAAGAGCACCGACTGCTCTTCCAGACATCCTGAGTTCAATTCCCAACAACCACATGGTGGCTCACAACCATCTGTAATGAGATCTGGTGCCCCTCTTCTGGTGTGCAGTCATATATGCTGTATACATAATAAATAAAAATAAATTTTAAAAAAATTTAAAAAAAGAAATGAAACTTAGAAAATTATAGCTCTATGAGTTTTAAATTGTGTCTATGGTATGAAAGGGACACCTCAAGTGGGAGGTATAGTTAATCTAATCTTTCTCTGATGGGTAGGTATGAGGAAAGAAAAACATGGGTATATTTTAAGTCCTAAGAACTCTGAGTTGGGGGATGTCAAGTGACAACATTACTCCATCATGTTACTTTCTCAGTGTGTCCCATTCCTGGATCTAAGCACAGCAAGCAGCATTTTATCACTGATGTACTAGTGGTTTTACCAAAGGGAAAATCACAATAAAAATTAGTTCTTTCAAGAAACTAATCTGGGGCTGGAGAGATGGCTCAGAGGTTTAGAGCACTGACTGCTCTTCCAAAGGTCCTGAGTTCAATTCCCAGCAACCACATGGTGGCTCACAACCATCTGTCATGAGATCTGGTGCCCTCTTCTGTGTACATAATAAATAAAAATATCTTAAACAAAAACTAATCTGATGTCAGGCAATGGTGGCACTTGGGAGCAGAGGCAGGCAGGGCTCTGAGTTCCAGGACAGCTGGGGCTACACAGAGAAACCCTGCCTAGAGAAAGAGAGAAACTAACTGGGTCTGGGGTACTGTGGAGATAAAATGCATTACTGAAAGTACTGAAACACAGAGTTCAGACAATACTGGGCAGAAAGGTAAGAGGAATGTAGACTGGTTTTAGAAAGAAAAGGTAGAGTGTGGTGTCAAGTGGGGCAGAAGTAAAGGGGAGCCATGCAAATTCTGCTGTCTGCTGGACCAGAAAGTCATTCCACTGTGTGTGATGCTCTGGAATACTTAGAGCTCCCTTGGGATCTCTGAAGTGGTGAGGAGTCTTTGGTATACTCTTCGGTAGCCATGGAGACTGCAGAGGATGTTGAGACTTTCAGTGGAGGAAAAGGAGGCCAGCTGAAAGTTGCTGATGACTACTGCTGGCCATCAGTACTATAAATAATGTCTATATAATGAAGCTGCTACAAAATTCCCTAAAGGCCTGGGCTTGCGAGCTTCCACATTGCTTAAGTCATAAACATTGCTGGAATGGGATGTCTGGGAAAGGTCTATGTGCTGGCTAGTTTATTTCAATGACAAGCTATTGTCATCTGAGTGTAGGGACCTCAATTAAGAAATTGCCTCCATAAAATCAGGCCACAGGCGAGCCTGTGGGGCATCTTACTTAATTAGTGGTTGGTGTGGGAGGTCCCAGCCCATTGTGGGTAAGGCCATCCCAGGGCAGGTGGTCCTGGGGGGTATAAGAAAGCAGGCTGAGCAAGACAAGAGCAAGCCAGTAAGTAGCACTCCTCCATGGCCTCTGTGCCATCTACTACCTCCAGGCTCCTGCCCTGTTTAGTTCATGTCCTGCTTTCCTTCAGTCGTGAACAGTGATGTGAAAATGTAAGCCATTTCCTCCCCATGTTGCTTTGGTCATGGTATTTCATCATAGCAGTATTAACCCTAACAAAGACAATACAGATTCACCTTTCCCTTTACAAATGCCTCTTCCATCCTCATCCATATCTAAAGATGCCCTCTGTGGTAACGGATAAACTCAAATGTATGCCTAAGATCCACTAGCAAAGTACCCTTACCTTAGGTTCCTTACTTGGAGCTTATGGGGACCCCAACTGATAATTAAATCCTCTTTACTGATGTATTTTGTTGGATTTTTTTTTTCCTGTTAATGGTGTCTTTCTTTATATGTGGCTACTTGGTAATTCATTCCAGTGCATCATAATTACTTTATGGGTTTGGGGATTTAGCTCAGTGGTAGAGCGCTTGCCTAGCAAGGCCATGGGGTTTGGTCCTTAGCTCCAGCCAAAAACAAAAAAACAAAAGCAAAAAAAAAAAAAAAACCTTTATATTTGCACTGCTGGTATAGAAAATGATTCTTTTTTTTTTTTTTTTTTTGAGACAGGGTTTCTCTCTGTAGCTTTGGAGCCTGTCCTGGACTAACTCTGTAGACAAGGCTGGCCTCGAACTCACAGAGATCCGCCTGCCTCTGCCTCCCGAGTGCTGGGATTACAGGCGTGTGCCACCACCGCCCGGCCAGAAAATGACTTTAAGAGCTGACAAGATGGCTCAGTGTAGGTATGAATGCTTACTGCCAAATCTGCCGGCTAAGTTCAGTCCCCACATAAGAGAGAACAGTCTCACACAAGCTGTCGGTGGACCTCCACATGCACACTACAACATATACCCACCCCACCCCCCAATAAACAAAATGTTTTAAAAATTTTAAGACAAAAATCATAATTTAGCTTGTAATTTGGCTTATTTTCATTGCCTTTTAAATACAAGTATGGTACTGGCATTTTTACGGGATCTTTATAAAGTGTGTGACTTCACCAACTAACACATTTTCCTGGGTCCCACTGTTTTCTAATACAGCAGGTATGGTGGCATTTAGTAGCGGAGCTGAGGCGTGGGGAATCTCTAAGTTTGAGGCTAGCCTGGTCTATGCAGCAACTGCCAGGCCAACAAGGGCTACACAGAGAAACCTTGCCTTTAAAAAAAAGGAGGGTATGCTCTCCTATTTATTTTATTTCATGGGCATTGGTGTTTCGCTTGCATGTATGCCTGTGTGAGGGTGTCAGATCCCCTGGAATTGGGGTTACAGACCATTGTGAGCTGCCATGTAGGTGCTGGGAATGGAACCTGTGTTCTCTGGAAGAGCCACCAATGCTCTGAACCGCCGAACCATCTCCAAGACTCTTCCTCCATAGCCCTCTTTAGCTCAAGTGATTCTCCCCAATATACCTTCACTTATGTACTTGATACTTTAGGGCACACTGTATGAAACACATTCTGGGCCTTGAGATAAGGGCTTAGAAAGGGGGAGGGGCACACGATTGAGCTGCCAGGAGCAGCTCTGGGTGGAAAGCCCAGCTGTCCCAGGTGGGGCTGAAGATGAAGTTACTCAAGTACCAGAGGATGTGGAATGGGGTGGGAGGGGTAGGGGGCGGGGACGGGGTGAGCCACTCAAGCTGCAGATGGCGGGCACCCTGATAGATGAGGGGCAGATAGGAGGACCACTCCAAGAAGCCGGTGTCCGGTCACGTGCACATGCCAACATTCCTCTGCCTGGAGAGAAGCACAGAAGAATGCAGGGCCTGGCTCAGAAAGGGGGGGCAGCCATGGAAGTGAACCCCTCCAAGCCAGCAGGGCCTGGCTCAGAAAGGGGGGGCAGCAATGGAAGTGAACCCCTCCAAGCCAGCAGGGCCAGTGCCACAGTCTAAAGGATCCAGAGGACCTTGAAGAGGACCGCTGGAGACCCCCCTACCACGAGATTCTCAATGGCAGCACAACTTGGTGGCGGCTTCCCGGAGTCAGTTTCACTGTCCCATAATGGTGGGCTGACACCTCTGGAGGAAGGTATTGGCGGCAAGAGGAAGAGTCCTCTCCAGCAGTCCACTCTGGTTTTTAAGACGGGCGGTGGTCATTACTGAGCCTCTGTTCAAAACAGGCTGCTCCGTTTTAGGCAGCGATTCACCATGTTGGGGGTGGGGTGGTTTCTGTGCTAGATTGTTAGGGTCTATGCTTTAGTTGGGACTCCTAAAGAAGGCATGGCCATATTATCTAAGACTTGAAAGGCTCAGAGTCTGTAGTGCCCTAAGACAGGCTCTGGGGAGTTAAACACTTGTTAACCCTTCCTCAAATGTATAGTTCTTTACGTCTAATGACAGGAATAATTTCCTGTGTGTGGATGCCTACAATTTTGAGAAAGGAACCCAATCTCTCTCAAAGCATTCATATATTTGCTTACAGCGTCTTAACCGCTACAACGAACAGGTCAACAGCCAAGGTTAACAGTGGATCTTTTTACTCCTATAATGCTGTACTTGAATTTAAGAAATTATTGTTTGGGGGGAGGGAGGTTTGGGGGCAGGATCTCACTATGTAGCCCTGGCTGTCCTGGAACTCACTCTGTAGACTAGACTGGCCTTGAACTCACAGAGATCTGACTGTCTCTGTCTCCCAAGTGCTGGGATCAAAGGTGTTGTACCACTACACTTGGCTTTTTTAAGGTTTTAAACTACATCTTATTTTGGGTGTTCATCTTGGGAGATGTTACAGTGTGTGAGTGAAGGTCAGAGGACAACCTGTGAGCCTCAGTTCTCTCCACCCTGGGCAGGGTCCTGTGGATTCAACTTGGGTCAAATGTGCTGGAGGTGTTTTGACCCTCCTCAGTAGCCCCCCAAACTGCTATCTTTTTCAATATATTCTAAGCAACTGGGTAAAATACACACATTATAAATTATATTCTTAAAAAGTATATCTGAATATTAAACAATAAATATATTAAATTCACATGGAGCAAGTCACTGCTGAGATATGTGATAAACCCTGTAAGCTGGGTACTAAGGAGAAGGATACTTAATTTGAGGCCAACCTTGGGTACATTACAGAGCAAGTTCCAGACTACCCTAGCTCTGGCTCAGAAAAACAGTAATAAAGCTGGGTGATAGTGGTATGGTCCTTTAATCCCAGCACTTGGGCAGCAGAGGCAGGTGGATCTCTGGCAGAGGCCAGCCTGATCTACAGAGTTCCAGGACAGCCAGGGCTGCTACACAGAGAAACTCTGTCTCAAAAAACCAAAAAGAGGTCTCTCTCTATCTCTCTTCCTCTCCCCCCCTCTCCCAATAAAGCTCTAGAAAGGTTAAAAAAAACACAAAGAACTAACAAAAACAACTCAGTTACTGAACATGGATGATGTCTGCTGTTCAAAGCTAAAGACAGTAACTACATTTGTTGAAGGATGTCATCCATTAGCCAAGTATGTAGTGTTTACATTTAATACATCATATGTACACATTCAGTTCTGAAGCATCCTAAACAGAAGGGATGACTCATGGAACTGGCATCACTGACCTGAACCGTTTGAGGTGTAGTCTGAGAACCTGAGGTAGGTGGCAGATCATCAGCTGTTTCTGGGCTTCTGTGAGTACAACTGGTTTCGACGAAAACTTTCTACGCTTTGCTAAAATACAAAAAAACAACAGTTTCACAAATGCAAGGAAAAACGTGAGTAAACTCTCTCATAGAACTCACCCACTCTGTTACAGCCATAGCACGGTGCTAGAGATGAGCATAGGCAGTGACCCCAAGTGGTGCTTGATTTAAAACAAGAAACTGATGAGCATCACATTAGACATGAAGGTAAGCATGGACTTGATGATAACCCTGTAGGGCTAGAGAGATGACTCTGCAGAGCTTCCTTTACAGTGACGCCAGACTGGGTTCCAGGGACGCCACACCCTCTTCTGCACATGGTATACCTACATACATACAGGCAAAACACGCATGCACATAAAAACAGTACACTGCTATACATTTAAAAGTAGATTTGACTGTGCCAACTAACAGGAGAAAGTTAAAGTGTTCCCCTACATATGCGTTCATGTATATTTTCCAAACTTTAAAAAAATGTCAGTTCATTTAGCTTTAGCTAGTCAAGTCTCCAGGCACATGGGTACTGCCCAGAGCACCCCTTCATGGTCTTCGCTTCACCCTAGTCCTGGTGGTGTAGCCAAGGGCTTCCCAACTCAATGTCATGTTCTTTTAACAAGTACAGCTCAGGAATCCCATTCCTTCTGCCTCTCTACACAGGGACTATGTCCTGGACTCAGCTAGGCCATCCTGTCCAGAGCTTTGCTTGCTGATCAGCAGCTGTCCCTGGGCTTGGAGGACAGCTCAGACCCTGCCAAGGACAACAGTGTCCTCATGTCCACTCTGGGCTGGTTCCACTGGCTACTAGAAGCTTTTCCTCGAGGTACGCAGCTGCTGCTAAATGCCCTGTCTCTACTTTGGGACTATATGTGAATGGCTGCAGGGTAGCCAGCCTTTGGCTTGTAAACTTTCACCTTCACGTATTAAAGCAGCTCTCCCAGGCCTGCATCTGTTAGCCTCAATACATACACCATTTAGTAAAAGACTGAAGTCTACGTTTATGATATTGTCTATCCCCAAAATTCAGTGAGGAGGATGTTTGGGACATTTTACTTTTATATTCATCATACCAAATCTTACAAAGGCCCATTTCTCTCTCAGCTCCTCTTAGGCCACGTTACAAGAGAGTTCACAGTACAGCAGCACTCAGAACAACCTGTGACTTTAAATGGTTCTAGAAAATCATCAATGTGACATCTCTTCGGCCCTGGAAAGTATTTCTTTCCTAGAAAGTTAACATCAGCCTAGGAATATGGCTACAGCGTTAAGACACCCGCCTAGTATTCAGATCCCCAGCACTGTTGAGAAAAAGAAGAAGAAAAAAAAAAGGATCTCAAGCTCTAGCATCATTTTTTGACACATGGAAATCATTTTTTAAAAATTTATTGCTGAGCCGGGTGCCGATGGCACACACCTTTAATCCCAGTACTCGGGAGGCAGGGGCAGGCAGAACTCTGCGTCTGAGGCCAGCCTGGTCTACAGAGTGAGTTTTAGGACAGCCAAGGCTTTATAGAGAAACCCTGTCTCAAAAAAAAAAAAAAAAAAAAAAAAAAATTGCTGGGCAGTGGTGGCACACGCCTTTAGCAGAGGCAGGGGAATCTCTGAGTTTGAAGCCAGCTTGGTCTACAAAGTGAGATCCAGGACAGGCTCCAAAAACTACACAAAGAAACCCTGTCTTGAAAAACAAAAAAACAAACAAACAAAACAAGAACGACAAAATAAATAAATAATAAAAATAAAATAATTGTTATTCTATGTGTATAGGGCATACAGGGTAAAAATGCCTGTACACCACATTACATGCCAGAGGAGGCAAGAGGGCATCAGATCCCTTGAGACTGGAGTTACAGGTAAGTTTGAGCTGCCATGTGGGTGCCGGGAATCGAACCCTGGCCTTTGTAAGAATGCCAGTGATAGTAGCCATTAGTCCACCTCTCCAGCACTGCAAGATGCACTCTAATGCCATCAATAACAGCCGCTGTAAAGCGGAAATGTCTGACTTCTTCAGTGGAAGTACAAATTTAGTTCTCATAGCTCCCATTTAAGGACTACCAGCTCCCTCTTTCTTCACTACTAATCCTCAAGAGCACAGAAAGACTGTCTATACTCACAGTTACAATGCTCACACATGTAGATTTTCCCTTCTAACACTTCTGTTTCTGTAAATTTGCCCAACATATCCGTAACTAGACATGGCTGGGAGGCAGCATCTTTCCCATTACATTGGTATCTCTCTGGAAACTCCAGTGACAAGTCCCAGAACGGTTCTACAGTGTTGGATTTGTTGTCGCATGCAAGACACGTAACCTGCAAAGAAAAATATTGTTCTGATTTACAATCTTTCTGCCAAAACATTAGCTTTCACTAGAGGTCACTGCCTGTGAACCATTAGAATGATGAATAGCAAGTTTTATAATCTGTCAGGACAGTTAACTATCTTCTTGAAGAAAAAAAAAAGTTGTAATTATCAGCACTGATGAAATGAGGCACTTGCTGCCAAGCCTGATGAACTGAGTTGTGATTCTCAGGACCCAAAAGGTGGAGAGGGAGAGAATATAGTTCTAAGTTATCCTCTGATGTCCAAATACACCCCCCCCCCACACACACACACAGGGAGAGAGGGTGTGTGTGTCATTTTAGACTGTCCTTAAACTCATTACAAACGATGGGCTTCAATTACTGGCCCATCAATGATCACGGCACACCCTTAATCCCAACAATGGTTCTCTAAAGCTTGAGGTCACCCAGGTCTGTATAGTGAATTCCAGGCCAGCTAATACTACATGTCGAGACCCTGTCTCAAAAAAACATACAGCCTGTGGGGTGGGGGATGTCTCATGCCTTTAATCCCAGCACTCGGAAGGCAGAGGCAGGCAGATCTGAGTTTGAAGCCAGCATGGGCTACAGAACAAGTTCCAGAACAGCCAGGGCTACACAGAGAAACCCTGTCTCGAAAAACAAAAACAAAAAAAATCTCCAACATTAATCAGATCTAGAATTTAGGGGAAAAATATAAAAGACCCATTTAACAAGCATTATATATGTATATGTACATATATAATATAGTTACATGCATTTGATGTAGCTATGTCATTGGACTTGAGGTTTAGCACCTTCTCCTTCCCGGTCTTTCATTCGTTTGTTTGAGAGGGACAATGACTCACTCTCTAGCCCAGGTTACCCTGGCCCAGGCTA
This sequence comes from Onychomys torridus, assembly GCF_903995425.1. Lineage (NCBI taxonomy): Eukaryota > Metazoa > Chordata > Mammalia > Rodentia > Cricetidae > Onychomys > Onychomys torridus. The sequence goes on along the minus strand of NC_050462.1, from coordinate 14,149,223 downwards.
CCCTGGAGCTCTCTGTGAAACCTAGGCTGGCCTAGATTAGGTCCTCAGCACATGAGAAAACAAAACCCAATCAATACAAAAAACAAGCAGCAGTTGGGAAAGTACTTCAATCTCATGAAGATCTGAGTTCCATACCCAGAACTCCCCCCTCCCCAATGCACACGCCTGCAAAAATGGCAGTCTGACAACGAGAGGCGGTTAGTGATGGGCATACTTAATGCCACCAACCCAGCACAGAAACAGTTAAGACACATGAGAGACAGCAGAGCGACTCCTCCTATAAACTACCTTTCCTAGCACAGACGACACAGTAAGGGGCTGGAGAGATGGCTCTGTGGTTAAGAGCACTGGCTGCTCTTCCAGAGGTCCTGAGTTCAATTCCCAGCACCCACATGGCACCTCACAACCATCTATAAAGGGATCCAATGCCGTCTTCTGGTATGCGGGTGTACAGACAACAAAACAAGGCAACCCCATACAGACTTAGGCATCACAAACAGACCCAAAGAACCCACTAGAGGGAAGTCTCTGCATGAAAGTCAGGTTTTGAGAAGTTCTTGAAGTTCCCTAGAAATCTATTACATGTTTAAAGGAAAGAGATATAGTGGCTCAGTGGTAGGGCATAAGGTCCAAAAGAGAAGCAAAATATTTATATAACAAATTTTATTAATTTCAAGACCCACTTATTTTAAAAGAAAAAAAAGAACTTAGCCATTCTTACACTATAATGGAAATCTAAAATAAGAAAATAACTTACTGAAAATTAAAGTATCAGCATTTACCTAAACTACTACCTCTCTTTAAAAACCCGTGCACTTGGGTTGTGGGTGTGTGAACTAACTGGATCCTCCAGGGGCAGGAGTTTCAGGCAGTTGTGAGCTGCCTGACCTGGGTGCTGGGAACTAAATTTGGGTCCTCTGCAAGACTAGTATATATCTTTAATCACTGAGCCATCTGCCTAGCCCCAAGCTACTCCCTTTTGATAAAACAATTCTAGGACTGTGTCACATAGGAAACAGGAAAAATACTAATTTAGCATGATATAATGAAAAGTTGGAAATAGTCCCAAATCTGCAACAGAGGGGTAGTTAAGTAAGTTACGGCGTAAGTGAGCAGATAGAAAAATGTTTTGAAAAGAACAATCAAAAAATGTTTTTAAGCCGGGGGGGGGGGGAAGGGGGGTGGTGGTGGTGGTGCATGCCTTTAATTCCAGCACTTGGGAGGCAGAGGCAGGCGGATCTCTGTGAGTTCGAGGCCCGCCTGGGCTACTGAGTGAAATCCAGGAAAAGGACAAAGCTATACAGAGAAACCCTGTCTCCAAAAACAAAAACAAACAAAAAACAAAATAAAAAGTGTTTTTAAGATTTATTTTTTTAAGGGGCTGAAGAGAGATGGCTTAGTGGTTAAGAGCATTTGGCTGCTCTTCTAGAGATCCTGAGTTCAATTTCCAGCACCCACATATTGGCTCACAGCTGTCTCTAACTATACTCCCATGGGATCTGATTCCTTTTTCTGGTGTGTATACATGCAGACAAAACACCCATATACATAAAACATATAAGTAAATCTTTAAAAATGAAAACAAAAAGGATTTATTTTAAGAATGTGTGTGTGTGTGTGTGTGTGTGTGTGTGTGTGTGTGTAGGTGGAGTATGTGTATGTGCCTGTGGAAGCCGGAGGTGTCAGAGGCCCTGCGGCTAGGGGTGACAGGCGGTTGTGAGCCACCTGCCGTGGATGCTGGGAACCAAACTCCAGCCCTCTGCAAGATCAGTAACCAAAACCATCTTTCTAGCTTCTGCTACCTCAGCGGAACAGACGAAAAGGAAAGCTGTGTGTTGTGGGAAAGACGGGCTTGTGTCTGGGGACAGTTTACCAGTCCTCGTCAGAGAAGCACTGAGTAGATGGGATCTGGCTTTGCAGCTCATCTTTTCACAACAAGGAAATCTGACAGGAGTCATGGACAGAAAGGATTATTAATTCGGATTATTAATCTAGACAAAGTCATGTTTACCTTAAAATTTCCCTACCTGTTTAAGATTTTTACCCTTAAAGCTTCTCATAGGAGTTGCTGGAGCCACCTACTTCTCTACTTGGGGATCCATGGAACTAACTGCTCATGTACCACATCCGTTCTCAATACAGCAACTGTGTCCTCCAGGATTAACACACCCTTCCTAACCGCTCCAAGAATGCTTGCTTACCCTACAGCCTAGAAAGTGTACTTCATCTCTTCCTCCTCAAAAGCCTTTTCTTCTTCTGCAGACCAGGCTGGCCTTGAACTCACAGAGACCCACCTGCCTCTGCCTCCCAAGAGCTGGGATTAAAGGTGTGCACCATCAGCACCAGGCTCAAAAGGCTTTTAATTCCACGAATACACCTACTTCCAGTGATTCGCAGAAAACTGCGGGAATGGATGACTTCACACATTCATAAATGCAATCGGTTTTGACCTGAAAAAACCCACTGTAGGCTGCATCCTAAAAGGATTTCCTATGATGATAAAATACAGTAAGAAATCCATACCTGACTAAGAAGTTGTCCGTGAAAAATGTTGTTTACAACATTCAGAACTTGCTCAATCAGTTTCCTCTGGGAAGTGGGGATGAGTGTTGGGAACCTGGTTCCGGTAGTCTCCAGTTCACGCTGTATTTTATCCAGAAGCTCACAAAGAAACTCCTGAGCATCCTGCTGGGCGTAGCCCCGGAAGGCAGGGATCAGTTTCCACACTGAGTGAAGCATAGCGAATGGGGATACCAAGGCCCACTCTCCAGACCACATGACTTGGAACAAAGTATGTAATTCGTGGCAAAGAGAGCTGTAGGGGGAACTCGGCTCCCTGGGCTGAATCAGCTCCATGTTTCGACTTTTTGAGGACCCGCCGCTTAGGCCTGCGGATAAACTCGGATGTCTGGAGCACACGAAGGCTTTCTCTTTCTCTTGGCCTTCTTTCATCTGATGAGCTACGGCCTCTGGGACGGGTGCGTGCTTACAGGACCGGGACTTCTCGCTGGCAGCCACTGCCAGCCACTGGTTCAGGTCAAGCTTTAAAAAGCATTGTCGGAAAATAAGTAAATGGCTCAACACTTGCAGAACAGAGTTCATGTAGCAAGTGTTGCCGAGGTTCCTCAGTCCCGTCACGCCAGGGGTCACTGCTGGCCTCCGCTTGATCAAGGCGTCACTGGCTTTCTTGTGTCTCCGGTCTTCCGAGATGGGTGACAGCGCTTTGCCCCTGGCCGGGGCGGCCTGCAGGGGCGGCGGTGGCGGCGCCTGCACGGGGACCATTTCTATGGTGGCGGCCTCGGTGAGGCCCTGTAAGCGCAAACTCTTCCGAGGGGGTGTGCTCTCCAGCTCGGCCCTGGCCTGCGCCTCCCACCCGTGCTGCGGCGGCGGCGGCGGCTGCTGTCTCTTCTTCGCGTCTCTTTTCGCCGCCGCCGCCGCCGCCGTCGTCTTCTCCGGAACGGGTTCTGGCCTTTTTCTTCCAACGGCGGACCGTGCAAACCAGGTCTGGAAGGTTTTCCCCAGGAGCGTCCTTCGCCTGTGCCAGAGGGCCGTGCGCGCCTGACTCTCCTTTCGGGGCAGGGGCTGGGCACCGGCCTGCGAGGAGGAGGAGGAGGAGGAGGAGGAGGAGGAAGAGGAGGAAGAGGAAGAGCCGTCGCGTGTGTCCGCAGGCTGTAGCCCTCGGCTCCTCGGAGCCACGCGGGAGTAATTTTTGCTTTTGATTGCACTTAATCTACTTCGTAGTGACTTCAGGTCTCCAGCTGCAGTGTCATTTAGAACATAATCATTGCAAAGGTAACAAAAAACATACATGTCATTCACCTCGAACGCGACGGGATGGCTGCTTTCTTCAAAGTGCTTCAGTGCGTGCTCGGCGATGTACCTCCCGCAGGCGATGTGGGAGCAGCTGAGGCACGCCCAGATCGACTCAGTGGTATTGCAGTCCCTACAGTACCATTGCTGAGGGTTGAAGAGGGAGTGATCGCCCGCCAGCTGCAAATGCTCGATGTGTTTGCACTCATCCATTGTTAGTGTTTCTTCAGTCTCTCGGAGAAGAGCATCATCCAAACAGGCCTCTCCTCACAACACCCGGCGCGCCTGGAAACTAGAGCAGAGTCCGGTCAGGACCTAAGAAAGGGGCCTCTCCTCCACCTCCCCAGAACCACCCTGCAGATGGACTCCTGACTCTCCCTTCCCTCTCCTGACACCCAGCCGGCCGGTGGCTTCCCACTTCACTTAGACACAATTCACTTTATTTTCTCCGCTGGTCCACTTGAAAACCTTTCGTTTTCATTTTCTTTCTTTCTTTTTTCTTTTTTTTTTTTTTTTAATTTTTAAAATTTTCTGTCACCATCTAGTGGTAAAAAATTAGTGGCCACTTTTCACTCAATTAGAATATTTTTATCCAACACAATGACAGCAGTTTCCAAAACTATGTTCTTTATAGATAGATAGAAAGATAGATGATGGATAGAAAGAAAAGAGAGAAAGGAAAGAAAGAAAAGGAAGAAAGAAGGAAAGAAAGAAAGAAAGAAAGAAAGAAAGAAAGAAAGAAAGAAAGAAAGAAGGAAGGAAGGAAGGAAGGAAGGAAGGAAGGAAGGAAGGAAAGGATATAGGGCTAGCAGTACGAGGGTTTAAACAAGATTGAGAACAAGCGGCAGGATTCAGAGGCTTGTAACCACACAGGGCTACCGGCACAGCTCTGGGAGAGGGTGCTTCCCTAGCATGAAGCCCCTGGGTTCGATCTCCAACGCCACACAACATACAGAGAAAACACAACGGAAAGTCTATTGACCACAACGCATTCTTTCATTGACTTAACCAAAGCTGAACACACAGTTCAAGATGGAAGGGAGTCCCTGGTTACAGAACACAAGTATCCATGGCACTAAGTATCCATGGCAAGAAGACCCTGCATCACAATGGGACTTGCAGGGGTCGCCTCCAGGGACCTAGGAAAACTGCAAAAGCACACTTGATTTCCGGTGCCTCCCAACCGCTCTTTGTGGAGAATCTGTCATTAGTCCCAACCCACACATCTCAAATGCTCGTATTAAATTTTGTTCTCAGCCAGGCAGTGGTGGTGCACACCTTTAAACCCAGGCAGGTGGATCTCTGTGAGTTCGAGGCCAGCTGGAACTACAGAGCAAGTTCCAGGACAGTCAAAGGTGTGCAGAGAAACCCTGTCTCAAAAAACAAACAACAAGCAAATAAATAAATAAAATGTAATTATCTTCAAATTATCCTCAAGTCTAAAATATGATGAAACCTATAGGAAACATGGAATTCAAAATATATCATTGCTTATAAGACATAAATAATTAATATACATCAATATTCTATATACTTCTATGTACTGATGGAAAAATCTTGAAATCGCTATTTTTATTCTATGTGTATGGGTGCTTTGCCTAGACATATGGAAGCATGCCATGTACATGCCTGGTGTCTTTAGAGGTCAAAAGAGGGTGTTGGATTCCCTGGAACTAGGGTTATAAGCTCCCATGCAGATGCCAGAAACTGAACCTGGATCCTCTGCAAGCTAGTGCTCTTAACCACTGGGGCAATCTGAATTCACCCTCCAGACATAGCTTAAGGGAAACTTTGGCTTCAGCTCATAATATCTCTGGAATCCAACCACCTATTGCCGCTTCTGCTGCCAACCTGATCCGATGCACAATCACATCTCACCCAGATTACTACAGTGAAGCTCTTACATGGTTCCCCACTTCTGCACTCCTCATAATCAAAAGTTGACTTTACACACCGGGTCTGAAGGGAGCTATTAAGGAGTACTGGCTGCTCTTCCGGAGGACCTGGGTTCGATCCCCATCACTCACAACCTGTAACTCGAGTTCCAGAGGATCCAACATCCGCTTCTGGTCTCCATGGTCACTGCACACAAGTGGTGCACAGACATACAGGCAAAACACTCATACACATAAAATGAAATTACATTTTGAATTAAACATTTACTTCACAGGGCAGCATTTTGCCTCTAGACCCAGATAACCAGAGCCTAACCCTCACACTTCAGATCCTCTTCTCATGCTGCGTCAGCAGGGCCAAAGGGATGGATGGACAAACAGACATACACACACCTCTTCTACAACCACCTGGGTCTTGAAGGATTCTTGGCCTGCATCATTCCCCAAAGTGTCTATGGACAACATAAAGTCAGACAAGAATTCTGTGGAGGAGAACGGCATGATCATTTCTGGAGGTTACAGAGCAGCCTGTACCCTGACAGCAGACAGGTTTGAAGGTTATAAGGGAGGTCAGGCTGCCGCAGGAGAGGGAAACAGAGTATAATCAGTGCTTACTAAGCAGTGCATGATCCCATTCAGAAGCTGAGAGAAGAATCTCAAGTTCTCTCATACCTACCGTTCTTCAAAAATGGACTGACTGAAAAGATGTAGAGAAAGGTCTGCTAGCCAGTCCCTGTGAGCTGTCCTCTGACCTCCATGTGTACACCGAAGCATGTACGAACCCAAACAAAACAACGCACTTATAAAAAATGAAGGGAGGGCTGGAGAGATGCTCAGTGGTTGAGAGCACTGGTTGTTCTTCCAAAGGACCCAGGTTCAATTCCCAGCACCCACATGGCAGCCTAAAACTATCTGTAACCCCGGTTCTAGGGGAGCCAACCCCCTCACAGAGGCATATAAGAGCACCGGCTGTTCCTGGTTCCGGTTCGATTCCCTGTCCCTGCACAGTATCTCACAGTCACTTGTAGTCTCTAATCTCAGGAAATCCAGTACCTTCTTCTGGTCTCCAAGGGTACCAGGCAGGCATGTGGTACATGCAGGCAAAATGCTCATACACATGAGTAATGAGTTTTTTTAAATTGAATACAGTGAAGGGCTGGCAAGATGGCTCAGTGGGTAGAGGTGCTTGCCACCAAGTCTGAAGAGGGCCCGAGTTACATCTCAGGGAGCCACATGACAGGAGGGCAGAGTCTACTCCCACAAACTGGCCTCTGATCTCTACATGTGAACCATAACATGCACATATGCCTCTACACAAGATAAACAAATAGGGGCTGGAGAGATGGCTCAGGTTAGGAGCACTGTCTGCTCTTCCAGAGGACCCGGGTTCAATTCCCAGCATCCACATGGCAGCTCTCAACTGTCTATAACCCCAGTTCAAAGGGATCTGACACCCTCACACAGACATACACGTAGAAAAAATACCAATGCACATAAAATAAAAATAAATAATTAAAATAAAAAAGTAAGTTTAAAATGCAGAGAAAACTGCTACAAATTAGGTCTCTGGGGAAAAAAAAATGAGACAATAAGCTGAGCAGTGGTGGTGCACACCTTTAATCTCAGTACTGGGGAGGCAAAGGCAGGCGGATCTCTGTGAGTTCGAGGCAATACTGGACAGTCCAAGTCCCAGGACAGCCAGGGCTAGACAGAGAAACTATCTCAAAAAACAAAAACAAAAACAAAAACAAATCAGACAATATTAATTTAAAGCACTGAAGAACCAAAAGTTCTATTTATACTCAGAAAAAAAATTATTTCAGTTTTAGAATTTTCTTTTCTTTTGGTGTTTTGAGACAGGACACTCACTATTAAGCTCAGGTTGGCCTTGAACTCTCAATTCTTTGGACTCAGCAGCCTTCTAAGTACTGGGATTACAAGTGTGTGCCATGACAACTAGCTCATTACAGGCAAAACAACAACCAAGTTGGTTTTGAGGCAGCGCTTCATGTAGCCCGGGCTGAGCTCAGCTTTGCTATCTATCTGAGAATGATCTGAAATTTCTGTTCGTTCTGCCTCCGCCTCCTGAATGCTGTGATTCTTTACAGGAATGCACAACCACACCAGGGTTATAATGTAATGGGGAGGAACTCAGGGCTCTGTGTGAATAGGCAAGCATGCTAACAGCGGGACTACATCCCTAGGCCTATAGGATAAGTTAATGTCCTTTACAATGCTCAGTAAGACTCAATAGGAAAAAAGCCCGCAATGTATTTATCCCTGGGTTATGGCTAGATAATAGCACTATAGATCATTGTTCCTTTTTATCAGTTCACATTCTCAAATTCCTGAAAACAAGCACAGTAGCTGTAGACATTTTAGGTGAACACAGCTCAGAGGGAGCATGTTATATACAGGAAGACAGGGTTCTAGGGTTCTAGGCCAGAAGTGGTGACACACACCTTTAATCCCAGCAGGAGGCAGGGGGATTTCTGCAGCTTAAGGCCATCCTGGTCTACACAGTGTTTCCAGTTCTACTCCAGACTTCTCTATCCCCATGTTTGCTATTCTGGAGTAGACTCCCGTGGCTACTAGCAGATTTGCCTATTTCAATGCAGCTGTTCCTTTTAAAACTTAGAAGGCATCAAGTTTAGATGCTGGTCAATGATACCTCGGGTAAATGTTATTTCTCTGACATATTAAAGTATGGGAGAGAGGTGTCACAGGAAGATGGTTTTTAAAAGCATTCTTTGGAGTCCAAACTTACAATGTGGCCAGACAAATCATTCAGGGCTCTAGACCTGCTCTCTCTCAGCTGTGGCTCCAGGCAGGAGAGCAGATTGACTCTCTGGGGCAGCTACGACTCTGGCCCCTGCTTTCCTCCCCCGCACTCTTCCCTGGGGTGCACACCACTCACTGCCTGACAAATCCACACACCTGAGTTGTCTTTCGGTCAACTAATTCTGGTAGGGACATCAATGATGTCACAGACATACTTACATCTGTAAAACATAGAACATTTCCTGGCCATTAATAACACAGCTCTCAGTACCTCTTAACTGCTAATAGTAATTTAAAATAAGAATCAGAAGAAAAAAATGGCTGGGATTATAGCTCAGTAGCAGTGTGCTTGCCTAGGAGATTCAAAGCTCTGGATTCAAACAAAAAGTATTAATAATAAAATGCTATAAATTGTAGCTCCCTTCAAGTTGACCGCTTTTTTCAGAAGTTCCTTCTTAGCCATACCAAGCTTTACTGGATGTTAAGATGCCATGATGAAGCCGGGTACAGTGGCACCTGCCTTTAACCCTAGCAGAGACAGGCAGGTCTCTGAATTCAAAGAGTCTGGTCTACACAGTGAGTTCCAGGCCAGCCGGCACTACATGTGGAGAGCTTGTCTCCACACAAACAAAGAAGCCAAACTGTAAGGTCTACCCTGTCCCATGGGTGTTTGCATCTGAAAAGGGATCAGATCTTTTTGAACTCTAAAGATGAGTGAATAAGAAGATGGAATCACAGCGCTTGAACATTGTAGCATAGGGGACCTACTTACCCTGCCAACTACTGAAGGAAACAGTGGGTGGTGGACAGCCAAGGCAAGAGCAGGGAGGAAGGCAGGCCGAAGAGAATCCAACCTGCTCGCCTGCCTGCCTGGGACAGACAGTTAGGTCAAGAGTCCCCAAGGCCCCAAAGGTCTGAAATCGTGAAGAGAGGGGAGGATGGGAGCATTTTCTCCACACTTCTTATTTCCCTCTCCAGGGTTCAAAGCCCTTGTCTTCACTTGAGAACCAACGTTCTGAGAGGAGGCATTGATTCTGCTTATTCCCCAGAGCATCAAATATATGGTTTGGGCATTTCACTTGAAAGACCTATGACAGAATCAGAAAACTGGCGTCCCTCCCAGATTCTGATGAACTACCCCTTGTGTGTCTATAATAGCATTACATACTTAGGATGCTCTCAGTGAAATACGCTTGTGGGGATTTAAATGATCCACACTCTCATCCTACACATTTTAAATACACCGCACAGGACACGAGTGGCCATTAAAATGTCTTTAAAACCACATATGCATCTTTAAAGACAGATGTATTTAGAAATGTTATAGACGCTTTGGGTTATTTTCCAGTGTTTAAAGACAACGAATTTTTAATTTGCTCACTGCATGAACTTGCATTAACTCAACGAACTGGGTTCACAGCTAAAAAATATACTTTGAGAACTAAATTTCAGAAAATGTCTTGTAAGAATAATGTAGCCTGAAAATGTCTATGTAAGATCATTTCTTTATAAGTGCTAGTCCTGAGGTAGGCGAGATGGCTCCAGAGGGCCCGGGGTTCAGTTCCCAGCATCCATATGACAGTTCACAGCCTGTAACCCCAGTTCCAGGGGATCTGACGCCCTCTTCTGGCCTCTGAGGACACCAGGCATGCTACAGCCCATATAATTACATTCAGGCAAAACATTCATACACATAAAAAAATATAATTAAAAAAAAAGCTAGTTGTGACTATTTTCATTAAGCAGTTTCATGAATGCAGCCAAGGTAATACATATTTGTCAGTCTCGTATTCAGAAGTCTTTGGAATCCTGCCCACCCTCTTTGGTTTGATACAGTTCTGTCTGTCAAGTGTGCCAGTCAGAAGAGCCTTTTCCAGCTCACTTCCGGGATTCATCACCTTTCCACAAAGATTGCCAGTCAAGAATGGTCATTTCCCTCTAACTTCCTATGGGACTTTGTGGGGCCAGGCGTCAGTGTGAATCTCTGTGTTTACCTGCACACACACTCTTACTCTGCCACCCATTGGCTGGGCTCTTTATCATCAGGGCTATATCTCGAACATTCTCGAACATGTCTGCTGAGGCGGCTCAGCGGTTCAAGTTCTAGCAAGATGACCTGAGTTCCGTTTCTGAAACTCACAATAGAAGAAGAAAACCAACTTCAGAAAGGCGTCCTTTGACCTTTGCACATGCCTGCAAGAACATGCACGCACACACAATAATAAGTAAAATTAAAACCCAAGACAGCCCTTTAACAAGTGTGCTGGGAGACCTGGACAGCCATCCATACAAGAATGAAGCTAGATCCCTTTTGTCTCAGCTTCTACAAAAAAACTAGAAAACAACAACAAACAACAACAAACCAAAAGACCTGAACTTTGAAAATGCTGGAAGAAAAAGCAGGGGAAACACTTCAGGATTCAGGTGCAGATAACACCTTTCCGAACAGGACTCTGGCCACTTAGGAAATAAGGCCAATTATGTACAAACGGGACTCACAAAATTAAAATGCATTTGTACAGTAAAGGGAACTGTTGACTATGTTAAGAGGCAGCCAAAAGACAGGAGAAATCTTCACCTCTGAGCTATGGGTCTCAGAGGATTTATATCTAGAACATACAAAGATCTAAAATCTAAACAAGAAAACAAGCAACTCAATTAAAAATATATAGGGTGAGGGATGAAGAGAATTCTCAAAAGAAATAAAATGGAGAGCATGGCTTTAGTCCCAGCACTCAAGAGGCAGAGGCAGTCGGATCTCTATGAGGACAGCCTATTCTACAATAGTGAGTGCCAGTCTAAAGAAAAAGGAAAGAGACAGGATTTCTCTGTGTAGTTTTGGTGCCTGTCCTGGCTCTCACTCTGTAGACCAGGCTGGCCTCGAACTCACAGGGATCAACCTGCCTCTGCCTCCAGAGTGCTGGGATTAAAGGTGTGCACCACCACCACCTGGCAAGAAAAAGAAAAAGAAAGTAAGAATGGAAAAAAGAAAGGAAAGGAAAGAAAAGAAAAAAGACACCACCAAACAGCGGAGGTTGCAGGCAAGTGGACCACATAATCACTGCTGCATTAGGAAAATCAGCGTTCAGTTTCTCAATAAGCTAACAACAGAACTTCCGCGGGATTCCAGTCTTCCACACTTGCACCAGAAGAGCTTACTAAACTCTGAATTACAGCACTTAGGGCTTATCTAGCCCAAAGGGTCGAACTCTTGCAAACCACTTCCAAAGGAGGACAAAGCGCTTGGCCAGGGAGTCGCAGCTACCGCCCCACCTCTCGGTACCGTGTTTCTATACCGTCACTGGGACAAAATGCCTGACACACGTAGCTTCGGGAAGGAAGGGTTTTCCCTTTGTTTCTGGCTCCCAGTTGGAAGGCACAGCAGCAGGAGCAGCTCTCCACCCTGACTCACAGCTCCAGGAGCAGGAAGCACGCTGGGGGCAGGGAGAGGGTTTTACCTCTCGGGGAAACATCGCTGGAAATTCCCTCAAAGACACAAAGAGGGTACATGGGTGTCCCCCCCCCAGGTGGCCCCAAGTCCAATCAAACAGACAGTGAAGCTTAACCATTAGAGTAGCTACATTTTCTTCAAAAATTAGTGTTTCAAGGGGCTGGGCAGATGGCTCAGCAGTTATAAGGGCACTTGCTGCTATTTCCAGAGGACCTGGGTTTTAGTTCCCAACACCTACATCACAGAATGTCTGAAATGCCACCTCCTGAGAATCCAATGCTCTGGCTTTCAAGAGCATTTGTGCACGCGCGCGCGCGCGCGCGCACACACACACACACACACACACACACACACAATTAAAAATAATTAAAATAATTTTTAAAAAACCTAATATTCCCCCAGGCAGTAGTGGCACACTCCTTTAATCCCAACATTCAAGAGGCGGAAGCAGATGGATCTCTGAGTTCAAGGCTAGCCTGGTCTATAGAGCGAGTTTCAGGATAGCCAGGGCTACACAGAGAAACCCTGTATCAATAAAACCAAAGACCAAACCAAACCAAACAGTAACAACAACAACAAAAAAACCCTAATATTTCACTAGGGCTGGAAAGATGGTTCAGCAGTTAAGAGCACTTACTGCTCTTGCTGAGGACCTGGGTTTGGTTCCCAGCACCCACAGCTCAAAACCATCTGTAACTCCAGTTCCTGGGGCTCCAATACCCTCTTCTGGCTTCTGTGGGCACCAGGTTCATACTATACACACACACACACACACACACACACACACACACACACACACACACAAATAAAAATACAATCTTTTAAAAGTTTAAAAATATATGTTTCACTATAAATTCCAGTTTTCTGGGAGGTGGAGAGAGGGCTCCCTGGTTAAGAGCACTGGTTACTTTTGCAGAGGACTCAGGTTCAGTATCTTACACCCACATGGTGGTTCACCACCACCCAGAACGCCAGTTACAGGGCAAACGACCCACTCTGACTGCCATGGGCATCAGGGATACATACATGCAGGCAATACACTCATACACATAAAATCAAATAAGTAAGTCTAAAGACAATTTTAGTAATTCTAGTTATCTTCAACATAATAACCTTTTCAGCCAGCCACTCCCTATATTAGTCGTTCTGAGAGAGACACTTGGAAAGAAAGCCGGGTGTGGTGGAATATGATCACAAACTTTGGCAGTTTCTACAAGGTCAGGGACCAAAGGTCAATACTATGAATGATACAATCTAAACTTCTAATTCATGCAACTATTGGCTCTGTTTTCAGACTCCTTGAAAACCAGGAGAATGAAAATCAGGAAAGCACCATGAAGAAAAACCAGAAACACAAAGTTGGCGAGTAAATTACAAGTCAATAAGGCAGAGGAATTTCCAGAAAGAGTTAATTAGAATTAAAATGTCAGTGGTCCCTAAATTACACTGCATTAACTCCTCCTTAGCTCCAATTGTCAAATAAGTATATGGCATTTATATTTTATAATTATGTGTTACAGAAACAATTTTTATAATTATTATGAAATTAAAGTCTTGAAAGACCAAAAGTAAATTTTAAAGTCCTTTACGTGGTATATTATTCAAGTCACGACACCACATCCACTTTTCTACTCTCCTATGTCTTTTGTTAAAATGTTTCTATATTAAACAGCCATGTTGACTTCCATTTTCTAAAGATCTTTTTGTTTGTTTGTTTGTTTGTTTGTTTTTTGAGACAGGGTTTCTCTGTGTAGCTTTGCGCCTTTCCTGGAACTCACTCGGTAGCCCAGGCTGGCCTCGAACTCACAGAGATCCTCCTGCCTCTGCCTCCTGAGTGCTGGGATTAAAGGCATGCACCACCACCGCCCGGCCTTCTAAAGATCTTTGTAACTGGAATGTGAAGTAGTGTTTTGCAGGAAACAGGCACACAAATTTTATATAAACACACACTTTTTACTTCAACTAAGAAAATACAGATAGGGATATAACGCAGATGTAAAGTGCTTGCCTAGTGTATAGAGAGCGCTGGGTTCAACCCCAGGTACCGCTGTCCACTGTTACAGCAGTCCTTAAAGTCAGGCATTAGGACACGTCCCTATGTCTTCCCAGCACTCAAGGCCAGGATAGCAAGTCGGAGAACAGGCTGCGCTGCCTGGGAGACCTTGACTCAAGAGGGAAAAAAGAAATCTGGACACTTCCCTCAGGGACACCTGTTAAAGCAGGCAACATGTTGAATCTCTCTTTTGGCGAAGGTAATCATTTTTATAATACGTTCCGTCTTTTACATTTTTACATTATGGTTGTGTGTGATCACGTGCATGAATGATGTGGAAAGGGAAACAGATGTGACACACAGCATGTGAAGGCTGCAAGTCTATCCCCCCTCCCACACACACATACACACTTCCTCATTCCGGAAGTCCTTCCTCCCACTGTGGGTTCTGAGCAATAACACTGAACTAGGATCCTGGTCTGCCTGGTGAGTGATGCCACAGACTAGACTTTCTTTTTACTGTTAACAACTTCAACACATCCTTTACAGGCAGTTACAAGTCGGAAGACCTAGCCTTTTCCAACAGTGAAAAACATGGGTCACTTCAGTGAGAGGTAGGCTTTAGGAATTATAAATTCCTACAGTTACATGCAGTAAATGCAAGAGTTACGTGCATTTTCGTAAGGGTGAAAATAACTTTATCCAGAGTTAATAGTTAATTAGGTAAACTCTATCCACTCCTTGTAAATAGTTTTCTATCTACTCCATGCAACCACAGCAGAAGGCTGTCCTCTTACAGAGATGTCTGTAAAATGGCCAGGGTCAAGGCACAGTGTTTGGTGGACAGAAGGGGGTTCACTAGTTTTGAAGGGATAAATTTTTGAGTGAAATGAACATAATAGGCTCTGTGACTCTCCCTGCTCCTCTCTTATTCCCATTATGTGCTTTGACACCTCTCTATGTCAATCATGATGTATCTCCTTCCCTTTCCTCCACAAGGCTCTGGTGAGTCTTTCTTCCTTTAGAAATCAAGAATCTATAATTACCCTGATTCTCCTCATTAAGCAATCAAGAATTAGCCTTTCCCTGGGCTGTCCTTATATCCTAGCTGAAGGTTTTTGTTTTGTTTTGGGGGGGGGGGGTTGGTTTTGGTTTTTGATAAAACTAGCACAAAGCAAATTCTGCCTCCTGGCTAGTTGAATTCCTTACTTCTATTTCTACTTATAAGTAATTAATTTGGGGTCAAGATAATCAGTGTCACACCAATACATTTATACATCAACTTCCTGAGGCAAACCTCACGGTTCACTATTGTGAAACATTAAAAAACAAAACACTGCATTCAACTATGGGTCTAATAAATTGACTTAAAATACATTTTGTATAAAATACCTATACCCGCTACTTTTTAGTATGTTTATGATGTGAGCTAACAAATACATCCTTAGACACACACACACACACACACACACACACACACACACACACACAGCTTTTCTCCCCTATGAGGGGCAAAAATCACATTAGGAATGGAGTTTTAAGGTTTTAGTGTCTGGAAATGCTGTGAAGAGCTGGGCAGCGGTGACGCTGGCCTTTAAGCAGAGACTTCGAGTTCGAGGCCAGCCTGGTCTATGGCGTGAAGTCCCAGGACTGCCAGGGCCACAGAGAGAAACCCAGAGGAGAGGGGGCAAGGGCACAGGCCAGGGCTGATGCACCATTAAAGTAGCCAAAACATTTAAACGTACAGTATCCACTGAACTATTTGTTCAGTATCATAACGTCTCAAAAACCAGTTTGGGAGAGTAACAAATGATAAAATAATAATAATAATAAAAAAAAATCGAACACCACTGTATAAGGCTGGGAGTGGTGACTAATCTCTGAGAGTTCTAGGCCAGCCAGTGAGACCTTGTCTCAAAATAACAACAAACAAAGGTGCCAACAAAACAACTACGGAAATCTGGACCTCGAACAGAAAACCTGAATGTGCCCAACGTTTAAAATAAATCTCTTTCAACTTATCCGAGGTGCTAAATTAAAGACAAAACAATTACGCAATCCAAAAAATACCGTTTTAAGGGCAATTGGGTACTGAATCTCATTGAGACTGAAATCTTCAAAGATGCGCTTAACTCCTATTTGGCTACGCCTGTGATTACAAACACAGTCAACTCTTTCCCTTTTGTTTACACTAAATCCCCATTCTGAAGAAACCTCACACCGAAATTGCCGGCTCAACGCGTTATCCATCCCTACTCCGGTCCCACGGAGAGACCTATGTGGTCTCAACAGATTAAAAAAGGAATTCAGGAGCAGGGACAGAAGCTCGGACCTCCACGCTAATTTCACAGCTCGGCTTATTTGCAAAGTGTTACAAATCAAGGTTTAAAAGGGTGGGAAAGCTGGGCGGAGGGCAGTGGTCCTTCCAAGTCACTAACGTTACCCTACAGGCAATCACCCAGCTACCAGGAGAATTTACACCGGCTTAATATTCCACTCGACACAATGACTATTTTTCACTTTTTTTTTTCTCAAGGTGGCCGGCGCGGCGCGTCCTGTCCTCCCACTCTGAGCGGTCGTGTCCCTTCCTCCCGGGGACACAGTCTTTATCACTCCTCTACCGTCCCTTCTCCACACAGAGGACAACAGACTCCGACACAACCCAGGGTCGGTGGGCGGGCAGCAGGTGCCGGCGGCCCAGAGACCTGGCCCCACGCAGGGAAGGCGACTGTCACCTCCCGGCGATCGGAGCTGGGCGACGGGATGTGGTGAGAGGTCCCCGGCGCTTGTGCACCGGCGGCGCCCCGGCCCGCATCCTCCCCGCGCCCTCCTCTGGCCGGCGCTCGGGGTCCACCTGCAGCAGCATCTCCGGTACCCGGGATCGGGAGGCAGGCAGGCGGCCAGCGGGGCTCCGGCTGCAGGCGCCAATTCGAAGTTCGCCGCCCTCGCCACCGCGCGCCCCGGGGCTCGCTCCCTCCGTCCGTCCGTCCACAGCCCCTTCTCCTCCCGCAGGATGCGCCCCGGGGCGGGAAAACTCTGTCAGGGGAGGGCCTCCCGCCCCCCGGGGCTCCCGTCGGACGTCCGCTCCTCCGGGGGAGGCTCGCTAACCGCCGCGGCCGCGCGCCCCTCGCCACTCACCGGCTCGAGCCCGAGCAGCCATCTTGGCGCTCGCAGCGCGCCCCCCGCGGGCCCCCCGAGCCCCGACGCGTCTGGACCCGCAGGGTCCCGGCGACGTCAGCGCAGAGGCGAGGCCACGCCCACCGCCACGCCCACCGCGCGCGAGAGGCCACGCCCCCCGGGGTCCCCGCACCAGCCGCGCTGGGCGGAAAGATGCAAAGCGGCGGGCTGTCCCGCATCCCTCCCACGCGAGGCCCTGGCTCTCTGCGTGGACAGCAAGGCTTCCTCTCTCTCTCCTCTCCGGGCAGACTTTTCCACCTGCCGCAGCCTGCCAGGCCAGGAAGAATGAGCCCAGTGTGAACCGCAATGCGTGTGAGAGGCGGACTCTGCCACAGGTGCGTGCTCGCACAACTCCCCGGTTTTTGCACCGCGCCGCGCTGTTTCGAATCGTCCCCCGCGCAGCGAGCCGTCCAGCCAATTCCTTAAGTTAGAAACCTGCTCACAGGCACAGCTTGTAGAAATTCCCCCCTCCCCCCACACACACACCGGGACTCGGCGGGTGCGTCAGTTGCAGCGGACAGTGACTGCTGTGATAAGATTTAACATGAAAAGGCTCCTAATTCACAGTGATAAGTGTGAGGCAGTATGTGGGAAACAAACGGAGAGACATCAGCTGGAGTGGTGACTGGGTAAGAGCGCAGGCTGCTCTTCCAGAGGCCCCGGGTTCGATTCTCAGCTCACAACTCTGTTACTCCAGTCCCAGGGGATCTGACGCCGTCTTCTGTTCTCCCCTCGGAAATAGGCACACACGTGGTGCAGACATACATTCAAGCAAAATATACATACACTTAAAATAATAATAACAAAGCTCTTTTTAAAAAAAATCAATGCCTGCTGAGTTCTGAAAGCCGTTTCTGCCTCAGCTACCCCATAGGACACTAATGATGGCGCACTTTCCAAAGAGAACTCATTTTAAAAAGCCAAGAAAAACCAAAAAACAAACAAACAAATAAAAGCAGCTAGACAAACCTGCAAAGGTAATATCAATGGAATGCTAAGTCTGGCACTACTAAGAGCAAACTAAAATTGTTCATATTTTTAAACCAACAAGTACTCCAGTCGTGTGAGGTGAGGGAAAAAAATGAACATACAATAATATTTGAATGGATAAAATGTCTAACCAAAGGGAAATGGCAAATTAACACCTAGCATAGTAAACTCTTGGGAGTTCTTGGGTTGGTAACAAAATAACAATAGAATGCAAAAGATTCCTATTTGGAAAAAAATACCAACTATATACATGACAGTTACAAATACACGAAATATAATTATTCAAGTAAAGATTAAAGACAAGGAATGAATGTAGGGATGCGGGTGGCTTGAGAGAGTGCTGTGGGGGCGGAAGGAGGGAGGAGGGGGATCTGTGGGTGGTATGTGGAGCAGAAAATTTCTTTTTTGTTTTTGTTTTGTGAGTTTTTCCAGACAGGGCTTAATAAAGAAAAAAAAGATAAGGAGTAAGTCTGCATAATGTAACACCCCTTTAGCACGCAGCAATTCCAATTCAATTCTTTGTCAACAACGTTTCCCCCTCATACATAAATTTAATATTTATTTAGTGTGTGTGTGTGTGTGTGTGTGTGCACCGAACGCCACAGTATGTGTGTGGTCCGAGGCCCACTCTAAGGGATGCTTATCTGTGTTAGACAGTTACACACTCCCTCACTTAAACGCCCCTTCCACTGTGTGAGTACGAGGGATGGAACTCTGATCACCATGCTTGGTGGCTAATGTCTTCACCCAATGAATCATCTCAAGTGGCTTGGGGAACCGGAGCTCTGAGGGAGAGCCCTGGGTTTGATCCCTAGCACCACAGAACACGGGAAAACCTGTCTTTAAAGTGAAATAGAGAATGCAGACCATCGGCAATAAATAGAGAATTCCAGTCAGAGAAGGAGGACACATGGACTCCAGTCTGAAACAGGGAGCTTCCTGAGATTAAAATGTCTTTTTTTTTTTTTAAGTGTCAGATAGCCTGGTAAGAATCAAAGTCATGTGACTAAATGGAGAAGGACGTGAAATAGGAAGAAAAAGCAGCAACAGCACCATTAGGCATCGATGAAAGGTATGGAATAGATGATCTCAGTCAAATATCCTGAGTACAAGTGTGGACGGTGCCACACGGGAAGGGATACCAGAGAAAATCCCTACCAGAGTTCATGACAGAGGATGTTGGTAACACTGCATGTTTATTGTCGCACACTCCCTGGGCTACCGCCTAGTCCTGCTCTTCCCACCAATTCCAGCACAATCTCACTTGTTTGCTGAGCTCAGGACCTCTCTAGTCATCACATTTGTGCGTTGATGTATTCTTTAATTTCTCTTTTGTTTCTAACCAGCCTCATCAAATCTAAGCTTTTCATTATATTGCTCTTAAAGATGCCACCTTCCCATCTTCATCCGCTGATTCCCGACACTTACCTATTACATTCTTAAAAGTCAGTCCCCTCACTGGCCTTTAGACTCAGAGGTCAGTCCTTTTATGATCTCCCAGGCTTTGGGCACTTCCCATCTTTATATCGGAGCCAATGCTGACCTTTATTTCCTAAGTAGAAAGTCCTCTGGTTTCGACTCTTCCAAATCCTTACTATCAAGCTGGCCTGAACTCTCACCCCCTGGAAATCACTTTCCTAGGAAGTGTGTGTGTGTGGGGGGGGGGGGGGGGGGGGGATGTCCCAGCTTCCCATTCCCCCCCCCCCATCCCCACAGCTCATTATTATGCAGCCCTTGCTTTTGTTCCGAGTTCTGAGCCTGGTTCTCCCCATTTGCATTGCAGCCTCCTCCGGGGGTGAAGACTGATGCTTTGCGGCATCTGTTTACCTCTCCACAGTTTGGAATATAGCGTCGGCCCAGTATACTCCTAAGATTCCTAATTAAAGCCAACGTAGGAGCTGCCTAGCATCAGATGGAGTTTTGAGAGTGATGTGTACGGGGTTTCCTTTGTTCCTAACATCCCAAATTGGGAGAAATGACAATTTATCCTTTTCCCCAAAGTAAGCAATTTTAAAAGAAATATTTTTAGGGACTCTGACTCCTAATATGTGATTAGTCATTCCTGAAGTACAATACAAAATGATTTTGTCCCTAGAACTTGAGAGCAGAGTATGAATGAACACAAACACAGCACACATCATAAGACTTAGAGCTTGCTTGTTATGCTTTGTGTTAGTTTTTTTAGCTTTTTTTTAACCCACTCTTTCGTGAATCAGAGAATTGTCTTTGTAATTAGCTTTAGAGTAAAGAAGAGTTAATGAGTTTCTTAATTTAGGATGTACAAGAACTTTCATCGGGGTTGGGGATTTAGCTCAGTGGTAGAGCGCTTGCCTCGCAATCGCAAGGCCCTGGGTTTCGGTCCTCAGCTCTGGAAAAAAAAAAAGAACTTTCAGCTTCTCAGAACGTTCCCATCCGCTAATTTTAAGGCTTACGGACTACTTTTTGAACACGTGTGTGCCAGGCATTATGGCGGGAACTGAAATATCCGCAGCGTTCATTTTAATGTCATGAGGAGGTAAAAAGATTGGATCGAGGAAATGTTGTAGAGTGCTTGCCTAGGGTTCAATCCCTAGTCCGGCCACAGAACAAAACAAAACACCCCAAAGAGCTTAGCTGAAAAGTTTGATTGAAGTGTAGCAGCATGCTATGGTTGAGTTTAAATGAGAGCTACCCAAAGGACCTGAACTTTCTGGCAAAGGTGTAAGAAAGGAAATGGCGTCAGAATTTTCTTTTTTTAATTCTAAGGAAGAACATTTGGTAGAGTTAAATAAGTGGACTTGTTGCAGAGGGGCATTTTCTCTGTCTTCTTCACTCTTGGTGCAGGGGATCTAGGAACTTGTCGATGCTAAGCTCTTGGTTGGACACCTCAAA
The DNA here is from genome assembly GCF_903995425.1 of Onychomys torridus. NCBI lineage: Eukaryota > Metazoa > Chordata > Mammalia > Rodentia > Cricetidae > Onychomys > Onychomys torridus. Next base: position 14,128,255 of record NC_050462.1, on the reverse strand, counting down.
CCGCTGAGAAACTTTTCTGGTGTGTCTTTTGTGGCCTGTGAGGGAAGTTTGTGTTCTGGAGGCAAATTTCCAATATAGACTGCATCTGAGCCCTGGTTTGGGTATGGATGCATGCAAAATTGTGAAGCAAGCCTGTTTGCCTTCTCCTCTTAACGCCCACCCCATCCCCACCCTTCCAGCCTTCCAGGGTCCTTCAAGTACTTGTGTGCAGGGTTTTTATGAATTGTCAAGGTTTTTCTCATTTCTTTCTCTTCCAGATTTCCCATTTTTTTGTGGGCCTGAAGCCCCAGCCTTCCTTAAAATAAAAATTATTTATTATGTACATAATGTTCTGCTTATATGCTAGAAGAGGGCACCAGATTAAATTATAGATGGTTGTGAGCCTCCTTGTGGTGGCTGGGAATTGAACTCAGGACCTCTGGAAGAGCAGCCAGTGCTCTTAAAGCTGAACCATCTCTCCAGCACCCTCAACCTTCCATTTTTGAAGGTGTTCTATTATCATGCAATAAATTCATCCACTCATTTATTTTTATTTTCGCATCCTTTTAAAGAATGTTCTAAGTTGAGCCAGTAGTCACCTGGAGAATGACATTTCTAAAATTAAATTTTAAATCTTGTTTTATGTCTGTACTAACATGCCAATAAATTTGGGGACAAATACTATAAGGTTAAATTAATTATAGTACTCTGATAGACATGGACAGCAAAGGCAAAGAGTTCAAGAAAAGGGGAGACAGGGTGTGATCCTAGGAATTAAAATGTTAACTTTTAAAAGGTTTAGTAAAACCTATGCCAAAAAGATATGTGCTTTTCTTTTCTTCTCTTTCCTGTTTTTTTTTTTTTTTTTTCCCTAGACAGGGTTTCTCTGTGTAGCCCTAGCTGTCCTGGAACTTGCTCTGTAGACCAGGCTGGCCTCGAACGCACAGAGATCCGCCTGCCTCTGCCTCCCCAGTGCTGGGATTAAAGGTGTACCACTGCTTGGTTGATACATATAACCTTTATGAGGGGTTGACTCTTGGCTACCCAAGGTTTACTTTTATATGTTGTACATGATTTAAACTCACTTTAAAAAGTGAACAGGAGGAGCTAGAGAGTTGGCTCAGTGGTTAAAGAGCCAACTTCTTGGGTTCAATTCCCAGCACCCACATGGTAGCTCACAGCTGTCTGTAACTCCAGTTCCAGGGAATCTGATGCCCTCTTCTGGCCTTTGAATGAACTGCACAAACTGCATGCATGCAAAACACCCACACAAATAATAAAATTATTTGAAATTAATATTTAAAACAAATAGGAGAAGCCAGGCATGGTGACACACTCCTTTAATCCCAGCACTTGGGAGGCAGAGACAGCCGGATCTCAGTGAGTTCAATGCCAGCCTGGACAGCCAGGAATGTTACACAGAGAAACCCTGTCTCAGGAAAAAACAAAACAAAAAAACAAAGGAATATGAGAATAAGGAAAATGTAGGTGGGTTTTTTATTTTATTGTTATTTATTTTTTGAGATAAAATTTCATTGAGTAACCTGTTAAAATTAACATTGCATGCTTGTGAGATCATCTTCTCTTGAAATTTAGTATTAAAGGATGACGTAAACATTTAATTTTTTTTTTTTTTTTTTTTTGCTTATGCCCATAACATTTTATTGAATTAAGGAAAAGGCTGGTCTTAGCCTTAGTCAGTCACTCTTTCCTTAGCCTCATGAGGGCTAAGATTAGACAATACTGAGCTTGTGCAGGGAGATATAGATAGCCATAAACATGAATTAGGAGACTATAGGTGTGCCCGACTCATCCTGGTTGCTGTATAATTAAATTTGCCAAGACTCTTGAAATTGAAATTTTTCAGTGTTGCTACTGGTTATTTAATAGATAGATAGATAGATAGATAAGCTAAGAAGTCAGCAATCGATAACAAGGCAATAATAGTAGGCTTCTGTATTCTATAAAGGAAACCACATTTAGGATAATGTGTTCATTATCCAACTGTGTGCAGGCACAACTGGAAGACGTCACAGCTGGAAGGATCACCCTGGTTTTCTCTGTCATCTTGAGCTGCCTCCTTCCTGGCCAACCCTCTCAATAGCCATCACTGTTCAACAGTTGAAAAGCGGTGTTTGGGCTCAGTTAACAGAGTGCTTCCCTGCTGATGCTAGGTCCTGCTGAGGTACTGTATTTGGTGCTTAAAACTGGACATAGCTGCGCAGGCCCATAGTACTTGCATGTAAGTGGAGGCACAGCACGCCTTTAATCCCAGCACTCGGGAGGCAGAGGCAGGCGGATCTCTGTGAATTCGAGGCCAGCCTGGTCTACAGAGTGAGTTCCAGGACAGGCACCAAAGCTACACAGAGAAACCCTGTCTCGAAAAACCAACCAACCAACAAACAAACAGAGGTAAAGGCAGGAGAAATCCAGCCACCCTTTCACCCTAGCCTACAAATTAACTTCAAGGCTAGCTGGGGTGTGTGAGGCCTTGTCTAAAAACAAAACAAGCCAGGCGGTGATGGCGCACTTTTAATCCCAGCACGCTGGAGGCAAAGGCAGGCACATCCCTGAGTTCCAGGACAGCCAGGACTACGCAGAGGAACCCTGTCAAAAAGCAAAACAAAAAAACAAAAGCAAACAAACAGAAAAGTATTTCCATGGAGAAAGTTTGTATATAAAGTAGGTCTTCACTGTTTAGGGTTTAGTTCATTTTATCTGGTTAGCCCAGTAGTTGAGCCTTTCCATAGTACAAACTTGAGCAAAATAATGAAGGATAAACCAACCAAAGTGGGAAGGAAACGTTTGAAATTGGGGCCTTTTTCATGAGTATACCATTTCCTTCTTGTTGTATACTGGTATTCTCCTGCATCAGCCCCCTGTGACTTGAAGTTTGGACCACCATATCTTGTAGTGGATAGCCATCCCAGCATTGGCCTGGAAGTTCCAACCCCCATTGAGGCTTCGGTAATGGTCATTCCCACAAGGCAGGGCAGAGGAGGAAACAGAAGACCAAGGATCGGGAGGAGGTCTCTGTCTTGGTTCCGAGACCCTGGATGCTGGAGGTAGACCGAGCAGAGTTCTCCAGAGAACACCGCCAGACTGCGCTATACCTTTGCCAGACCCTCAAACCTACCCCTTCATTTGTAAGTTACCCCACAAAATAAACCTCCCTTTTAACTATGTGGAGTGGCCTTAATAATTTCACCAATATCTGGCGCAAGATATTATGATAGACTATCATATACATTAGTAAACAAATTTAGTAATATAGCAGCCTTTGCACTGTTATGAATTCTTATATGTTGATACAAATATAAACTTTTTACATTCCTATTTAAGATAATTTGTATATTGATACAAATACAGAACTGTTTGTTATATTGTACACATATTTTTACTCTTATTTGAAATATTTGTATATTGATACAAATGTGAATTTATATCTGTCATACTGTATGTATGTTTAAGATATTCTGTATACTGATATATATTTAGGATTATTATCATATTGCATATTGCACTATACACTCCTACCTCTGTTGAAGATATTTTGTGTATTGTCACAATTTAAAGTCATTGTCCTTTTACTGTACATTTGCTTACAGACTGTTTGCCTTATTTATAGGAAGCTTAGTCCTTAGGTTGTTTAGGTAGATAAGACTTAATAGGTTTATTGTCACCTATGCTTGTCATCTCTATAATTATGTTAGTTAGGTTATCCAGATTTATAAATACATAGGTCAGATGGACAGGTAATCTTCAAACACTTCATGGACCTAAAGAATATGGCATTTAAATAACTTAAAATTCTGTTAATGTGAGACACAATTGCTCCTGGCAGCACCAATTTGATCCTGAGAGAATGTTGGGCTTCTAAGACATTTCTATTTGAAAGTTTGTCTTCTTGGCACAAAATGGCCTACTGGGCAAAGAACTGCCCTTGCCTCAACTGCTGACAGTACAAATGCTGTCCTTTCTGGACAAGCAGGACACAAGGAAAGCGACCACTGTACTTTGCCAAGACAGGGTAAGATGGTCTTTCAGAATTCCTGCTTCTGAAAATGGTCTGTCAGATACTCTAGGCCTGTAGCCAATTTGAATGCACCAACGATGCTGAGAAACATTAGGTGACTGTCCAGGCTGCCTACTGTCTCTGTCTACTCTTGCAAGACTGCCGAAAGTGCTTGCGTCTTTCTCCCATTTCTCACGTATTATTATATTCCTTCTCGGGTCTTTGATGAGGTTGAAGATTAGCAGTTATAGTTACAACTTAGTATATATACATATATAATATTTTAGATAGAATATATTAAGTATTAGACTCAGGCTCTTTAGGATAGGACACCTTTTGGAATGATCCTTGTAACATGCCACCTACCCATGCCCTAGACTTCCCTGGATTTTACTATGTGTTTTTTGCTTGATATTGTTTGCACTTATTGTAATTCCAACTTATCTAGGTCATTATCCCTCATTACTCCTGGACAATATTTGATAACCATCTCTTTGTATATAGTCTTGTATTAGGTTAGAACTTTCTTATTTAGACAAAAGGGGGAGATGTAGTGGATAGCCATCCCAGCATTGGCCTGGAAGTTCCAACCCCCATTGAGGCTTCGGTAATGGTCACGCCCACAAGGCAGGGCAGAGGAGGAAACAGAAGACCATGGATCAGGAGGAGGGCTCTCTCTTGGTTCTGGGACCCTGGATGCTGTGGGTAGACCGAGCAGAGTTCTCCAGAGAACACCGCGGGACTGTGCTATACCTTGGCCAGACCCTGCAACCGATCCCTTCATTTGTAAGTTAGCCCACAAAATAAACCTCCCTTTTAACTATGTGGAGTGGCCTTAATAATTTCACCAATAATATCTAGCTTTACTTTTTATCTGCAAACCTCTTTTTGGAGGAGAAGTGTATAGAGGCAGATTTCCTACGTAGGTTCAAAGATAACGGCTGTGATGTATACGCCAACATCCAGGCGGTACTGTATCCCATGATTTATCAGATGTCTTATGCTAGCTGTGTAATGAATAAGGTTAAATAAATGAGGGCTGGCAAGACAGCGCTCCATTAAAGGCATTAAAGGAACGTTTTCTTTTGCTTGTTCTTTTTTTTTTTTTTTTTTTTTTTTTTTTTTTTTGGTGAGACAGGATTTCTCTATGTAGCCTTGGCTGTCCTGTAGACCAGTCTGCCCTTGAACTCAGAAATCTGCCTGCCTCTTTCTCCCAAGACTGGAATTAAAGGTGTGTACCACCGTTGCCACCACCATGGCCGCCCAGTTTACCTTCTGAACATAATATTTGATTGTAATACTCCACAAATTATTACTTATATGAAAAAATATCATTCTCTTTTTGTTGCTGTTGTTGTTGTTTGAGGCAGGGTCTTATGGCAGCCCTGGCCGGCCTGGCACTCACTGGCCAAGATAGCTTCAGTTTTCCTGACTCAGCTTCCTGGGTGCTGGGATTAAAGGCATGCCCCATTTAGCTTGTCTTACATGAAAATTAATTTACGTAAAATGTTCTGAAGTCTATGTTTAAATTAAACATGACCAGTTTTCCTCTTTTTCAGATTATTTTGAAGAGTCCAAGGATAACTTATGTCGCTAACTCTATTCCTCAGAATGGGAATTAATCCAGATTCACTGCAGTTGATTGGATGCCCACTTAGCGAGGTATGTGTATGTGCTACAGTCTGGGGATTCTGCTTTTGAGTTCCTTCAGCTGGCCAGATCTCAGTGCGTTTCCTGACTGGTGTGAACACACTGACTCATCATGTGCCGTTCAGCATCTTCCTGTTTGAGTCTTCTCAGTCAGAAGTACTAGTTCAAACGGGGAAGATTAGAAATGACTGTTGAGGGGTTGGGGATTTAGCTCAGTAGTAGAGTGCTTGCCTAGCAAACACAAGGCTCTGGGTTCGGTCCTCAGCTCTGGCAAAAAAAAAAAGAAAAGAAAAAGAAAAAAAAAAAAAAAGAAATGACTGTTGATGCAATAAGGCAAAGGAGGCTGAAAGTTTGTTTCAGAGGACTGCGTTTGCAGATCGCCTCCTATGTAAGCTCAAATATGTCCTTCACACCTCTCAATGACTTCACCTCAAAATGGGATTGATAATGTTGACTTCTTGGATTCACAGTGTTGATCTATGGATTCTGTGAGGTTTTGGTTTTGAGACAGAACCTGGCTTGGTAGCTCAGGCTGGCTTCCAATTCTTGTTTGTTTTTGTTTTTGAGACAGGGTTTCTCTGTGTAACATTCCTGGCTGTCCTGGAACTCACTCTGTAGACCAGGCTGGCCTTGAACTCCGCCTGCCTCTACCTCCCGAGTGCTGAGATTAAAGGCATGTGCCACCACTGCCCAGTGATTTTTGTTTTTTTAACAATACTTACTTAAAAAAAAAGCCTGTCTCGAAAAACCAGCCAAACAAACAAACAAACAAACAAAAACCCAGAACAACGACACCAAAACAAAACAAAACCCAATAGTTAGTAAGATCTTTCTCTACAGGTTGAGAATGTGCCCTGGCTGTATAGTGCTAGCCTAAAATATGTGTTAACACTCTGGTTCAATCTCCAACACCATGAAATAAGTAACTACACCCCCCCCCCCCCAATCTGTCTAATTGTGAAAAAGTGTTTGGAAACCCAACTGCTTATGCCAGAAAAAAAAAAAAAATGTGTTGAATCACTAAGTAGAATCTGTGCAGTGTTTTGAATGAGAATGGACCCCCATAGGCTCATATGTTTGAATGCTTTCTAGCTTGACTGTTTAGGAAGGATTAGGAGGTGTGGCCTTGTTGGAGGAGGTGTGTCCCTGGGGCTGGCTTTGAGGTTTCAAAAGTTGCTCACTCTCTTTCTCCCCCCCCCCTTCTCTTCTCTCTTCTCCCCTCTCTCCTCCTCCTCCTCCTCCTCCTCCTCCTCCTCCTCCTCCTCCTTCTTCTTCTTTTCTCTCTCTCTCTCTCTCTCTCTCTCTCTCTCTCTCTCTCTCTCTCTTCCTGGACAGGATTTTGTCTGGCTGTTCTGAAACCCACATCTCTATCAGCCTTAGTGGTTTTCTTCTTACTTGTCAGAAACTCACAGTTCAGCTTGGAGCCAAGGATGGTGGCACATGCCTGGATTTCAGTACTTGTGAGCCTACAGTAGGGGAGCTATGAGCGCCAGACCAGCCTGGCTCACATAATGTGACCTGGTCCAAATAATGCCAAAACAAAATATGAGCTTAGGAATCACAAGCCTGTGTCCCTTTCTGTATAGGCAGTAAGTTCCTAGAGGCAAGGGATGATAGAGAATCTTCTGGTTAGTTTTCTTTCACTTGAAACAAGCCAGAGTCACATGGGAAGAGGGACTCTCAATGGAGAAAATGCCTCCGGAAGATTTTCCTATAGGCAAGTCTGTCAGGCATTTTCTTGATTAATGGTTGATATGAAAGGGTCCAGCCCGCTATAGGTTGTGCAATTTCTGGGAGGTGGTCCTGAGTTGTCAAAGAAAGCAGGTTGAGCAAGCCATGAGAACCAAGCCAGGAAGCAGTGTTCTCCTACGCCTTCTGCTTCAGCTCCTGCCTCAGGTTCCTGCCCCAGCTCCCCTCAGTGATGGAGTGTGACCTTTGAGTGGTATGCTGAACTCAACCTTTCCTCTCCAAGTTGCTGTGGTCATGGTATTTTGTCACAGCCATAGAAACCCTAACCAAGAGGGAAATGGTCTTCATGCTGGTGTCTGTGAGGACAACTCGCTGTGACACCCAAGCTAGTGCCACAGGCAGCTGTGAATTCTAGTTATCCTTTTCCTGACCTATGGGTTGCTGTCAGACGCATCAGACAGAAGCACTCTTAACAAGCTCCTCTTTCCCAAGGATGATAAAGATCTCAAGACGACTCAGATGAAGGCAATAGGATCAAAGCTTTAGTAACTTTTCTGTCACTGTGATAAAACAGTATGACCAAGGCAATTTATCAAAGAAAGCGTCTGAGTCGGCAGCGTATGGTTTCAGAGGGTTGAAGTCCATGATGGTGGAGCAGATGAGCAGTTGAGAGCTCACATCTTGATCCACAGTCACAAGGCAGAGAGAGGGACCGTGGAATCTCACCAGTTTTGAATCCTCAAAGCTTGTCTCTAGTGACTCCCCTCGAACAAGGCCACGCCTTTTAATCCTTCTCAAATAGTTCCACCAACTGAGGAAAGTATTGAAATATATGAGCCTATGGGAGCCATTTTCTTTAAACCACCACAATCATGTTATGGCTTCTCTGTTAGGCAAGGACCTGGTGGGCTTTCAGTTGTGTGTATTCTACCTTGTCCTGCTTCTTTACACCTCACATGCCTTGTTATGTTAAATATCTGCCTTGCAGTATAATTTTCACTATTATACTAAGGTAGAGGTTATTACAATACAGCTTAGTAACTATTGTATATTCGTGTGGCCTCGTAACAATTTTAGGGCAAGCTAACTTGATTAAATGTGTAAGTATATACCTACACAGGACTGCTAAACTATTTCCAGGCTGCTGTTAAGTTAATCATTTGCCTTAAGGACAACTTACTTTTTTTCTTAAAACAAAAACAAAAACAAACCAACAAAATATGGAGCTAGGCATGGTGGCACATGCCCTTAATCCCTGCACTAGGGAGGCCTGTTCTACATAGTGAGTTCCAGGACAGCTAGAGACCCTGTCATTAAAAAACAAAACAAAACAAAACAAAAACATGTTTTAGACTATTTATGTATATAAGTATTCTGCCTGCATATATGCATGTGTACACCATGTGTGCCTGGTGCCCAAAAACCCTGGAAGGAAATATCAGATTTCCTGAAATTGGAGTTACATTTAGTCGTGATCTACCATGTGGGTACTGGGAACTAATCTTGGGTCCTCTGCAGGAGCAACAAGTACTCTTAAATTCTGAACTGTGTCTCCAGACCCAGCCTTTATCTTTTCTTTCCTGGTTGGGGAATATTCTTTTTAAGGAGTGTTACTTTTGTTTATGTTGCATTTGTTTAGCTCTGTGAAGCTGTGTTACTGTGCCTGTCTAAAACAACTGACGGTCTAATGAAGAGCTGAACAGCCAATATCAAGGTAGGTGAAGGGATAGGTGGGGCTGGCAGGCAGAGAGAATTAATAGAAGGAGAAATCTGGGAGAGGAGAAAAGAAGGAGTCAGAGAAGGAGGAGGACTCCAGAGGCCAGCCACCCAGCTACACAACCAGCCATGGAGTAAGAAAGAAAGGCATACAAAAAAAAGAGAAAGGTAAAAGCCCAGAGGCAAATGACAGATTAAAGTTAAGGAAAGCTGGCTAGAAACAAGCCAAGCTAAGGCCGTGCATTTATAATTAAGAATAAGCCTCTGTGTGTGATTTACTTGGGAGCTGGGTTATGCCCCCCCCCAAAAAAAAGCCAAGAGTAAAAAATAAGCAACTTTAATCCTCATAATAAGTTGGTGTTATTACTAAGAGATGAACAACTGAGGACACAGAGACGGAACTAGTGACTTGCTTTGGTCATGTAGCTGCCGAGTGGCAACACCAGGACTTGAATGCAGCACGTCTGACTCTAGATACCACCAGGTACATTTCTACTATGTAACTGTGTCCTACCTCGTCCATACACACAGTCAGGAAAGGGAAGGCTTGTGCTTGTGTCTACTTTAGGCGGACCACATACACGATCTGTTTGGTACCTACTAGATTATTTTGATTTCGAAAGATATTAGATAGATCTTCATCTGATGTAACAAAAACTTTTGCTTTTCTTAGAATTCTTACAGAAAAATGGTTAAAAAAAATCATTAAAAAGATAAACTGGAGGGTTGGGGATTTAGCTCAGTGGTAGAGCGCTTGCCTGGGTTCAATCCTCAGCTCAAAAAAAAAAAAAGATAGACTAGATAATTTTTTTGAATATATACATAAAGGTTTGTATAGGCAACAAACTTCACTCTTTGTATTAACATAGCTTTTGCCAGGTGGCGGTGGCGCATGCCTTTAGTCCCAGCATTCTGAAGACAGAGGCAGGTGGACCTTTGTGAGTTTGAGGCCAGCCTGGTCTACAGAGTAAATTCCAGGACAGGCACAACTACACAGAGAAACCATGTCTCAAAAATAAATAAATAAATAAATAAATAAAATACTAATGCAGCTTTTGCTTTTAGTAAATCATGTGCTGGGGCTGGAGAGATGGCTCAGTGGTTAAGAGCACACTGACTGCTCTTCTAGGGGACCTGGGTTCAATTCCCAGCACCCATGTGGCAACTAACAACTGTCTGTAACTCCAAGATCTGACACCCTCATACAGACATACATGCAGGCAAAACACTAATGCAAATAAAAATAAACAATAATAATTAAAAGCCTATGTGCTGGAGGGAGGTGGCTAAGACCCTTTGACAGTGCCTTCGGAAATAATTATAAATAAAGCATAAAACAGGCCTTTTTCCTTTAGTGTAGCCAATAGGTGGGTTATTTCTTTCTTCCTTTCCTCTCCCCCTGTCTTTTGGTGGCACTGGGATTGATCTAGAGCTTAGCATATACCAGGCAAGCATCTCACTGCTGAGCTACACCCTTCATTAAGAGTGCCATTTTGGCCAGGCGGTGATGGTGCATGCCTTTAATCCCAGCACTTGGGAGGCAGAGGCAGGTGGATCTCTATGAGTTCGAGGCCAGCCTGGTCTACAGAGGGAGATCCAGGAAAGGCGCAAAGCTACACAGAGAAACCCTGTCTCGAAAAACCAAAATAAATAAATAAATTAATTAATTAATTAAAAAAAAAACACCAAAAAACAAAACCCAAACAACAAAAGTGCCATTTTGAAGTAGAATCTTTTGATGTGGCATTTCCTTCTCTAACTCTCTCACGCATGATTTTCAGGTTAATAAGCGACTTATCCAGCTGTGGGGGGTTGAAGTAAACAATGTGAACCCTTCCCATCCATCTTCTTCCTCTGCCAGCCTCGTCTTACCTGGAGCAACAGGAACACAGTTTCCTGAAGCAGTCCTGTTTTAGGATCACTGTGTATATATAACTTTTCGTGGTGTTGAGTGGGAATTATTAGTCTTTGGGCAGCTTCTTGTCAGTTCTGCAAGTAATTGAAACAACAATGTCAGTCCATCTGGGGCAGGTGCCCGTCTGTCTGGGGCAGGTCTTAGTCTCCTTGTATGTGAGTGGTCGCTGGTGCGTCCTCAGTATGCTCTCAGTATGGAGTGATTAACCTCTTAGTGCAGTGCTTGGTTTTTCAAAGTGCTTTACATGTAGTAGACTAGTTTAGTCTTATTTTCTTGTCCTAGAGCTGGGATAATTTACAGACAAGTGCACGTGTACGTACACTCCATTTGTAGAATGTCTATTACTTCTTAATCCTTATGAGGTAAGATATTCTGATTTTACTAGTGATTGAATAGCTCTTCAAAATCCCCAACTAGAAAGTGCCTATCCAGGCATGAGATAGAAATCAAAGTTCCTAAGGAATGAGTGTCTGACTATATATTTTTTTTTTCTTTTTCATATATCCCTGGTTAGCCTTAAAATAACTACGTAGCCAAGGATAACCTTGCATTCTTTTTTGAGACAAGCTTTCATGTAGCACAGGTTGGCCTTGAACTTACTATGTAGTTGAACTTGACCAGATCCTGATCCTTCTGCCTCCACTTACTCAATGCTAGCTAGGATTATAGGTGTGTGACACCGTGCCTGGTTTGTGCAGTGCTGGGAATTGAACCCAGGGCATTGTACGTGCTAGGCAGGCACTTAACCACCGAGCTACATCCACAGCTGCCCTGAGCTTTGGTCCCCTGCCTCCCCCTCCCAAGTGCTGTGATTATAAGTCTTGTGCATGCAATGCTGGAGATCAGACCCAGAGTTTAGTGTGAGTTAAACCTGCACTTTCCCAGTAAGCTGCATTTCCAGCCCTGGCTTTAAATCCTTGCTTTTTGCTGCATAATCTACTGCATTCGAGCTCCAGTGGCACAGGGGTATCTGTGGTTCATGTCAGGCAAGAAATCCAAGAAGCCACTGAGCTGCTTTTGGAAATGGAATCAGTCTCTCTCTCTCTCTCTCTCTCTCTCTCTCTCTCTCTCTCTCTCTCTCAGACAGGGTTTCTCTGTGTAGTTTTGGTGCCTGTCCTGGATCTCGCTCTGTAGACCTGGTTGGCCTCAAACTCACAGAAATCTGCCTGGCTCTGCCTCCCGAGTGCTGGGATTAAAGGTGTGAACCACTACCACCACCAAGCTAGAATCAGTCTCTTGAAAAAAGAATTTTTCTTTTTTATTTACATGCCCACTGTACTGGACCCTATTGGTTTGGAAATATCAGCTGAGTTTCTGTTCCTCTCCAAGTCCTAGAAGTGAGTGGTGCCTGCAGCTCTTTTGAAGACAGCCTTGCTGGGAACTTGCCCAGGCTAGCCTCAAACGAAATCCTTTGACTCCTAACTGCTGTCATTACAAGGGCCACCTTACTCACCCTTTGATTTAAAAACTTGTTACTCTGATGACTCTGGATCATAAACTGCTCTAAGCCTGGATGGTGCTGCTGGTTCCCTTAGGACATGTTCCCAGTAAGACTTTCAGTTTGCTCTTTAGATAAATAAAAAATATTTTATTCATGTGTGTATGTGTGTCTGTCTGCCACGGGTGTGCAGGTTTCTATGGGGGACCACAAGAATGTGCTGGATCTCCTGGAGCAGTTGAAAGATGCCCAGTGTGGGTGCAGGGAACAGAACTAGTGTCCTCTTGGAAGAGCAGTCACCCCTAGCCAAAACATCTCTCCAGCCACTCCAATTTGCTTTTAAAGCTCAGAATAAAATGGATTTCTTTCCTCATGCCTGCTAAGTCCAGCTGAAGCAAAGGTGAGGTGAGAAGGTATAGCCATTGTTATGTATACGAATACCTAACTCTTTCTTCAAGTGGATGGGACTCATGTGGTGGTTTTGGGTTGGTTTTTTGTGTTTTTGTTTTTTAAGATTTATTATGTATACAATGCTCTGCCTCCATGTATGCCAGAAGAGGGCACCAGATCTCATCCCAGATGGCTGTGAGCCAACATATGAACCAACATCATGTGGGTGCTGGGAATTGAACTCAGGACCTCTGGAAGAGCAGCCAGTGCTCTTAACCTCTGAGCCATCTCTCCAGCCCCTGTTTTGTGTTTTTAATGAGTTATTCTCAATTGATTCATAGGAAAGGTTGGGGATTACTGTATGCCAGACACAAAGGCCCCTGTTTTTAAAAAACAAAACAAAACAAAAAAACCTTGAGTTCCAGACTTTCCAAAAAGTTGACGGAAGCGCACATCAAAGCCTAAATCTTCAACCCCGAAGGGAACAGAGGCGGGCTCTCCTGTCTTCCAGCCTTACCTGTCCTCATACCAGCCTTTCCGAATTCTCAGACTTCTCACCAAGGGCAGACTCTGCTCATCCAAAGCTTTCCATTTTCATCTGTTTGAGGCCCTGTGAAGATTGCCACCAGAAGGGGGCGTATTGTGAGCTCACACAGAGCTGTGGGGGAGGGGAAGAGAGGGAGGGGAGGGGGAGGGGAGAGGAGGGCTGGCCTGGGGAAGGGGCACTCATCTCCCGGATCTGGTCACCGGGCTTCAAACACATCTGCATCACACTGGGGGGTTCCACCCCCTTGCTGTGTCATTGGTCCCCATTTGTCCTCTCTTTTCTCCGGCCTGCTTCCCCTTGACTGCTGACAATGGTCATTTATATGGCTCCTTTTTAGCTTGGTAGTGAATGCTGAGGCTCTCTCTGCCAGCCTTTCAGCTCTGCCATTCAGCTCTTTCTGAAAACAAGGCTTAGCCACCAGCTCTTTGACTGACCTCCAGCTGACTGAGACGCTCCTCAGTGAGGGGCTCGGAGCAGCTTCGGAATCAGATTCCTTCTGGAGTTCTCTTTGCTCAGGAAACTTGGTCAGGAAACAGATACAAAGAAACCAAAAATTCCTCCAGTAGTTCTGAATCTCTCCTCATCTCTTAAATATCTCTGATCTTTCTGTCTTAGCAGAACGAACACGTTTAGAAGCCTGCAGACCCTCCGATACCCATTACTATCTGTAAGTTAGGGGATGCCACCAGTTCTGGCATCCTGGAATTCAGTGGTTTCTGGTCTCCGCTGAAGGGCATAAGTCGTGAATGTGATTTCCAAGGAGAAATAAACTGATTTCCTGTTAGTTTCCCATAATTTTCCCAAGTGAAGCCTTCTACGTCTGAGATCCCAGGAGCCCTGTGCGTTGTGGTGTCGGGAAGGTGGAATTGCCCTCCAATCTGCTATTTTCTTAGAATGTCATTCTTTACTAACCCCTTCAGAGACTCGATTGCATAGGACACTACAGTGACCTCTACTGGACCTTCCTGGTAGCTTCCAGAAACTTCTGCATAAGGAGCTGTCATCACTGGTGGAAGGGTAGACCACTGAAACTAGATCATAACATGCAAAGTCCCAGGTTTGCTCGGTAGCCAAATCAATGGAGGGGGGAAAAAATCAATGGAGGGGGGGTTGCAGATTTAGCTCAAGCGTAAGGCCCTGGGTTCGATCCTCAGCTAAAAAAAAAAAAAAAAGAAAAAAAAATCAATGAAGGGTGAAAAAGAGGGAGGGAAGAGAAAAACTAAATAAGAAATAAATTAGGAGATCAACAGCTTAGTCACCCAGGGCTGTGAAGTTAGTTCATTTGGAGGCATGGCCAGCTTCAAAGCTGAGGCAGGGACAGGGGAGGGAGGCACATTGGATAAAACAAAGTTCCTTGCTGCTAAAGTGATTCCAAGAAACTGGAGACTTCGGCCACCACACATACATACATACATACACACACACACACACACACAGACACACACACACACACACACACACACACACACGGTACAGTAACTAACTAAAACCCAAGTCTCTTAGAACTAACATTTCTCTAATGAAGGACCAAAGACCCACCCACCTCTTGTTGTAGAATATTATTTTAAGGTGTGTTACTTTTGTTTATGTTGCATTTGTTTAACTCTGTGAAGCTGTGTGACTGGACCTGATGGTCTAATAAAGAGCTGAACAGCCAATAGCGAGGCAGGAGAAAGGCTAGGCCGGGCTGACAGGCAGAGAGAGTAAATAGAGGGAGAAACCTGGGAGCCAGAGGAGGAGGAGGTCATCAGGGGCCAGCCAGTCACCCAGCTCCACAGCAAGCCACAGAGTAAGATTTACAGTAAGTAAGAGAATGGGAAAAGCCTAGAGGCAAAAGGTAAACGGGATAATTTAAGTTAAGAAAAGCTGGCAAGAAACAAGCTAAGTTAAGGCCGGGCATTTGTAATTAAAAATGAGCCTCCGTGTGTGATTTATTTGGGAGCTGGGTGGCAAGCATCCCAAAAGAACAAAAGCAAACAACATAGACCGATCCACTAGATTGATTTGAAGAGAAAGAAAAAAAGAGAAAAATTTGGCTTTGAGTAATAAACAGAAGAATTTGAAAGGACCCTCTAGGTAAAACAAGTATTGGAGAAGACTATTCTCAAACCTTTAAAGGAGAAGTAACCCAGCAAGGCAATTTTTTTTTTCTTTTGTCAGAAGGATGTGCTGTGATCTAACCTGGGCTAGCTGGAATGCTGGGAAAGGATGTTCACTTAGTTTTTATTCGGATGCAGGTGGCAACGGTGTCTCATCCTGTCGGTGGGAGTGTGGCCAGTCTGATGTGATTGGCTCATTTATAATTGGCACAAAGTGGGAGGCGTGTGATAGAGTAACGCCTCAGAATCATTCAGGGGTTGGGCAGATATGCACACACACACAGCTTCACAAAATGAGTATGATTTCGGTCGGAGAAAAGGGGGATACTAGTTATTTCTAAAGTGCTAAATGGAGGCTAAACTTGTCTTTTAATGTTCACAGAAGTTAGAGAGGTGGTTTTGTTTTCATCAAATTAAACAATTTGATGGATTCTGACAGGCTCTTTGGTAACATACCGTGGCAGCCCGGCAGTAAGCTTGTTAACCCTGGACAAGAGAAGAGGAGGCAGAAACATCGAGAAGGATTAAGATCTGGGTACCCCAGTGTGCGGTCAGCATGGTCACCGCTGGCCATATGTGACTATGTGAATTAATTAAAATGAGAAAATTCACTTCCTCAGTTGCACTAACCACGCCTGAAGTGCTGGGGGCCACATGCAGCTGATGCTGGACAGTAATTGGTAGTGGACAGCACAGGTGTTAGTTAGATATTGCAGAAATGTCTCGAGACTTTCTGGTGGAGGGAAGAGCCTCTCAGATCATAGTTGGGGAATAGAGAGGAGCAACAGCAGGGGTTTTGTTGTTGTTGTTGTTTGTTTGTTTGTTTTTCCAGATAAGGTTTCTCTGTGTAGCCCTGGACCTCACTCTGTAGACCAGGCTGGTCTCAAACTCAGAGATCGCCTGCCTCTGCTTCCCGAGTGCTGGGACTAAACACCTGGGCACACCAGCAGTCCTGTACACTGAAACAAACGTTATCTAAGAACAATGGGGGATAAAGTTCTTGGTTCTTCTTTTCCTCGCCCAACTTCGACCTCACAGAGATCTTTTTCTTGTTCTTTCTATTCATTTTGGGGCGTTCTCATTCAGTGTGTAGATCGCTTTCCTGAGCTTTGGATCATTAGAACGTTCCATAGCTTCATCTGCATGGCTTCACCAGTACCTTGAGCCTCAGACTAATATATCCGAAGTTGAATTCACTATCTCTCGCTCTCTCTCCCCACAAACGTCTGTCTCCTCCTGTTTCCATGTTAGTGAGTTCCAGTTCCTAAATAATTAGAGCCCTGAACTTAGAGGAGATACAAGGTGCTGGCTTCTGGCCTTCAGTCCTTCAGTCCGTCCTTGTCTTACTGGGTTTGTTCACACAATGTCTTTTATGGATGCCTTCAGTCTCATCTACCACCCGCAAGCTTATTCTTCACCGACAGAGGGACTTTCTAAAACTAAGCTGATGAGGCCACTCCCTTCCCTAAACCCTTCAATGACCCTTAGGATGGAGAGTTCAGGCCTTTGTGATCTCTTGCTTGTCTGTATCTCGTTGTCTTTTTCTTTTATTTTTCCTAGGACTGACTCTTTCTTGGATATTTGCATAGGTTGTTCTCTCTGCTGGGAATCTCCTCCCTCCTTTACCTAATTTCTACTCATTCCTTACGTTTGAATTGAGGCGAAAATCACTTTAACACAAATTCTCCCCCCCCCCCCCCCCCCCTCCTCCCAGGCTGAGGACCGAACCCAGGGCCTTGTGCTTGCTAAGCTCTCCACCACTGAGCTAAATCTCCAACCCCAATACAAATTCCCAGGACTGAGCTACTCTGTTTGTAGCACTTCCCAGTGCCTTGGAGGGGTCTGGTCTTTGCCACTGGGGTAGACTGTGCGCTCGCTCGGTGAGGACACAGGCTGGGTGGGTTTATTTAACATTGTATCCCTACTGATCAGCACCTGGACAAGGTTGTGCTTTGGAGGACAAAAAGTTCTATTATATTGGGGCTGAAGAGACAGCTCAGTGGTTAATAACATTTGTTGCTCTTGCAGAGGACTTGGATTCATCTCCCAGCACCCACTTGGTGGCACACAGCCGTCCGTAACTCCAGTTCTAGGGGATCCAACCTGCTCTTCCGGTCTCCATAGATACCAGACAGGCATGTGGTGCACGTACTTACATACAAACACTCATATATATAAATCTTTAAAAAATGCTACTATATAAATATTTATTTAATATGATGTCTGTATAGAAATATGGAGGTGCAGGGGCTACAGCATCTGAGTCTCCCCCTTTCTTTCCTTTTTCTTATTTTGTTGCAATGTTGGAGATTGAACTCAGAACCTTGTACATGCTAAGCTATACATCCCCAAGCTTTAAAAAAAAAAAATGGGGGTGGGGATTTAGCTCAGTGGTAGAGCGCTTGCCTAGCAAGCGTAAGGCCCTGGGTTCGGTCCTCAGCTCCAAAAAAAAAGTTGGCCAGGCAGTGGTGGCTCACACTTTTATTTCCAGCACTTGGGAAGCAGAGGTAGGTGGATCTCTTTGAGTTTAAGGCTAGCCTGGTCTACACAGCCAGAGCAATGTAGAGAGACACTGTCTCAAAACCAAAACGGAAAAACAAAACAAAACAAAAAAGTAAAAGAAAAAAAAACAAACAAACAAAATTTACTCAAGGTCTTACTA
The DNA here is from genome assembly GCF_903995425.1 of Onychomys torridus. Taxonomy (NCBI): domain Eukaryota; kingdom Metazoa; phylum Chordata; class Mammalia; order Rodentia; family Cricetidae; genus Onychomys; species Onychomys torridus. Next base: position 14,110,155 of record NC_050462.1, on the reverse strand, counting down.
AGATTCCTAGCCCCTTTTAAATTTTAAACTGCACTTAATTTGAGCTTGCGAATGTTCGTGTGTCTGTGTCTCTGTGTGTGTGTCTGTGTCTGCACACACTTGTGCCCTGGTGAGAGTCGGGGGGTCAGAGGACAGTGTGCAGGCGTCAGTTCTCTACTTTTACCCCATGGGTCCTGAGCATCAAACTCAGATCATCAGACTTGGGAGCAAGGGCCCTTCCCTGCTGAGCCATCTTGCTGGCTCCGACTGGGCCTCCAGCCTACCTAGTACTTCACACTTCTCTCTGTCCTCATGCGTAGCTGGGACTGTAGGCATGCCCTGGATAGTTATTTCCCTTGTAACTGATACAGGAGCTCACAAGTTCTGGAAGATCCCATTTGGAGTAATGAGTTAATAAATTCTGTTTGGGACACACTCAATCCACGTACCCCTGGGCTACTCACTGAGACTGCCCAGTAGGCAAGTGATTCGGATTGCCAGCAATTCAAGCTTTTGGAGTCATGAGTGCAACCCTGGTCCTTGGAAAATGGGGGTGAAGATGAGCGGTCACCAGCACAGATGATATCTAAGGGTGAGAGGTCACCAGGACAGATGATATCTAAGGGTGAGAGGTCACCAGGACAGATGATATCTAAGGGGTGAGAGGTCACTGGCACAGATGATATCTAAGGGGTGAGAGGTCACCAGGACAGATGATATCTAAGGGGTGAGAGGTCACCAGCACAGATGATATCTAAGGGTGAGAGGTCACCAGCACAGGTATCTAATGGATGAGAGGTCACCTAGCTCGGGCATCTAACGGGACAATAGAAGAAGTTAAAACACAGTACTCTGGGAAATATGGTCATTTGTTCTAACTCATTTTTTAAAAATTGCCTTTATTTAGCACCTTGTGTTTGTAAGGTACTGTGCTTGGCAATACGCTTGTACATGTTGGTTTCAAAAGGAGATAGTACAAGAAAACTCAATCTCAGACTCTGTTGACTTACTTTCATCTCACCAAACCAACAGCAACAATAGTAATAACAACAATGATAGTAATAGGGCCAGTGAGACCCATGCATGGTCACTGCCCAGGGTCAGGGTTCATCTTGCTGTCTTAGTCTGGATCCTGTTCGCTGCCCTCTGAGTTTGCCTTATCATGGTTTCTTGCCTCAGTTCTTCAAGCTTTCAAAGAGCTTACACTTGAAACTACCTCCCACTTCTGGATTCAGAAGGCTAGTCTACTCAATGCGATTTTAAAAGTCTTAAGACCCAGCAGCAGCTTGCATACTCTGATGGTTGGTGAGCAGCAGGCTGGAGCATTTGGTTTAGGCTTTTGTGGAATGTTCTGCCTGCTTTCTGTAGCCTGGTGTTCAGTTTTTTGTTTTTTTTTTAGATTAATTATTAATTACTTATTTATATTTTATTTTATTTTTGAGACAGGGTTTCTCTGTATAGTCCTGGCTGTCCTGGAACTTGATACCAGGTTGGCCTCAATTTCAGAGACCTGACTGCTTCTGCCTCCCAAGTGCTGGAAGTAAAGAAGATTTACTTTTTAAATTTTTTCTTAATTTTGTATGTGTGCTTAGATAAGTGCATGTCCTCAAGGAGGCCAGATGCACTAGACCCCCTGGAGTTGGACTTATAGACAGTTATACATGGTTGTGAGCTGCCTGATGTGGGTGCTGGGAATTGAACCCAGGTCCTCTGGAAGAGCAGTAAGTGCTCTCCAGCCCCAGGTATTTATTCTTGTACCCCATACACTTGTTTCACAAATTACCTCTTCCTGATCTTGCTACTCTGTTTAGCACATAGATTCCACCTCCCTTTGCAGTGATATGTAGGCAGACTTTTCTGTCCCACCAGTCAGTTCTGTTACCAGCCAGGTCCCAAGTAACCACACAGAGACTTAATTATTAATTATAAATGCTTGGCCGATAGCTTAGGCTTGTTACTAACTAGCTCTTATAACTTAAATTAACCCATATTTATTAATTTATGTGCTCCAACGTGGCTCATGGCTTGCTACTTCATTTTCTACACATCCTGCTTCCTCTGGCTGATGACTCCACCCTCTTTCCCAGTGTTTTCCCAGTCTGGCTTTCCTGGCTAACCTCCTCTTGCCTAGCCATTGGCTAATTGGCTCTTTATTAAATCAATCCTAGCAATATGTATTCACAGTGTACAAAAAGATTATTCTACAGCAGTGATCAAGCTTCTGTAGTTGGTGGTGACTTCTCAGGAGTAACTCTGCTGTAACAGAACTCATGCCATATCTAATCTACAGTATAAAGTGATAATAGATTAATAATCAGAATGTTTCTCTTCAGGATAGAGGAACACTATTCCCTTGAACATCAGAAGACACTATTCAATCAAACTCAAAGAGAATTCTTTTTTTTTTTTTTTTAAAGATTTATTTATTTATTATGTATACAGTGTTCTGTCTACATACATCCCTGCAAGCCAGAAGAGGGCACCAGATCTCATCACAGGTGGTTGTGAGCCACCATGTGGTTGCTGGGAATTGAACTCAGGACCTCTGGAAGAAGAGCCAGTGCTCTTAACCACTGAGCTATCTCTCCAGCCTGAGAATTATTTTTTTTAAAGACTTACTTATTTATGTATATGAACACTCTGTTTGCATGAGTGCTTGCAGGACAGAAGAGGGCATCAGATCGCATCATTAATGATTGTGAGCCACCATGTGGTTGCTGGGAATTGAACCCAGGACTTCCCAAAGAGCAGCCAGTGCTCCTAACCACTGAGCCATCTCTCCATCCTCCAAAGAGAATTATTGTTTTTTAAACGATTTATTTATTTTTTATGTGCATTGGTGTTTTGCCTGTATTTATGTCTGTATGAGGGTGTCATATCACTTGGAGCTGGATTACAGACCATTGTGAGCTACTATGTGGGTGCTGGGAATTGAACCTGAGTCCTCTGGAAGAACAGCCAGTGCTCCTAATCCCATCTCTTCAGCCCCAAAGAGAGTTGTTTTTAAGGCATAGAACCCTTGAAAGGTTTCAGTCACGGGTTGAAAGTTAGCAGGGAACAGTCTAGCACAGTGGTACCTCTAATCTCAGCTTTGCCGGAGGCTGAGGCCGGAGGCCCATTTTATCCTAGGAATCTGGAGGTAGTCTGGGACAATATTGTGAGGCCTTGCCTCTTACAGAAATAATAGTGGCAGGGCATGGTGGTACATGCCTGTAACCCCAGGACTGGGAAGATGAAAAACAGGGGCATTGTGAGTTTAAAGCTAGCCTGGGCTATCTACAAGACCCTCCCTCAAAAACAACAACAGCAGCAACTACCACAAAAACCCGGAAACAAAACAGAAACTTCCAAACAAATAAAAAGACAAGGAAAAAAGAAAAAAGAAAAAGAAGAAAGAAAAATAATAATGAAAAGGGCTAGAGATAGAACTCAACGGTAGAGATTGATCCTAAGTATACATGAGGCCATAGGTTCAGTTTTTAGCACTGCTAAAAACAAAACAGAAACAAAAGCCAGAGGGGAAGTTAGATGTGAATTTCCTAGCATAGACGTGATGATAGGCCTTTGTGGTCTTAGGTGAGAACTGTAATTTCTTGTCTTTCCAGCTGTACCAAAGATTCTGCTCCCGCCCACCCCATCCCAACCATGTCTGCAGCTGTGGTGTTAACAGTCAGAACCCAAGGTCTTGTTTAGTGGATACGGGCTTACTGTTGCTAATGAATAAAGCTCATATGGTGTTCATAATAGAACTGGTGATGAGGCCGGCATTCAAGAGCAGTTCAGGGGTTAGTGGGTGTGGGTGGATTAATGAAAGATGACACTTCACAAAATACTCCAGGCCCAGCTGCTGGTGGAGGAAATCCATCTGGGAATTAGCCCCTCCTGAGTAGAAAAACTGGATTAGTTTAGATTACCATAATTGAACGAACCAGAAGTGTAGGGTTGCATGGCCGTCTAGTACGAAAGAAGATATTTATTGCAGTTGTAAGTAAACATACTTATGAAATGAACTGAGGCTATTGTTTTGGGTGTCAAGATGATTTCTAATTACTCATCAAAAAAAAAAAAAAAAATTGGAGAAACAGGTGGATGAGATGGCTCAGCAGGTAAAGGCTCTTGCCTGATGACCTGAGTTCAATTCTCCGGGCCCACTGGTAGAAGTGAACCAGCGCCCACAAATCCAGTTGTCCTCAGATTGACTTGCATCATGGCATGGCATTGTGTCCCCGCCACCCAGTAATCAGACAAATATTTGTAAAAGGAAAAATCTCAATATCTCTCTCTCTCTCTCTCTCTCTCTCTCTCTCTCTCTCTCTCTCTCTCACACACACACACACACACACACACACACACACACACACACACACACACACACACACACACACACAGGAGAAATTGGTTTTGGGCGAATGCAGTGTCTATCTTAAACTGAAACACTGACTTTCTTGTTTATGTTGTGTTTTGAGACAGGGCCTCATGGACCCAGGCTGGCCTGGAATTTTATGTGGCTGAGGGTGACCTTGAACTCTTTGAGTCTGCCTTCTTGATGCTGGGATTTCAGCGTGAGCCGTTCACTACCCTGGTTTTTTTGTTTTTGTTTTTGTTTTTTTTTCCCCCTGTGGAATTACATTTGTAGAGCATTTAGCCATCAGGGGGCGCTCAGGATCCATTCAGCTGCAACCCTGCCTGCTAACCGAAAAAGAGCAAGTATTGAGAGTTGTTCATCCTGGTTGCTGTGAAAACGTTCATCTCTAGATTCTGGCTCCAAAGGAAAAGACAAACATTGAGAAGGATTTGGCATGGGTACCTGTTTCCTCCTCCCTCCTCCCTCCTCCCTCCTCCCTCCCGCCCTCCCCCCCCCCAGATTAGAGTCACAATAGGCCGTAGTTACACCCGAATGTTGCTGGGTCATGGGCAGAAAGCCACGTCTAGAGGATTAATGTTTGCTCTTTTATAGTGTTATTGCCATATTGTCTTTGGGCCAGCGATGTACTGAGGCATAGCTGGAATTTCTTCCTTATGAAGTTCTGTCAGTATTTCAGTGGTTTATTCTTGGGGTGAGGGCATAAGGAACCCAGAATTCCACGGTTATACTATCACTCTTGCCCTCCAGTCCTTTTTTCTTTTGATACAGGGTCTCATGGAGCCTAGGGTGACTTCATACTGATGGTGTAGTGGAGGGTAGCCTTGAACTCCTGACCTCCCTACCCTTACCTCCCAACTACTGGTATTGCAGTTGTGTGCCAACACACCCAATCTTGGCACATTAAAAAAAAAACAACAAAAAACAACTCTCCATCTGTTTCCTGGCACTGAGTTTAGAATCTAGGGACTCAGACATGTTAAACACTGAACTGGTCTGTATTCCATGCCACTCTTGGTCAAGGCCTAGGTTTTATTCTTAGCTGTGTAAGGATAGGGAGTGTGGAGACAGAATACTCAGGTTTTTTTGTTTGTTTGTTTTGTTTTTTCCAGAGCTGAGGACCGAACCCAGGGCCTTGTGCTTGCTAGGCAAATGCTCTACCACTGAGCTAAATCCCCAACCCCCAGAATGCTCAGTTTTGTTTGATAGACTAAATCGAGAATCAGAGGCAATCACAGTGGGTATTCCCAGTGAACAATACTGAGAGGGACTAGTGACTAGTCACAGCCATCCAGGCCCGTTAGAGAGAGGGCCACAGCCTGAGGGCCAGATAGAATTCTCACATTTTCATCAAAGGTTCTACCACAGCATGTTCGAAGGTATTGGCTCCTTCTAGCCTGGCTGACAAATGGCCTCGGAACACAGCAGAGACATAGAGACTATTTTAGACAAAGCAGGGGCTCTCTGTATACCCATGTCCTGGAGCAGAGCTGGAGCTGGGTGAGACTTTTTCTTTTCTTCTTCTTCTTCTTCTTCTTCTTCTTCTTCTTCTTCTTCTTCTTCTTCTTCTTCTTCTCCTCCTCCTCCTCCTCCTCCTCCTCCTCCTCCTCCTCCTCCTCCTCCTTCTTCTTCTGTTTTGTTTTTGTTTTTGTTTTTCCAGACAGGGTTTCTCTGTGTGCGCTTTTCCTGGGACTCTGTAGCCCAGGCTGGCCTTGCCTGCCTCTGCCTCCCTAGTGCAGGGATTAAAGGCGTGCGCCACCACTGCCCAGCAAATGAGACTTTTTCATTCTGTTTCAACTCTCTCTCTCCAAGTGAAGTGTTGATTCATGTAGAATCATAAGTCTCAGCATCCTCCCATTTATTCATTTTGTTGTTATTTAAACAGAGTCTCACTCTACAGCCCTAGCCTGGGCTGCAGCCCTCTGTTAGACCAAACTGACCTCCAACTTTCCTCCATCCTCTTGGATTTGCCTCTCAAGTGCTGGGATTATTATTTTTTCCTTCTTGAGACTCTGGGTTCCATCTCCAGAACCAAAGTAAACAAAAACAAATACTCCCCATCCCCCATTTTCCTTAAATATACATTAAATCCCACACTGTAGAATAAATTTATTTACTTATTTATTCATATATTTATTTTGGGTGCCAGTTACCAAGCTCATGGCCTCACACATGTTCTTTGGGCTAGCCATTGAGCTACTGTTCCCTGAATCTCATTTTTTGTTCTAAAGGTAATTCAGGGAAAAGAGAGATTGATAGAGAAAATTAAATATAGCCAGGCCATGGTGGTGCACATCTTGAATCCCAGCATTCAGGAGGCAGAGGCAGTCGGATCTCCATGAGTTCAAGGCCAGCCTGGTCTACAGAGAGAGCTCCAGGATAGCCAGGGCTACACAGAGAAATCCTGTCTCAAAAAAGGAAAAAAAAAAAATGTATATAAAGTTTTCTCTATCTCCTTTATCTTTGAGGTTTAAAATATTTTCTTTTTTTTTCCCACTCATGGAAAAGAATGTAACATTTCTTGCTGTAATATTGGAAGCAATAAGAAGTCATCAAATGGCAAAGAACTAAAGCAGAAATAAAATGCTGTCAAGGTTTGCTTTTACCCACTTACCCCTTGGTTTCCCTTCTCAAACGCGGCCCTCATGACCCACTTTAGCTGGTACCTGCCTCATCTGTTCTGTGGTTTGACCCCGCCTCAGGGTGGCACTGGCTGGACCAACTTCTGCCTGGCACACACGTTTTTTTGTTTTTCCCCCTCACTAATCCTTTGCGCAGAAGAGACGCCCTGGGTGCAGTTTTAGGCTAGAAGAATCTCCAAAATATGTGGGTGTGAATCTCGCCAAAGGGTCAGTTGAATTCAGAGCACAGATACCAGCCGGGAACCAGGTCACATTTTAATAAAGAGTGCACACTCAGCATGGCATTGTGTTTTTCAAAGAGGTGATTTCCAGCCGTGGAGAGCACAGGGAGAAGCAGGCATTCGGGCGGAACTGCCTTGAGCCGGGGCTCTGTGTGCCCTGACTGCTGGTGGGTAGGGCCCACAGATACTCCTGGGGAAGTGGGGAAGGGGGTTGGATAGGTATAATTGCATTTGGGGAATCACTAACTGTAATTCGTTAAAGAAGGAAAAAAAAAATCTAGGAATTCATTTTATGAATTATTCCTCAAAATTATGAATGTGGGAATACCAGGGATAATTCTACGGGGGAATGTCCTATATACACACTGAGAACTGTGAAAAAGCAATGAAATAGCATTTTTCTGATTCCACTTTAGACATTTCTAAGCACTTTCGAGTAAAAGCATAAACCTCTTTAGTAAACTTTGCTATAAGTGCTACTGTTTCTTGCCGAGAATGTGTTTGTATATGTTAATGTATTTGCGGCCATCTGTAAGTAGCAAGCTACATAAACGAAGTTAGTTCCCTGCTGTACGTTACAAGCGATTCTTTCGTTGTTCGTTTTGTGTTTTGAGACAAGGGCTCACTATGAAGCCATGGCTGTCCTGGAACTTACTATGTAGACCATGCTGGCCTTGAACTCAGAGATCTGCCTGCCTCTGCCTTCCTTCCAAGTACTGGGATTAAAGGCCGACTGTGTCACCACATCTGCTTAAATAAGGTTAGTTGTAAGGAGAAATATAGAAACATTCAGTCACTCTAAGATGGAAATAAAATGACATTTGGTCATCATACACATTTTATTTTGTAGTATTGTAGCTAGCTATGAGGGGTTCCTCTTAGAGCAATGCAAAGTGACTTTCAAAGAGTGAATCCACTGCCTAAGGAAGATGATAACTTAATTTCAGTTGGTCATTTTAGAAATTCAAAATACCAACCAATTCCTTCAGAAGAGCATGGTTTTGAAGGATATGAAATCAGGACACCGAGGGAAAAAATGACAAGCTCTCAGGGCTGCTAAGGGTGAAGAAGGCAGGACTGTAGAACCAGAGGGGATGCAGCGAGGGAGGAAGCAGGCTGCCTCCAAGTAGAATGTGTCCAGGGAGTGGAAGAAATACAAACCCAACACATTTGGGCTTAGGGTTGAGTTCTCCAAGTGAGATGGCCGTCTTAGAGGAGCCGTAGAAGAGAGTTAAGTGCAAAGACGCTTTAGAGTAGGCTGGAGTTTGCAAGACACGGCTGTGGCCTCCATTCTCCAAAACCTTGGGGTTCAAAAACTCAAAGCTTAATGTATTTAAACAGACCACAAAAATAACCAAACAAGTATAGAATTAAGTGAGCATAACTTTAAGGTGTGAAATATGCATTGTAAGATAATTTGCTTCCTGAAGTACTTACTGAATTTGATTACATTGAGGGTGATAAGGCCAGCAAAATATGTGTGTGTGTGTGTGTGTGTATACATACATACATATATATACACATATATTTTTTTGTTTTTGTTTTTCAAGACAGGGTTTCTCTGTAGGTTTGGTGCCTGTCCTGGACTAGCTCTGTAGCCCAGGCTGACCTCAAACTCACAGAGATCCACCTTTCTCTGCCTCCCGAGTGCTGGGATTATAGGTGTGTGCCACCACTGTCCAGCTGCAATATTTTTATCCATCTTTCTGTGTTGACTATTATAGTCTCAGAGCCCTGGACTCAAGTGATGCTACTAAGACAATCCCGTTAGTGAGTAAGACTGCTGATGTATGAACCACACCTGGGTCCCCCATTCACGTTCGTATATGTATATATAATCTCTTTTCGCTCTTTATGGGCTGGAAATAATTGAATCAAGGTCCAGAGGATTCCTACGTTTCCATTAAAGAAACAGGAAAGAAATAACTGAGGTATCTGTCGTCCTTTCAAAAGAAAAGACATTAGAACAATTTTATCTTCTCGATGGGGGAAAACTGAACCCAAGCCTATACCACAGACAGAATTAAGTTACGTGAAGATTGAGAACTCAAAACCACAAAAGCCCAAACTGGTAAGCTTTTTGCAGATAGCATGAGAGAATGTCTCAAGGGTAAGAAATGATGGGTAGAATAAGACACACATGTCTTGAAGCCTAAAAGGGAAAATGACCATATTAAGATTCTCAGGAAACACTATAAAAAGACTAAAAAGCCACAGGATAAATTGAAGGATTGGCAAATACTTGAGCCAATCAAGAGCCAGCACCCAGAGGTGAGGAATCCAGTCAACAACACTGTCAAAAGTGGCCTCCTAGGGAAAAAGGCGAAAAAGAGATGAGAGGAAGTTCATAAAAGTAGGTGTGCAAATGGACAACAGAACATGTGACAAAGGGCACGTGACCTCATTTCTAATAAGTCTGTGGATTTGAATCTATGCAAAACCACCAGCTTTGCAAAACTAAGAAAGCCCGGCAGAAGCAAGGGCTCCTGGGGACAGAGGCCAGTAGCTCCTTGCATGTCTAGGGGCCGTGAAAATAGGAACAACTACTGTAGAAATGATTATTCATTTACAAGTGAAGTTGGAGATAAGCATATCCTATGACATGCTAATTCCACACCAGCTATGTACTGTTTGTTTAGATTATTATAGCTCATTTAAATTTTCAGCCGAAGACCATTGATTTATTATTTTTATTTTTAAAGTGTGTGTGTGTGTGTGTGTGTGTGTGTGTGTGTGTGTGTGTATGTATACATACCCACAAATACAGGTGCTCACTGACTACCCAGAGTTGGAGTTGTGAGCCACTGTCTTAAGGTTTCTGTTGCTGTGAAGAGAACAGATCACCATGGCAACTCCCCCCCCCCCCCCAGAGCTGAGGACCGAACCCAGGGCCTTGTGCTTGCTAGACAAGCGCTCTACCACTAAGCTAAATCCCCAACCCCTATGGCGATTCTTATAAAGGAAAACATTTAATTGGGGCTGGCTTATAGTTTCAGAGGTTTAGTCCATTATCATCATGGCAGGAAACGTGGCAGCATACAGGCAGACATGGTGCTGGAGAAGGAGCTGAGAGTTCTATTTCTGGACTGGCAGGCAGCAGAAGTTAGTGCCAGACCAGGCCCTGTGCCAGGTCCTGCCCGACTATCGAACAGTCTTGAAGGGAGGAATGAGGATTACAAAATAATATATATATATATAAATAGAGATATAAAAGAAAAAGAGATACAGAATAGCATTGGGAGGGCTCTGGGTCAATACCACAGTTGCCCTGAGTTTATTCTTCATGGGCTTTTTATACACCAGCAAGGGGAGAGGCAAAAGAACTCCCCCTCTCAAGGACCAAGTACAGATAAGTGTAAACACTTCCTTAATTCTCAAAACATTTAGTAGTCACACCTTACAGCAAAACATCCTGTAGTTAGGCCTTGAAGTAGAAGACACCTGGTAATCATGCCTTTGGCCAAAACATCCTATTATGCAGCCTTGTGGGACAAAATAATCTCGACTCTCTGACCTTGAGTCCAGGTGGAATAAGCCACACTATGGAGTCTCTGTGGGTCCCCACAGCCTAGCTCGAGCATCTGAGACCTCAAAGCCTGCCCCGCACAGTGACACACTTCCTCCAACAGGGCCACACCTATTCTAACAAGGCCACACCTCCTAACAGTGCCACTCACTATGGTCCAAGCATTCAAACACATGAGTCTATGGGGGCCATTCCTATTCACACCACCGCAGCCACTTAGTGTGGAAGCTAGAAACTCAGGTCCTCTGGAAGAGTAGTTACGTGCTCTTAACTACTAAGCCATCTCTCCCGCTCCTATTGTTCATTTAATAGTGTTTGTAACAGAATACTTTACGGTAGCCCTCAGACAGAAACAGCAAAAATGCCCGCTAGCTGACCAATAGTGAATGAAATGTAGTATACATACAGTTTTTCACGTTTCTTTGATATTTATGTGTATGTGGAGGTATGTTTATGTAATGGTGTGTGTATGGAGGTGAGAGGACATTTTACAGGGGTCAGTTCTCTCCTTCCCTCATGTGGGTCCTGGAGATCAAACTCAGGTCATCAGGTTTGACAAATACCTTTGCCCACTGAACAGTCTTGTCGGCCGTGTTGTATATTTGTTAAAAAGAAAATTACTTAGTGTGGTGGTTGAATAGAATGGCCCCATTGGCTCATATGTTTGAATGCTTAGTCATCAGAGAGTGGCTCTACTTGAGAAGGATTAGAAGGTATGGATGGTCCTGTGGGAGGAAGTGTGTCACTGAAGGTAGGCTGGTGTCTCTGTTTACTGCCTACCGATCCAGATGTAGACCTCATCTCCTCCTTCAGCACCATGTCTGCCTGCATGCTGCCATGCTCTCTGCCATGATGATAACAGGCTAAACCTCTGGAACTTACATCAGCAAGCCCTGGTGTAATGCTTGCCTGTAGAAGAGTGGCCGTGGTCATAGTGTCTCTTCACAGCATCAGACACTGATTAAGACACATAGCAACGAAATCAAACAAACTGTAGCTGCCAGCAACAACGTGAAACCAAAGAAATAAGAGCAAAGACTACAGTTTAAAAGTGGGCAGAACTGAGCTGTGTTATTGAAGGACACACGAGTGTCTTCGTTACCCTCTGGTTGCTGGGATAAAATACCCTGGAGAGCAACTTATAAGAGGAAGGGTTTATTTCACATCACAGTTCCCAGGGGTTCGTCGTGGAGGGAGATGTGTCAGCAAGAGCAGAAAGCTGCCTGGTGACACTGTGTCCGTATTCAGGAAGCAGGGCATGAGAAAGAAGCAGGACCTGGCATCAAAGCATCTCCTCAGATGACCTACTTCTTCAGTTAGGTGCCACCTCTTAAAGATTCCACAGAAACCATGCTGGAGGGGACCAGACAGTCAAACACTTGAGCCTATGGGGTCATTTCACATTCAAACCACAAACATGTGAGAAATAAAACTTTAGAAAAGCGAGGAAATGATAATGGGAATGGATAGCACTGGTGGCGCACACCTTTAATCCCAGCACTTGGGAGGCAGAGCCAGGCGGATCTCTGTGAGTTCGAGGCCAGCCTGGGCTACCAAGTGAGTTCCAGGAAAGGCGCAAAGCTACACAGAGAAACCCTGTCCTGAAAAGCCAAAAGCCGAAATAAGGGGCAATGGATAGCTCCAGCAGGGTGGGAAAAGAGGAGCAGGATCCATTTTCCATGGTTAGCAAATAGAAGGAACAAGAACAGGACATTCAGGAGTTGCAGAGAGCTTGTCTTAAGAGAAGACATCTAAGGTTGGGGATTTAGCTCAGTGATAGAGCACTTGCCTAGCAAGCGCAAGGCCCTGGGTTCGATCCTCAGCTCCCAAGGCGGGGAAAAAAAGTGAAGACATCTAAAAAGCATTTAGGGTTGTCATCAATACTTTAGGATAGTTTATAACCACAGCTGCCTGATGCTGTTAGCACTATGCAAATGTCCTCCTGCCAGTTAATCACAGTGGTCCCTTTGATTTCAGTAACCGTTGAAGGATAAGCCATCAAGGGTAGTAGGGACGTTTGGATTTTAATTAATAGGATTACAATAGGAGGGAAGTGGAGTGAGTAAGGACAAGGAAAAGAACAAAACTGTAGCTGGCTAAAGTGTCCAGGAAGGAAAATGTGGGACACTTACAGCTCAGGGCCACAGACTTCAGAGATCGTCACATGTAAGGTAATGGAAGATCACAATTCAAGACAGGTCTGGAGGTAAAGTCTCCCATGGGGAGTCAGCAGAGCCTGGTCCATTCGGTAGAGGCAGGTCCAAGCCCCTCCCCTTGCCCCAAGGCTGTGCAAGGTGTACCAGTATAGGTAGCGGGCTCCAGAAAGCCAGCTCATGCATCAGGGATGGATCCTGATTCTACTGCCAGGGGCTCCTTGAGCAGCAGATCAAGCTACACATCTGTCTCAAAAAAAAAAATAAAGCCAGAATGTCAAACCTGGAAAAAAAAATGCACCTAATTTACAAAAATAAACCAATAAATAAAAATGAAGCAAGGAAAAACAAAACAAACAAACAAACAAACAAAAACCAGGTCTGGAGAGATGGCTCAGCAGTTAAGAGTACTTGTTGCTTTAGCAGAGGACCCAGGTTCAGTTCCAGGGGACCTGACATCCTCTTCTGACCTTCATGGCCACCAGGCAAACACTCACACTTTATTGTTGTTGTTGTTTTGAGACAGGGTTTCTCCATATAGTTTTGGTACCTGTCCTGGAACTCACCCTGTAGCCCAGGCTGGCCTCGAACTCACAGAGATCCACCTGGCTCTACCTCCCGAGTGCTGGGATTAAAGGTGTACACCACCACCGCCTGGCTAAAATAAAACTTTAAGAAAAAGTAAGAGGAAGGAGGTCAGAGTGAGAAGTAGAAGAGAAGACTTGGGAAAAGAGGAGGGATGTACGTGATGTGGCTGAGCAGTCTGGGACAGAATGCCTCTTAGTAAACAGGGTGGAGAAACAAACAGTCCCGAGACTCAGTTGAGCAATGTACAAAGAAAAGCCAGGCATCGTGAGATGTATATAGAAAATAAGAAGGAAAAGAACCCGTGGGGTGACTTGTTGGCACAACTGTGCTAAGCTGAAAGCTGATGTTCTCAAATCCCTCAGGCCAAAGGATAAGTTTTAATATTCATTGTTTGATAAAGTTAGGAAGGATGCATTATTATGCAGAAGTATAAGGATAGACTTCTGGGAGCTGGGGGCAGGCTTAACCGAAACTAACCTGCAACTTGTGAACGAATTTTAAAGAGAATAGGACTTTTGTTGAATTTGAAGGTTTTTGTTTTGTTTTGTTTTGTTTTTTAAGATAAAATATCATAAGCCCAAGCTGGCATCTGACTCACAATCCTGTCAGCTTCCTGGGTGCTTATCGGCATGTACCATCATGCCTGGCTTTTAAATAGTTATCCAAGAGATTAGATCATCTCATGTAATAAAAGTAATAGTAAAAATTGCTAACTGGCTAACTGATTTACTAGGTAACTTGTGGGGTTTGTACTGGCAGCTAACAGGATCATTTTAAACAAGTTGGACCCTATTCCAAGAGTTGAACATCTAAAATTTATTTGGTGATGATAATTATTATGCCACCTCACAATGTAGCTGTAAAATTGTTCCTTTACTAGTTTGGGGTTAGCTCCTTGATGTACAAGCTGACCACACACACACACACACACACACACACATACACACACATTCACACACACAATCTTGAGTTATATTCGCTTCTGTCTTAGGGTTTCTATGGCTGTGATAAAACACCATGACCAAAACAACGGGGGCAGAAAGGTTTGATTTAAGTCTACAGTAATGTCACATCACAACCCATCATCGAAATCCATCCCCGAAGGAAGTCAGGGCAGGAACCTGGAGGCAGGAACTGAAGCATGGATTGAGGCCATGGAGGAGTGCTGCTTTCTGGCTTGTTCTCTACGGTTGCTCAGTTGGCCAATCTTCTAACACCCAGGACCACCAGCCCAGGGGTAGCCCCACCCACCTTGGACTGGGCCCTCCCACATCAATCATTAATCAAGAAAATGCACTTGCCTATAGGCCAGTTTTAAGGGGGCATTTTCTCAATTGAGGTTACTTCTTCCCAAATGTCTCTAGCTGTGTCAAGCCGACATAAAACTAGCCAACAAGGCTTCTGAGTGGTTGAGAAAATCTGTAACAGATGTCAAAATGGTCCTTTGCTATCATTACTTCGCTCTCTTAATTGAGATAGGGCCTCGCTGTCTTCTGTGTCAGGCTAGCCTGCTGCCTCAGTTATCCGCATTACAGACACACACACCACACATTTGTCTCTTGATGTATTCTTCGTTTTAGGGTAATAAAATGTAGTTGTCAATAGACAAATTATTTTAAATTAATTTATTTCTACTTTTCTGTGTGCATGTGTGTTTAGGGTATATGTGTGTCCATGTCTGTATGTATGTGTGCATGTGTGGAGGCCAAAGGTCAATGTTTGCTGTCTTCCTCCATTGCTAACCACCTTATCGTTTGAGATGGGATCTCCTGCTGAACCTGATGCTCACTGATTGGCTGGACTGGCTAGCCAGTGAGATCTGGGGATCTCTCACTTTAAGATCTCCCTAGAGCTAGGCTGACAGGTGTATTCCAGGCCTGACCTTTTACATGGTTGCTGGAGGTCTGAACTCAGGTACTCATGCTTGTATGAAAATTTTACTGGGGGAGTGGTGGTGGAGAGATGGCTCAGAGGTTAAGAACACTGGCTGTTCTTTCAGAGGTTCTGAGTTCAATTCCCAGTGCCCACAATGTGGCTCACAACCATCTGTAATAAGATGTGGTGCCACTTTCTGGCCTGCAGGCAGAACACTGTATACATAATAAATAAATAAATCGGTTTTGTTTTTTTTTTAAAAGAACTTTACTGAGTCAAGAATTAGGTCCTAGAAATCTTATTTTAAAAATTACTGTTATTGCTTGGCGGTGGTGGCGCACACCTTTAATTCCAGCACTTGGGAAGCAGAGGCAGGCAGATCTCTGTGAGTTCGAGACCAGCCTGGTCTACAGAGTGAGTTTCAGGACTGGCTCCAAAGCTACACAGAGAAATCCTGTCTCAATACCCCCCCCCCCAAAATTCTATTGTCGATGGGTATGGTGGCACACCTTTAATCCCAGCCCTCAAAAGGCAGAGGCAGGTGAATTTGATGAGTTTGAGGCTAGTCTAGTCTAAATAGTGAGTTCCAGGCTATACAGTGAAACACTGTCTCAAAAACAAAAACAAGCAAAAATAGTAAATAATAAAATGTTTGTGGAAATCTCTTAGGGGTGTTGTGTGTGTGTGTGTGTATGTGTGTGTAGTTGTTGAATAGCATGTTTTTTAAAAACTTGTACATAAGCTAAAAAATGTGTTATAACAGGAAGGTTATATTATGGCACAAGGATACAATAAAATAGTATCAGTTATTAAAATGAATGAGCTACATTGCACACAGGTATGAAAGGATCCCCATTCCTCACCTTTGATCCGAATCTGCCCATAGTCTCACAGTAATTCTCCGTGATTAATCAACAGAAAAGCAGCTGGGTTTTCTTGACAGCTCCTTCTGTATGATGGATAGACATCATCCAAACATGAGCAGCTCCAACACAGTAGCCTCCTGCTGTCATAGCCCCGCACCAGTGGTCCCCAACCTTCCTAGGGCTGCGACCCTTTAATACAGTTCATGTTGTGGTTACCCCAACCATAAAATGATTCTGTTGCTACTTCATAACTGTATATTTGCTACTGAAATAGATTGCTGGATTAAAAAAACAAAACAATGGAATGGGGGGGCTGGAGAGATGGTACAGTGGTTAAGAGTAAGTACTGCTCTCGCAGAGGACCCACGTTAGGTTCCCAGCACCCGAATCAGGCAGCTAACAGTTACTGCCTATCACTCCGTCTCCAGGAGCCCTGATGTCCTCTTCTGACCTCTGTGGGTACCAAGCATGCACATACATACATGTAGGCAAAACACTCATACATGTAAAATGATTTTAAAAAAGAGAAGAAAGAAATGTAGTCAGAGGCAAGTGTGGTAACATCTGTTAACGCAGCAACCTGAAAACCAAGGAGAAAGGGTCAGAAGTGAGGTGAAATGTTGTGAGACAACCATTTTGAAAGATTTACTTTTATTACTTTTAAGTGTATGTGTATAGTGTGTGTGTGTGTGTGTGTGTGTGTGTGTGTGTGTGTGTGTGTGAGTGCAGATGCCCTTGGAGCAAGTTCAGAAGAAGGTGTCAGATTCCCTGGAGCTGGAATTACAGGTGATTGTTAGCTGCCCAGTGTGGGTGGGGAGAACTGAACTTGGGCCCTCTGCAAGAGCAGTAACTGCTCTTAATTGCTCTTCAGCTCCTAGTGAGACCATTTTCTAAAAAGTATTTATGTACTTCCATTTAATCTGTAGACAGCTATGCAGATTAAGATTAAGAACAATTTTTTCAGGACAGTCAAGGCTACACAAAGAAACCTTGTCTGGAAAAACCAAACCAAACCCAAACAAATAAACCAAAACATTAAGAACAATGCAACTTGTTTGAGATTCAGTATCTTATAATTAAATGTAGTGACAAGTTTTTAAAGATGTGATACATTTGGTGTGAATAAAAATGACCCAGGAGCTATGGTGACCCATGTCTGTAAATCCAGCACTCAGGAGGCTGGATTAAGAGAATCAGAAGTTCAAGGCTAGTGTGAGCTACATAGAGGAACGCTGTCTCAAAAAACAAACCAAAACAGAAGTTTGAGCGTGAACATGCAATTATCAGTTTGTCGTACGTTAGTACCCCAGAGGCAGAGCTTAGCACCCAGGATGTTTTCACAAAGTGCCCTTGGGATCAAAATTTGTAGGAAGATGGGGAAGGAAGTGAGGGATACATCCAGCTGTGACTTACAGGAGCCACAGCCCCTGTGAATCCCAGTAGAAATGCTGGTGGCATTACAAGGGCTCTTCACTTTGTCCTTAGATGACTTAAATTCCCACAGTATATCCATTCCATCATTGGACAGGAGCCACCCTGGAAGAGTGTGACCTTGGGCCAGGCTGCTGACTGTTTCTGAAGTAATCCTGAAGGGAGTTGTGTGATGGAGTGCAACACTGGGCGGTGCTGTTTCCCAAGTCTTCTGGGAAACAAATCCTTCACCGAAGAGGAATCTGGGCGGTGCCTCTTCATCCTTATTCTTGGGTTTGATCTCTTGGGTTTAAAAATCGTTTATGTGTACTTTTTAGTCCCCCCCCCATATTTATAAGATATGTACAAGCATGAGGATTTGATTTCTTTTCAAAATTGATATTGGTTTTGTGTATATATGCATACATGATGTGTGTATATGGGTGTGCATAAAATGCATGTGTGGGGGCATGTATGACAGCCCAGGAGCAAATTTGGAAGTCACAGGGCAAGTTTATGGGTCAGTTCTCTCCTTCCATCTTTATGGGGTTTCAAGGTATCAAACTCACAGGCTTCGTCTGCTGAGCACTGTGGCCAGCCCCAGCATGAGAATGTAATAGAAGAAAAGTAGCGAGTGCTTATTAAACGCTGCTGTCATTGTTACAATGATTATTACTATCATTATTGGTATTATTACCTTACCTTGTTAGTGTCTGGACTGGAAGTGCATGATATTATTGTCCAGGCTTTGATTTTATTAAGCATAGTTAAGATCTGGTCTACATGGAAAGGAACATCGTCCCATCAAGCTGGTTTTGAAAAGCTGGCATTTTAAGGTTGTGTTTCTACAGTGTAGGTATTAATCCCTTTTCACAACATAAAGGACTTTTATTTTTCCATTTGCTTTTCTAAGGTCTCACTCAAGGTTACCCAGTAATTCCTAAGGAGCTTTGTTTCCTGGCTTATAAAGGAAGTAAGCCTAACATCTTAATTTATTCCCTTGGCAAATGAAATACCATCATAAATCTTGTTTGTTTGTTTGGTTTTTTTTTTTCGAGACAGGGTTTCTCTGTGTAGCTTTGCACCTTTCCTGGATCTCACTTTGTATACTAGGCTGGCCTTGAACTCACAGAGATCCACCTGCCTCTGCCTCCCGAGTGCTGGGATTAAAGGCCTGTGCCACCACCGCCCGGCTACCATCATAAATCTTAACATTAAATGAAAACCTGGCTTCTGGTCCAGAAAAAACAACCCCGTGATATTACTTTGCTTGCACTGTTAACATTGGTTTCATAAATATTTTTTCTGAGTGGTGAAAGGGCCCGGTAACCAGGAGAAAAGGGCTCCGACAGTCATAGCAGAGGCTGGCACCTAGCTCTGTACTAGATATGCCACTGGTACTGACTGCGTCGCTGGGTTATTGTGTTCATCTAGAGACGTCCCTAGGACTGCTGAGCCTCCTTCACAAACTCATAAAACTGAGATTACATATATAAAGTTTATATACAATATACCAAGCCTGTTAGACAGACAGACAGACAGACAGACAGACACAGTCATGTAGCCCACACTGCCTTCAAACTATGTAGCTAGGAATGTCTGTGAACTCTTGATCCTCTGGCACCTACCTCCCAACTTGGAGGATTACAGGCAGGTACCACTGCACTCTTTTTTCTAGAAAGAAAACAGGTTCATTGAATATACTGGGGTGGGGGGGGGGCACACAGGACAGGAGATAGCAAGAATACGGCCTGCCGCAGCTGAGTAGAATTGTTAGTCTTGCAGCCAGTCCATCCCCAGGGCCCATGCTCAGAATCGTTCTCTAAATCCATTAACTTCTCTGTTTTGTTTTTGTTTTTGTGTTCTTTTGAGACAGGGTCTCACTATGTAGCTCTGGCTGTTCTGGAACTCACTATGTAGATCAGGCTAGCCTCGAACTCACAGAGATCCTCCTGCTTCTGCCTCCCAAGTATAGGGATTAAAGGTGTGCACCACCATGCCTGACTTGTTTTTATTAGTTTGTTTTGGTTTTCGTTGTTGTGGTAGTGGTGTTTTTTTGAGACAGGGTTTCTCTGTGTAACAGCCCTAGCTGTCCTGGAACTTACTTTGTAGACCAGGCTGGCCTCAAACTCACAGCGATCTGCCTGCTTCTGCCTTGAGAGTACTGGGATTAAAGATATGTGCCCCATACTTGGCTACTTTCTCTATTTTGATTTCTTAAATCATTTTTTTAAAGATTGATTTATTTATTATGTATACAGTGAGCGTTCAGCCTGAAGGCCATAAGAGAGCACCAGATTTCTCATTGTAGATGCTTGTGAGCCACCATGTAGTTGCTGGGAATTGAACTCAGGACCTCTGGAAGAGCAGCCAGTGCTCTTAACCACTGAGCCATCTCTCCATCCCCTTAAATTAATTATTTAAGTTTTATGAGTATTTTGCCTGCTTAAAATATGTCTGTACTACATGCATGCCTGGTACCCAAAAACCTTCTGTAACTGGAATTATAGATGGTTGTGAGCTACCATGTAGGTGCTAGGAATCAAGCCTGGGTCATCTTAACCACTGAGATGTCTCTTAAGTTCCCCTTTTTAATCATTTATATACCCTCCCATGGTTTCCTTCCCACCAAATATTGATTATATTTCCCCCTCTCTATGTATGATGCATGTACACACACACATGCATACACGCACAGTCTTCTTAGTGTACTCTTAAAGACAGAAATGATAGCCAGGCGGTGGTGGTTCATGCCTTTCATCCCAGCACTCAGGAGACAGAGGCAGGCGGATCTCTGTGAGTTCAAGGCCAGACTGGGATACAGAGTGAGATCTAGGAAAGGCAAAAAGCTACATAGAGAAACCCTGTCTCAACCCCCCCACACACACCCCAAAAGACAGAAATTGTATTTGCTTGGTCATGCTATCTCCTTGTATAAACATAGTACCTAACACTGAATGAAATACAAGGACAATTATTTAATCTTTGCTCAGCACCCAATTAGCATGGACAACGGTATTTAGAAGATTTCTTTGTTGCGTACATACTGTCAAGGGCAAGTTCTAGGCTCTGAGATAGGCAGATCATGGCATGCTCCCCGCCCTCAGAAGGTAGGTAGGACAGTGACAGGGTCAGGGGCATAAAGGGGTGCCAGCGATGCAAGCTTAGACACCTGGCAATGGGGAGCATTCCCCAGACACAGCAGCCTCCAGGCAGAGGCCCGGGAGGCCTCCTTCAGAGCAGCGGGGGAAACTTTCCTGTGCATTTGCCAATAGCTTCTCCGAAAGCCTTTTAGAAAGACATTTTTGGGCTGGAGAGATGGCTCAGCCATTAAAGGCTAGGCTCACAACCAAAAATATAAGAAAGACATTTTTATTTTTCCTTTCCCCCTATATTCCCAGAAATTCTTTCAGCCTACGCCTTCCATGACCAACTTCAACAAGCATTTTCCTCCTCTGTGTTTGAAGGGTGGAATTGGTGGAGCAGGTTCATATACAACATAAGCTTTGAGATCTTTATGAGTTCATTTTCCAGCATCCCCTTCTCTGGTTATCTAATTTTTATTTTTTAATTTTACATTTTTCTTGTTGTTTTCCTCTGCCTTTTCTACAAGATCCTGGTTACTTTGTGTCACTGAGATTTGAATATGACCTTTACCTTAGCAATAGGGTTATTATTTTTCTAGTTTTGCTTACTGTTTTCTCCTTTTCCCCTCTATGTTCCAAAGTCACAATAAAAATAATAAAAATCCCCTTATGGATTGTAGCAGGTAATTAAGGTTGTGCATAGCACCTCTTTTCTGTGTTCAACTCAATATCCCTTTTGATATTTATAGCCATTGTACACTATTCCCCCCCTCTCTGTCTCTCTCTCTCTCTCTGTCTCTGTCTCTCTCTCTCTTTCTCTCCCCCCTCCCTCCCCCCCCCTTTCCCTCTCTTATCCAAATCTGGGCCCTGGACCTACTTTAATAGAGAGCAGAGGAAGTAACAGAGGTTGTTCCAGGCTTAATCCTTACGAAGACCCATTAGCGTCCTGGGGAAACCAGCTGCCACGTAACACGTCTACCCCATGACGGCCATGCTGTGAACAGTTGTCCCCCACCTGGCCTCTCCACAAGCCCAACCCAGCCACATGTAGAGGCCATGTGGAGAAGAACGAAATCCTTGGCCAACGGCCCCAGCTGATCTTCCAGCTGACACTAGCCCCAGCGTGTCTGCATGGGGTAAGGCCATTTTGGAAAGAAAACCCGAAGTCAGAGCCACGTCATCGAGACTGCTGCCATGTGGAGCGGCGTCAAGCCTGTCTTGCCAAGCCCTGCCCAAATTACAGAGCTGTGAGCAAATCATTTATATAAGCCGGTGCATTTTGGAGTAATTTGTTAAATAGCGAGAGGCGTAATTGACAAGTCCTTTCTGGGAAGCCGCCCCCCCACTCACTGTCTGTAAAGTATATTAGATAAAATAATTCCCACAAAGTATAAACTATGTTGTTAAGAGCCAGGGTCTCCTTTGTTCTATTGCTGTTTCTGCAGCCTTGGGTTCGTCTAGTTAAACTCTTCTCTTGAGTGAGTTTGCCTGGTTTTGCTGAAAGTGCCTCCATTTCAGTTTTATCCTCTTCCTCATCTTTAGTTCTCTGACTGGGTGACTTCACCCTGAATCCTGAATCCTGTTCCCCTGTTTTCTCAGACCGCTCCCAAGATGGGGGACGTGGCTACTTTCTAGTGACTTCTACTTCATCATTTTCTTCCGCGCCCCCTCAGCTCTTCCCCACAGCTGTCCTGGCTGAGTCACTGCCCTTTTGGCCTCCAGAAAATCTTACTGGCATAATTGCTAAGATTCAGAATGCTGAAACTTGACTTTCCCACCACGCCGCTGCCTCTGCTTTTCCTAAGACACAGCATGCCCATTCCTGTGATTTTCCCTGTGAACAACATGAGCTATTAGGAAGCTAATAAAATATTACTTTATTGGTGGAGTCTTGGCTTGGGGTGTTGCTGAGGTAATCATCATCAATTAATTATGCCTCAGGAGTTCTCTGATAGGGAAACAGAACCACTAATTCTGTTCTCACGTCCCTTTTAGATTCACGACAGCACATCTGTGCTTCTTGAGCTTAATTCATTCCAGAAGGAACGTGCTTCCTCGTGTATATTGTCTAGTCATTTCTGAAGGACTTTTAAGTACAGAGAATATTAAAGGAATTTTATTCTCAGCATTTTTCAAACTACTTTCAATTTTAGCCACTGCCGGCCATCTGTTTATTCGCTTCAGAAAGAGCTCCAAACATAACCTAGAATCATCATGAGTCATCCTAACAGGTTCACTGGAGCGTGTGCTGTGACCCCGGCCTTCCCAGGATTTTCAACGTGCTTTCAAAAAAGCTTCCTGCCATATTAGGGACCGACTATCCTGTCCTACAGAAGATGTAGTCAAAATGCCTCGGAAAATAGACCTAAGGGACAGGCAAGCTGTAAGGCTCACAAAACACCAAGTCCCGTGATGCAAGGTCACTGGTTCCAGGGCAGAATGCCACTGTCTCACTCCCACCCCAGTCCTCTCCAATTGGAAAAGCACCAGTTGTCACAGGACCCTTAAATGCTGAAACAGTTCTGAGGGACCTGTGAATCACCTGCCTGTCTACTTTGCTGCCACAGGGGACTGTCTGTTGTCTTTGCCGACACCCTGTCTTTCAGGAAGATTCCCATGGCTTCAACCCCTAGGCCCCACTTACTCCATAACAGTAATAGTGTCTGAATCAGGTGTGGACATGCATGGAACTCTGTTGTTTAGATACAAGATTGGTTCATGTGTGGGCCATCGGTACCAACAGGATCAACACCATCAAGGACTGAGGTGATAGGTTGTGACTGCATAGGATTTTGTCTGCAGAAGTTGCTACATTCAGACACCACTTGGGACATCTATGGAATTCTTCCCCAGCCACATAGTCCATCTTCTTTTAAAAGCTACTCTTTTAATTTTTTTTTTTTAAAATCATATTTAGCCATTTTTTTTCTATGAGTGTTTTGCCTACATGCATGCAGATGATGACATTGGATCCCCTGGAACTGATATTACAGATGGTTGTGAGCTGCCACATGGGTGCTGGTACTTGAACCCAGGTCCCGGTCCTCTGCAAGAACAGGAAATGCTTCTAACCACAGAGCCATCTCTCCAGACCCCCCTACTTTCAAAGAATATTTTATTGTGTATGTGAGTGCAGTACCATAGGAGACCAAAAGAGAGTTGGAGTTATAATCAATTGAGTATCCTGATTTGGGTGCTAGGATAGGAACTTAAGTTCTTTGCAAGAGTAGTGGGTGCTCTTAACCACTGAGCCTTCTCCAGCCCCTGAGACCGTTTCATTTTAGGAGAAAACTAATGCACCGGATGCAGCTACAGAGAAAGTGAGAAGTTCTATTCTTGACCTGGCCCCTGAACTAGAACTTCTCAGAGAGGCAAGGGATTTGTTCCTTTACTTAAGTTCACTTACATTGTGTTTGTATCATTCATGGTCCAAGTCATAATTGAATAATAATCTATTCTTTTTTCCTTTTTTTGAGAGTCTCATGTATCCCGACATCCCATCTTGGCTTCATTATGGCCACGGATGACCTTTGACTTCTGATTCTCCTGCCTCTGCCTTCCAAATGCTGGGGTGAGCAGGCGTTTAGGGTCTTGTGCATCTCACACCAGCACTCAACTAACTGAGCAACATCCCTAGATTAACTACAGCAGTGGTTCTCAGCCTGGGTTGTGACTCCTTTGGAGTTGAAGGACCTTTCACAGGGGTCACATATCAGATATTTACATGATGATTCGTAACAGTAGCAAAATCACAGTTATGAAGTAGCAACTAAGTAATTTCATGGTTGGGGGGCTCACCACAATATGAGGAACTGTATTAAAGGGTTACAGCATTAGGAAGGTTGAGAACCGCTGACCTGAAGGAAGGACCTTGTCTCATAAGATTCTCCATGTAAATGTCCTAAACACAACAAAGAACCCCCAAAAGAACAAAGACTCTCCCTCCCTGGGGGTTTTGGTTCGGCACATCACTGTAACTTTGCTCTCTGAAGTACTGGGCAGATAGGTCACGGGGAAGTAACTGGAATTAAGGAACTCTGGCCAACATGCCTCCTTAGGAATGCCTACTGGGAGAGGCAGATTTGACTTCAAGGCGCACTGAGGACAACGTGATGGATGAATGCACTGAGCAGAAGCTAGTCTTATGGGTGTGTCTGAGTGGTGGGGAGGAGAGTCCACGGGCAGATGAAGATTGCTGATTTGGCAGATGGTCAGCGATTTTGTGTTTGGTTGTCTCTGATTCTCAGTGTTTTAGTCATCATGAAGAGAACAGACTTTACCCACTACGCCTTTCCAGGCTTCAGAATGTTCCCTCCTTCCTCTTCCCTTCTCACCTTTATGCTTTAGGTTTTGTCTTTTCATCTGGATGAGTGATCTCCAGTTTAAATCGTGTCTGCCCTCTGTATTAAACCACCTAAAACGTCATTTGAAAGTATGGCAAATGTGTACGAGATGGCGTGAGAGACTCCGGAAAAACAGGATGAAATGTGAATGGGACTGTGCATGATTACGTTTTGACGCTACCTTGTTCTCACGAACACCAACAAGTCGGTGCCGAGGCTAACAGTTGGGTGGCAGAGTGCATGTTTTGTATATGGGAGGCTTAGCTTTGAGTCCCCAGCATTGGAAAACAACACCCCCCCCAAAAAAAACCCCAACAACAATACACCCTAAAAACCAAACCAACACATTAGCGATCCTAGCTAAAATGCTTCTTTAGATCAATACTTAATATAAGCGAATAAAATTAAACACCTATGCATAAGGAGATACACCGAATATGGGGGATGAGTTTCTTGATTTTTTTTCTGCCCTAAGGAATCAGGAATAGGAAAAAGACTTATTTTCCCAGACATGTGGGAGTCAGAAGAGGGCATCGGAGCCTCTGGAACTAGAGCTGCAGATGGTTGTGAGCTGTCATGTGGGTGCTGGGAATCGAAGTTGGGTCCCGTGAGAGAGCTGCAAGTGTTTTTACACTGTTGGGCCATCTCAGTCTCACTGTGTAGCTGCCGCGGCCTGAACTTGCTAAGTGGAGCAGGCTGGACCTGAGCTGGCTGGACCCGAGCTCACAGAAGTCTGCTTCCCTGTGGCTCCTGAGCGCTGGCATTAGAGTACAAGGCCACACCTGGCCCGGGCAGGCCTTTGTCTCTCTCAGCACACGCCGTGATTATTATTTAAGGATCCATATACTTTAGAGTAAACACCATATGTTGACCAGTTGGTTGTATTTTGTTTGTTTGTTTTTTGTTTTTTGAGATAGAGTTTCTCTGTGGAGTTTTGGTGCCTGTCCTGGAGCTCACTCTGTAGCCCAGGCTAGCCTCGAACTCACAGAGATCCGCCTGGCTCTGCCTCCCGAGTGCTGGGATTAAAGGCGTGCGCCACCACCTGGCTCTTTTTAAAAATGTTCTTTTATGTATATGGATGTTTTGTAAGTGTGTACACTTGCATACCAGAAGAGAACGTTGGATCCTGTAGGGCTACAGTTGTAGCCAGTTGTGAGCCACCATGTGGGTGCTGAGAATTGAACTCAGGACCTCTGGAAGAGCGGCCAGTCAGTGCCCTTAACCTCTGAGCCATTTCTCCAGCCCTAAAAAAATCACATTTTTTACTGGGCTGTTAGGCATTATGTACTACTTTGCATTGTGTCTATTAGATAAATATGTATTGGGATTTCACAGAAACTGTAGTGTGTGCTTCGACTTTTACTTGCCATTGGGAATGCAGAAATATAATAGTCGATTTAGTGTACAGAACAGTCATCTTTATTTCTAGAAAGTTTTGATTTCTTTGAAATGCTATAAATCAAACTAAAAATAATCCTTAGAAAAACGTGTATCCTTTTTTTCAGACTTTTGTTAATAAAGTCTTACACATAGGCGAATCACTGTACACATTCAAAGCTTTTCTTATATTATTAAAATTAAATAAATGTCTTTATACTAAACAGTATCATTATATATAGGTGGTGGCACACTCTTTTAATCCCAGCACTCGGGAGACAGAGGCAGATGGATCTCTGTGAGTTCGAGGCCAGCCTGGTCTACAGAGCGAGATCCAGAACAGGCTCCAAAACTACACAGAGAAACCCTGTTCCCCCCCCCAAAAAAAAAGACTTCAAAATGCTCTGTCATTTTCTCTTTTTAGTGAAGGCACCCTCATACACTGTTTAATGGTCTTATCTCTGTGTGTATGTATATGTATATATATATGGATATTTATTTGATTGTTTATTCATTTACATAATTCCATCTTTTGTCCCATATTTCTACAGTTGAAGAAACTGTAGTAGTTGCTGTCACCTTTTAAAAAGCCCTTTCCACGCAGCAAATGTCATGTTCCTTATTTGTGTGTTATTTTCCGAAGATTTTCGAGGCAGCGCCTCCTGAGACAGCTGTGACAACAAGGCCCAGCCACGACAACATAGGACCGGGCCAGCGTTCAGCAAAACAAAATTTACTTGGCAGGAGAAAGATAATAGAGGCTTTTTACAGCCCTTTGGAGATGCTAATGAGGCCCCTGCCTTCAATGTTTGCTTTTTACCAGGGAAACCCTCTCAACTGAGAATATTCCCGGCCACATGTGGAGGAAGAGATTCCGTGCATGTAGCAGGCTTGAAAAAGGCAAGCCTGAAATCCAGGTGCTTTCTCTTCACCTGGGAGAAAGTGTTTTTGGGGTACCCTGAGCCCACGGTCCGGCTTCCTCAGGTTCATACATCCCCGTGGGAGACAGGACGGTCTCAAGGTGGGAAGCATGGCCAGCATCCGGCGCTGTGTTAACAGGACAAACATTTGGGTGTCACGGGTGATTTTCCACTAAGCATCCTTGCCTCCTTGGTTCTGTGCTGCACAGCTAATGGAGGAGATGTAATTATTCCTTGAAGGCTCCATTTAACACGACACCAGCCAACCTTGGCCTTTGCCTGCCTTCCAGGAGCTGGCGCTAAGCCAGCTGAGATGCCCTGAGCAAGCTCTCTGCTGTGGTGATGTATTGTGTTCCCCCAATATACCATGTCCCCCGATAAAACTTAAATGAGGATCAGAGGAAAAAGCCAGCCATCATATAGAAGTCAGGCAGTGGTAGCACATGCCTTTAATCCTAGCTTTCTGGAGGCAGAGATTCATCCGGATCTCTGTGAGTTCAAGGCCACACTGGGAACAGAGCCAGGCTTGGTGGCACACACCTTCAATCCCAGCACTAACCATGGAGGCCTGGAGGTCTGTACAGACAGACACGAAGTGGTGTAGCTGGGCAGAGAGAGGAAGTGAGATGGCAGAACAGAAAGGCATATAGGCGTGGGTAGCCAGGAGGCTCTCTTTGGAAGTGAGGTGAGGCTGGCCATGGCTTTTCCTATTCTTCTGCTCTCTCAGATTTTCACCCCTGTATCTGCCTCTGTGTTTTTTTTTAATAAGACTGTTTAGCAGTTCGTCTGTACTCTGCCTTCCATCTGATGCCTCTTTCCCACTAGAGTGATTGGATGGTATTTTTATTCTGTTGTTTATCTGTGTTTTCAAATGCTCGAAGTCCTACAAACAGACGGGCTCCCCAAATTCCCATGGTCAGCACTTTATAGTCTAAAACTTTCTGGTTTTTCAATTGCTGCTTCTAAAATCTTAATTGAGAAATTATGTATGAAAAACTCCTTTTTTTTTTTTTTTTTTTTTTTTTTTTCTGGTTTTTTGAGACAGGGTTTCTCTGTGTAGCTTTGGAGCCTGTCCTGGAACTCTCTCTGTAGACCAGGCTGGCCTCAAACTCACAGAGATCCACCTGCCTCTGCCTCCTGAGTGCTGAGTTTACAGGCGTGCGCCACCACCGCCCGGCAAAGCTCCTTTTTTGATCATTTGTAGACCTAAGACCTATATATAATGGTTTAGTATAAGATTTATGGGACTGGAGAGATGGATCCTTGTCCAGATGACCCAGAGGTTCCAGGTTTGAGTCCCAGCACCCCCATGGAAGCTCATAATTGTCTGTAACTCCAGTCCCAGGAAATCCAACACCCTCTTCCAGCCTCTGTGTGCACCAGGCACATATGAACTGCAAGACAGGTTTTACAGACAAAACATCCACACCATAAAACAAATAAATTTTAAAAATTAATATAAGATCACAGGAAATGTGAATTATGTCAAGTCTTAGTCAAGTAACCCATTGGGTATAAGCAAATGTCATAAAATTGATCTTTCTTAAATAAAAGAAAGTTAGTTTAATGATAAATTCGGATATAATTTTCACCAATCAGTGTAAAAGCAAATTCTATAAATCATGACATCTATGTTCAGGGAAGACGATTTAGAATTTTCCTAGTTATTGTGTTGGGTAATTTTATGTCAACCTGATGAAGGTGAGAACCCTAATTGAGAAAATTACCCCATAAGATCAGGCTGTAGACAAGTCTATAGGGCATTTTCTTAGTGACTGATGGGGGAGGGCCTAGACCATGGTAGGCAGAGCCATCCTGGGGCTGGTGGTCCTGGGTTCTATAAGAAAGCAGGCTGAGTAAGGCACAGAGAGCAAGTCAGTGAGCAGTGCCCGTCCATGGCCTCTGCATCAGCTCCTGCCTCCAGGTTCCTGTCCTGTGTGAGTTCCTGTCCTGACTATCTTTGATGTTGAAGAATGAAGTAAAAATCATAAGCAAAATGAACCCTCTCCTGCCCAAGTTGCTTTTGGTCATGATAGTTATCAAGGCAATTGTAACCCTGGAGATCATGAAGGGGTTGCCAGAAATCTCAGAGTAGTAACAATTTAGAAGCTTAGGGGTGAATGGGCAAAGATGTGGCTCTCTCTTTTGTATGATAATCCCTGATATTTAAGAAAACAAAAACGAGGGCTGGAGAGATGGCTCAGTGGTTAAGAGCACAGACTGCTCTTCCAGAGGTCCTGAGTTCAGTTCCCAGCAACCACATGGTGGCTCACAACTACTTGTAATGAGATCTGGTATCCTTTTCTGGCCTACAGGGACACATGCAGGCAGAATACTGTATACATAATGAACAAATAAATAAATAAATCTTTGCCGGGTGGTGGTGGCACCACGCCTATAATCTCAGCACTCAGGAGGCAGAGGCAGGTGGATCTCTGTGAGTTCAAGGACAGCCTGGTCTACAAAGTGAGTTCCAGGACAGCCTCCAAAGCTACAGAGAAATCCCGTCTCGGGGGAAAAAAAAAAAAAAAAAAAAAAAAAAAATCAAAAATAAATAAATAAATAAAAATTACATTTCCAATTAAATAAATATTAGAGGTCCCATAGAATGCTTATTATTTTAACATTGGGTATCAGATGGTGCTTTTCTTTTTATTATTTTAATTGTTCTAAAATAGTAAGAAAAATAGATGTGGAATCATCAGGATGACTCTTTGGGTAAAGGTGCTTGCTGCCAAGCCTGACGACCTGAGTTTGATCTCCTAGACTCACATGGTAGAAGTAGATAATCAGGTCCTGCAAACTGACCCCTGACCCACACACACGCGCGCACACACACACACACACACACACACACACACACACACACACAGAGTGTTGCTACTCTTTAGAACTCATAATGTAAAAAGAAAAGGCAACTACAATATATAAAGAAATATAGCAAGAAAATGACTTGTTAAAGTTAGTAGTGGGTCTATATCCTTGCCATATTATTTTCTGTACTCTTCCTGTATACTTAAAACATTTTACAGTTTTAAAAGCATTAAAAGGACATTACAGGGTAGTTACTAGTACAGCTCCACTGAGCTTGTGTGTGGGTTTTGTTTCCCACTGGAAAGGAGAGTTACTCCAAGCGGATGAATTCCTTATGCCAAAAGCTCTCTGTGGCATGGGCCTCTGAGCGGCACAAGAATTGAAGAGGCATTTTATTGATCCTTTCAGGTGGGCCAAGTGATAGGGGAGCGTTTTTCTACCCCACAATGCAGCTGCCCGGGCAGGCCTGCACAGTGGCGGTCTATGTGCCCAGCCTACAGTCTTCTGTTGTATGAGCTGTGCAGCCCACACTAAATACTGGATTATTTGCTGGGATAGTAAGCTTCGTAGAAATGGCTTACTGTGCCTATAGTCTGCAAATTATATTTCTTTAATTTTTTTCAAAACAACTTTTTTTCTTTTGTTGTTTTGAGACCAGTCCCAGGCTGACTTCGAACTCAGTATGCAGCCAAGACTGGACCTAAACTCACGATCCTTTTCCCTCAGCCTCTCAAGTGCTGGGATTACCGTCATCACATGCTTAGCTCTTTTTCTTAATATAAAAGGTTTATCTTTGTCAGGCGACAGTGGAGCACTTGGGAGGCAGAGGCAGGTGGATCTCTATGAGTTCCAGGTCAGCCTAGTCTACAGAGTGAGTTCCAGGACAGAGAAACCCTGTCTCAAAAAAAAGTTCATCTTTTAAAAATATATATCATATGAATTCTTTCTCATTTTTCCTTAATAAATCTGTGTTCTTTCTGCCAAAAAAAAAAAAAATTGTTCATAGCTGTAGCTCTGGTGGACTTGTTTAAATTGCTATGTAGTATTCTCTTTAAATATACAACCATTTATTTATTCCCTCTGTTGGTAATATTTGGATTTTGTATCAGATATGTTTCTTTGATAGCTTTCCTATCGACTAAAACAAGGAATGGGATGTAGCTTTAGAATTTGTCAGACATTTCCAATGTATGACATTGCTCTATCATACAAAATTCATTTTACTGCGGTTCCTAGTTCCTGAATCTTCAGTACCATCCGGTGATGTCAGAGCTGTAAGTTTTTATCAATGTGACTGCCTATCATCATTGCCGGAGTTTCTATTCTCCAAGCCTGTCTTTATTTATTGGTCATTTTCTAAGTTATTTAAGTTCTTTTATTCCTCTTTACTCTCTGTTGTTTGTTTTTTGAGACAGGGTTTCTCTTTTTCTGAGATAGGGTTTCTCTGTGTAGTCCTGGCTGTCCTTAAACTCGCTTTGTGTAGATCAGGCTGGCCTCGAACTCACAGAGATCCTCCTGCCTCTGCCTCCCGAGTGCTGGGATTAAAGGCGTGCGCCACCACCGCCTTGTTTATTTAAACCCTTTAAACCTTCTGGAATTGATTTTTGTGTGTATATACGGTATGAGGGTTTTTTTGTTTTTTGCTTTTGTAGATCTGTAACAGCTTTACCCTAACCCAGTTTATTGAATATTATATTGTGTGGTTTTCTTTTTGTTTTGTTTGAGACAGGATCTTGCTATATAGCTTGCTCTGTAACACAGGCTGACTTTGAACTGATGGCACTCTTCCCATCTTGACTCCATGAGCGCTGGGATTACAGGTGTATTCCACCACACCTAGTCCCGTTTACTCTGTATTCACCTGCCGTATGGAATTCAGCTTTCTATAAAGGTCCCTAACCTACCTTGTAAGTGGAGCAACAGGTAGTGCTTTGAAGGGATTTACCCAATGAAAAGATTTTTTTAAATCTCATAAGAAGTAAATAATGGAACAAGTCGACCAAATTGATGAAGTGGAAGGTGGTGACATTGATTTTGCTGTGCCTTTCTTACAGACGAGTACCAGTGAGGCTCACACATCCTGGTTCATCCTTCTCATTGCTTTGAAACTGTAAAGTCATAGCAGAAATATCTACGACGGAGCCCAAATCATTAGAGACGCTTGTGGAGTAACATTGATAAGGTAGGTTCATCTTCAAGCCCGGTGTTTTCAGTGGTACAAGGAAAGAATAAGAGGGAATTTCTTTTATGAAAAGCCTGATGTTTTAGGATAAAGCAGGAACTGATCCACGTGGGCCTGGAAGTGAAGTTAAAAGCCACGGGAGTGACCACGTTCAGGAGACAGGGATGTGACTAGTTCAGGAATCACGTAAAATCCAATCACCAAAGTGTAGTTGAAGAAAGCTGTCTGACTTCTGACCATATGTACTTAGCTAAGAAAAAAAATACACTCCAAATATAGAAACCATCTTGGTCCGCGTGCTTTACTCTCCCTGGAAACGGTCCTGTCCATCCTGGAAGTGGTAAAGAGGCCCAGCAAGCTTTATACCAAGGCACTGTCACCATTGGATCCCCTGCATCACATGTCCCCAAAGAAGTGGCTTGGAGACCACTGAAGAATAACACCAACCTCTTAACTGCATAGTGCAACGGAATAAAGCCGTATATCCACACGTCCACTTGCCGTTATTGAAATATTCAGTGTATGTTTACTAAACTGCTCTTAAAAAAAAAAAAAATCCACAGCAACCTTGCACTGTGTCGATCCTCCTCCTTACTTTGTTTGTTTGCTAATCCACCCCACCCATTCATCGGTTCATTCATATTGATTTTGTCAGAATCTCCTGTAGTGAGTGAGGCCGGCCTTGAACACCCAGCTCTCCAGTCGCTGCTCCCCGCCCCCACCACCTGCCCCAGTGCTAGGATCTGGGCTCTAGGCTTATTTTGTCTTGTGTAGTTGTGTTGTTTCTCTGTACTCCAGGGAGGAGATGTAGCCATTATCTTGATTCTTCTCTGGTGTTTGATTACTAGCCCCCATCTCCAGCCCCCAAATAGCCCCAAACAGCGTAAGGCCCATAAACTCAGCATCGCCTCCAGAGGGCGCTTGAGTCTCTGTGAAAACCCCCAAGTGGCCTCACAAGCTGGGATTCCATTTACCTTCCAAGACTTAATTTTTAAATGTTACACAGACAGGCAAGTTGGGGGATTCCTGGGGCCTATGCTCTGTCTCCTCGAATGTCAACTCCAGGGGCAGGATTCCCATCTTGTCCTTGGTTCAGGAAATGCTCTTGAAATTTCTTCCGATGGTGGGATGCCACTGTCTCTCTGTCCCTCACCTGCAAGGTGATGGTTGCTGGAGCAGATTACGTCCTTCTGAGTATTTTCCCCCAGGATCTTGTGGTCCTGGAAGTAGTACTCATCACCTCTGTTGTTCCAGGGAGGGTGCAGGACCCCAAGGCAGTCTGGGCTCAGGTACTATGGCAGGGATGGACCCCAGAACAAGCCAAAGTAGATGTAGAAGCAAGCCTTGATGCCATCCTTAGGAACTACCATGACTTCAATTTCTAGGCAAGAATAAGTGAAAAGTTCTTTTAAGTGAAACCAAGAAAGGCAGTTATGACCTTTGTGTCCTCAACTTTGTGAACTAAGAAACATTCACGTGGAGTAGCTGCCATTAATAAGGGTGACCCAAAGGTTAATATAGCCCACAGAATGTTTGTCATTGTTCTGTATTGTTTGTTTCCCTTTTGTGACATTCTGTGGCTAAGGGAACCACATCATTCCAGTTATGTGGTCCAGTGGCACATTACTAATGGCATTCTTTCAAACACAGTCTTAACTTTGGTTTGTTTGGCCATACTGGAGACAAACCCTTGTGGGGGGTTATAAAGCGTCAAGGTTATAAACTTCATGGGGCTTTCAGGCAAATGAGGAATTTTTATTAATTCTTTAAATGCAAATGCCCAGTAATGTCTCCTCCACCCATCACACCCCCTGCAGAGCTCCAGGTAGGAAAGCATGGCAAACCTTCTCAGCTGGGGGCCTAGTGGGGAAAATCTGATTGTGCAGAAGTGCTCTGTTGTTAAATAGTTCAGCTGAATAGCAAAGGCCTCTTTAAATTCCCAGATCCGTTCCTAAAAGAGCCTGTACCAAATAGAGATGTAAAACCGGGCGATCCTTCTCACTTGTCCTCCATGGTAGGACACGATTCATAATGCAACCCTGCAGGATCCTGGCAGGCACCCAGAACAGTAGGTAAATTGTTAACCATTATTTTTTGACAACGGTAAATTGAGTGCTATTTAAAGTAAAACCTCTTCATTTTAAATCATTGGCTTACAGCCTTACTTTAGGTATTCCTACACATTCACCCCACCCCCCACCAAGAACTTCCAGAGCACAACTGTCTGTTCACCTGTTTGGATATAAGGAACAAATATCCAGCTCTAGAATGACAAACTGACACGTGTCAATCATCTTCATATTCTGGTGATTGGGAACACATTGTGTTGTTTTCAAGAAAGAAGACAAAATCCCCTGCATCTGCCTTCTTGTGATCAAGTCAGCCTCAGTACAAATTTCACATTTTTTGTTTTGTTTTGTTTTGTTTCCAAGACAGGGTTTCTCTGTGTAGTTTTGGTACCTGTCCTGGATCTTGCTCTGTAGACCAGGCTGGCCTTGAACTCACAGAGATCCGCCTGGCTCTGCCTCCCGAGTGCTGGGATCAAAGGCGTGCACCACCATCACCCAGCCAAATTGCACATTGTATCACAGTCCTGTAAACAGCTTTCCTTGGCATGTGTGTTTTCATTCATAACGGACATATAGAGACCTGCCGGCTCAGTCTATCAATGGCAGTGGTTCTCAACCTATGGGCCACCATCCCCGGGGTCGACTGGTCCTTTCACCCGGTCCCACATCAGATGTCCTACATATCAGGAATTTACATTACAATTCATAACAGCAGCAAAATTACAGTTATGAAGTAGCAATGAAAATAAATTTGTGGTGGGGGGGGTCCCCAAAGCATGAGAAACTGTATCAAAAAGTCGCAGCATTAGGAATACTGAAAACCACTGGTCTACAGGTTCTCCACCACTGTTTGTGTGAGCACTGTGTATAAACAGTAAATAACAAGTCTTGCATGAACACATGCTCGCTTAGTGAGGTTTTGTTGCTTTGTTTTTTTGAAGCGCTATGTAACCCTGGCTGGCCAGGAACTTGCTGAGATCCCTCAGCCTGTGGCTCCTGAGTGCTGAGACTACCGTATGCACCATAACACCCTACAACACCCCAGTTTTACCTACCGGGGTTTGCTCAGTGCTTTACCTTGGTGCCTGGTATAGTACGTGTAATGCCCCAAATAGGCGGTCCATCCACGAATAAGTCAGCAGAGCAGCGGATGTGATTTTCTTTTCAAAAGTAGTATTACTTATTCATTCGTGTACGTGTGTCTGAAGACAACTTCAAGGATAGGAGTGGCGTTCCACCTCGTCATCTGACTTGATGCCAGGATGTGCATTCCATCCCACAAGCTTCTAAATGACTTTCCTTCCGTCTCCCCATAGGCGTGCTGGGATTGCAGATGTGTGCCTCTGCATCTGGCTTTCTTTGTGGATTCGGAGGACTGGAGTCTGTCTGTCAGGTTTGTACAGCCAACACTATACTTACCAAGCCGTCTCCCTGGCCACCTTTGCCTTTCCTGAGGACATGTCTAAGAATCCTACATGTATGATACTACCTGTATTTATACGTATAGAATGTATAACGAGCAATGTTAAACGTTCCATTTTCTTCACGCGTTATTATTTCTCTGTGGTGGGAACCTTTGAATTCCTCTCTTCTGGCTCTTTTTTTTTTTTTTTTTAAAGACATCATTTCTTCCTCCCCTTTCCTCCCTCCAATTGTCTGGTTCTTGATAAGATGTAAATTATAGAATGAGCTGATGTCACACTTTGGTAACCTCAGCTGCTCAAGAAGTTGAGGCAGGAGGATCACAAGTTTGAGGCCAGCAACTTAGAGAGACCCTATCTCAAAAACAAAAAAGAACCATTCAATGTCCAGTTCTGGGGAAAATATTAGTAGATATGTTGTTATAAACTATAGTCACCTGCTGCACATTAGAATATTGTCTCCGTGGGCAGTGGTGGCGGACGTCTTTAATCGCAGCACTCGGGAGGCAGAGGCAGGCAGATCTCTGAGTTCAAGGCCAGCCTGGTACACAGAGAGAGGGCTACACAGAGAAACCCTGTCTTGGAAAAAAAAAAAAAAGAACATTTGTCTCCTTTCTTCTATGTAACTGTATCTAGATTTCTTCAATAAATGCAAGTGTTGGTATAAATATGAAACATAAATGTGGGTAGTTTGAATGTGATTGGCCCCCATAAGCTCATAGGGAGTGGCACTATTAGGAGGTATGGCCTTGTTGGAGGAAGTGCGTCACTGTGGGGGTGGGCTTTGAGGTTTCCTATGTACAGGATACTGCCCAGTGTCTCAGTTGACTTCCTGTTGCCTGTAAGATGTAGGACTCTCAGCTACTCCCCCAGCACCACATCTGTCTGCATGCCATGATGCTTCCCCACCATGATGACAATGAACTGAACCTCTGAAACTGTAAGCGAGTCACTTCAATTGTTTTCTTTATAAGCATTGCTGTGGTCATGGTGTCTCTCCACAGTAATAAAAACCCAAGATAATATATTTATTTAAAACATTGTTAAATTCATATTTTTGTCACCATTATTTCTTCCTTTTATGTAATAAGATAAAGATCACTGCCAGACATGGTGGCACACACTTTTAATCTCAGCACCGGAGAGGCAGAGGCTGGCAGATCTCTGAGTTGGAAGCCAGCCTTATCTACATAGTGAGTTCCAGAACAGCCAGGTTTATGTAGAGAGACCCTGTCCTGCCCCCACCCCCCAAAAAAACTCACAAAAAACAAGAAATAAAAACCCAACAAAATTTGCACTCTACTTGCTACTTTTATTTTATGTTATCTGTTTAATGTACATTGAGGTCTTTCCTGCATATGTCTGGGTGAGGGTGTCAGATCCCCTGGAACTGGAGTTACAGACAG
This sequence comes from Onychomys torridus, assembly GCF_903995425.1. NCBI lineage: Eukaryota > Metazoa > Chordata > Mammalia > Rodentia > Cricetidae > Onychomys > Onychomys torridus. Next base: position 14,072,914 of record NC_050462.1, on the reverse strand, counting down.
TTGTGAGCTGCCATGTGGGTTCTAGGAATTGAACCTGGGTCTTTTGGAAGAGCAGCCAGTGCTCTTAAGTTCTGAGCCATCTCTCCAACCCTTAATATTGTTTTTTAATTTTGTTTTGTGAGATACTCTCATGTAGCCTAGTCTGGCCTTGGACACATCATTATACAAAGAAGATGACCTTGAACTCCTGAACTTTCAATTACAGGCATGAGCTCCCACATTCAGTGCAAAACAAAACAAAAACAATTGTTTTTGAGACAGAGTTTAGATCTTATAGCTCTAGCTGGCCTGAACTCCCTGTAGAGATCAGAAGTTCTCAAATTCGCACAGCTCCTCTTGGCCTAAGCCCGGAGTCCTCCATGGCAGGTGTGTGCTGCTGCACCCAGCTGCTGAAGTCGATTTCAACCATGCAGACTGTCAGTGTACGCAATACAACTTCTTTCTATGGAAGTGGGTGTGTTATTGTGAGAACTGGTTGATTTTAAAATGAATTTGGAACCAGATAAGGGGCACAAGCCTTCAATCCCTTGGGAGGCAGGGGTATGCAGATCTCTGGTGAGTGCGACGCCAGCCTGGTCTACAGAGTGAGTGCCAGCCAGGACAGCCACCAGAGCTACACAGTGAGATCTTGTCTTGCTCCGCCTTCCCCCACCTCCAAAAAGTGCATCTGGTCTATTTCCTCCTCTCTGCCCGTCCCCCCCCAGTATGGTATGTGCTCTGCCACTCTTGATCTCTTTGTTCTCCTCCATGTCATCACGTGTGGTCTAGTGTGCAAGAGACTTGAAGTTGCGTCTCTCAGTCTTGTGTGAGACTTAGTCAGCTTTAAAGCCTATTCTTCCCCACCCACTCCCTCCCTCCCTCCCTTCCTCTTTTTCTTTCACGGTATTGAAGATTGCACCTAGAGCCTTGCATTTCCTAGGCAGATGCTCTACAATACAGTTATATCCCCAGCTCCTTCATTTCTTCCCTTTTTTCTAGTTTTCCTTTGTCTCAGACATCTGCGGCCTATCATAAAAACTAAACAAAGCACACACACTTTGTCCTGTTTCCCTCTCCTCTTCCTCTCCCCTCTCCTGTTTCGCTGGATGTCTGATGGACTGTTGACTGCCTCCTGTGATTTCTCTCTCTGAGTTATCCATCTTAATTAGAGGTGAAGGCCTTTACACCAGACTCCTGGCTTTACATGTGGGTGAATGATTATTGGGCTCAGGACACAGTGAGCTGGAGCGAGGTCACACTCTGATGAATGCCGAGGGAGGGTTGACTACTGAGTGAGACACAGTACAACAGAACAAGCTGCCTGGCACTGCCAGGCCATACTTGGCCTGCCTCTTATGTTTCCCTGATTACCAGAGCCAGAATTAGCCGTGAGTGGGAGGCCATGCTTTTTTTTTTTCTCCCTAGCTCCCACCCTGTGTTGACTCACATGGGCATCTCAAAAAGGATCCACAAGCCCCAAATTATTTGCAATGAATACAAATACTTCATTTCTAATTTTGGTCTTTTATGAAGGTCCACAAAGGAATTTGTGTACTTGATACTTAAATTAAGTATCATGGGAACCGGTATCTAAATTTGACTTTTTTGACTTGCTCCCAGAAGTCATTTCTTAGGTACAATATTGAAAGTTTAGTTCTTTGGGAGTTGTTTTCCCAAGTGATGCTTTGGTTAAACCTCCTCCTACCATGGCACGGAACCGAAAGGGGCTACTCTGACCTTTTCTTTCCTCTCTCATCTCGAAAAACTGCTTCTGTGTATTCAAAATTGATCTGTATTTGTATAAGTCCTTTGAATAAATGTAAGCCAAGTAGCTCTACCTAGGAGTCCAGAGTTGAGTTTAGCTAGACCAATCGCATCAAGACACTGATGCCCAGAGAGGTACAGACCTTCCCTACTGAAAGCCACCTACTCCTTGTCCTTCTTGTCAGTAACACAGAAAGTGCCCATGTCATTTCTGACCAGCAGGAAACAATGTTGATTTTTTTTTTTTTTAACAGAAAACAGGAAACTCTATTGGCCATTATCTCATGGTAAATCATCTAAATTCATACTTCATGGGATAGTAGAAAGGCCTTTGGTCCTATGGTCTATTTCCACAATGGCCCTTTATACCCACATTAAACAGTCTAAGTTTACTCTTGGACATCTCCTTACAATGTGGCATTTTTTTCTGCTGGAGTTGACAGTATTACCCTCCCCTGTTGGAAATGGAAAACATTCTTTTCCTCTCTGAAAGCCCGTGGAAAGTGTTTGTAGTACACTGTGTGTACTTGATGTCCTGGGCATATGAAGGACATTACTGGCCACCATTAATAGAGTACATCTTTTTTACTGTTTTCTTCTGAAACAAAGGATGATGGGTGTGGGGGGAGGCCCCCGCCGGGCTTTCAGATAAAAGCAAACTTTGGTTTACTGAACCAAAAGTCTACTTTGGTTCAGGTTTTTTGTGTCATATTCGGTTGGCATAGCTTTTGAACCTGTGGTTAAGGAGGAAAAATGGTGGACTCATGGAATGGAGGAGAGGGCTTATCTCGTGGTAGCCAGCAGAGAGAAGGAGCCCCAATACTTCCTTCAAGGGTGCACCCCTAGTGATCTTGGTCTCTCACATAAAGGTTTTACCACCTTCTAATAACACCAGAGACTGCTACCAAAGCCTTTAATATACTTGTCTAAATTGTAACATAGGCCTGCTTCAGATCTTTTTTTTTTTTTTTCAAGACAGGATTTCTCTGTGTAGTTTTGGTGCCTGTCCTGGATCTCTAGACTAGGCTGGCCTCAAACTCATAGAGATTCGTCTGACTCTGCCTCCCAAGTACTGGGATTAAAGGCGTGTATTACCACTGCCTAGCCAGATCTTTATTTTAAAAGATTCTTTTTTTTCTCTGACAGCTAATATTTTATTCAGATAGCAGTCTCATTACGTGTGGTCCAAGAACATTCAAATAGGAACTCAAATAAAATCAGATGTTAAAGATCAGTCTTCAAACATCAGAGCCAACGATGCCTCATTTGCCTATAATCTCTCCGACATCAAACCACATCCACACCTCAGTGGCCACCAAACCATTCAGCACAGCTTCCTTCACTGTAAGCTGTTTGAATCTACCAGTTTTAGCACTTTGAATTATTTTTTCTGAATAGTTGCAGGGAGTTCAGAAGGGGTTGGGGGAACCAGCTCAACCTTGGCGTACCGCCAAAATGTAGCCAATTGAGGCTTCAAGTAAGTCACCGCAGTGGCTAAGTTATAGATGAACTTGGCCATCGTCTTGGGTGGAAGGTCTTTCTCCTCAAATGGCTGGCTGAATGTCACCCCAAAGATTCCTTTTTTAAACTTTATTTACTTTTACTTTATGTGCATTGATGTTTATGCTTGAGATCTTGATTTGACACCCTTCCCCCCACGCACACACACACAAAAACTGTCAGAAGTACTTTTGAGACAAACAGGAAATTAAAACATTGGCTAGATGATATATTAAAATATGATTATTAGTTTTGTCATATATGATCATTGTATTGAAGTTATATTAACTAAAACTGTTTTCTACTAGAGATATAAACAACTACTTATAGTTGAAATGATAATAAGTTTGATATTTGCTTTAAAATATTCCAAAAAGAATAAAATAAGATTGGATAAATGCTAATTATTAAAAAAATTATTTTTACTTTTTATGTGAGTAGATAGATGTTTTGCCTGTGTGTATGTCACTATGTCACATGCATACCTGGTGCCCACATAGGCTAAAAGAGGCATCAGGTCCCCTGAAACCATTTGGGTGCCGGGAATTGAATCTGGGTTCTCTGAAAGAGTAGCCAGTGTTCTTAAATGCTGAGCCATCTCTCCAGTCCCAAGGACAAACACTACTTTTCAAAGCTGTAAACAGTGAGATTTGTTACATTATTTGCTCTAATTTTATGTGTGCTTTTAAGTGTCACAACATTTTAAAAATTAGTGGATTTTTTTTGTTTTGTTTTTGTTTTTGTTTTTCTGGGGTGGGGGAGGTGGGGCAGATCCACTCAGGTTGCTTTGGCTGTCCTGTAATTCACTACATAGGTCAGGCTGGCTTTGAACTCACTGAGATCCTTGAATTAACATTGAGATATGCCTGTCTATGCTTCCTAAGTGCAGGAATTAAAGGTGTGTGCCACCATGCCTGGCAAATATTTTATTTTTATTGTTTTAATTGTGTGTGCATGCATGCACATATGTGGGTGTGAATTCCCACATAAGCCGGAGGTGTGGGGTCCCCAGGAGCTGAAGTTACAGGTGATGTTGAGCTGTCATTCAGGTGCTGGGAACCGAACTCCCAGACCTCTGCAAGAGCAGCAAGTGCTCCTAATCACCGAGCCATCTCTCCAGCCCAAGGTTTTTCTGTTTGCTTGTTTTTTAGAAAAAGAGCACATTCATATTTTTTATTTTTTATACTAATTTATTACTGTCATTTTCCAGAATCAGAGAAGATAGATATACTGTGCAATCAAGGTCTAACCTATATTATTTTTTAATAATGAAGCAATTTAATATAATCATTAAATTACAGGACTACAGTAGCATCTTTCTATATTTTATTAGTAACTATTAAATTTCAGATGCCTTAGAAATAACGACTCAGGGCCGGGCGGCGGCGCACACCTTTAATCCCAGCACTTGGGAGGCAGAGACAGGCGGATCTCTGTGAGTTCGAGGCCAGCCTGGGCCACAGAGTGAGATCCAGGAAAGGCACAAAGCAACACAGAGAAACCCTGTCTCGGAAGAAAAAAAAAAAAAAGAAAAGAAAAGAAATAACGACTCTGTATAGCAGGTTCTATTATTCTCTTGTGTTTAAAGAAATTGAAGTTCCCAGGTCAAAATAACCAGCACAATTAATAGTGCCAGCGAAGCCTGCGATTTGGACACGCTCTTGTCTAATTCCAAAACCCATGCTCTTCTCTCTATTGCCCAGCCGCTCATTCTGTCATATGCGGGGCCTTGTTCACCACTGGCAGCCAAGTCAACCGCCAATTAGAGTAATTCTCCGAAAATGTTAATCAGAGCATGACCCTTTCCTGCATAAGAATGAACACCTCACACAGCGTCAAATCCAGGGCGTCTACAGAGTCTGCAGTGCCTTTCTCGGGTTCCTTCCCTCTTTGCCACCCTGTTCTGACTCCTTTCTTTCAGCTTCCTCCTGAATTCCTCCGCGGCTGCCCGGCCAGCATCTTAAGCGCCTTCCTTGGATGTGCGAGCATCCGGCTTCCGCTCGCTACTTGGTATTCAGTCCGCTCACTGTCTTCTCCTTCCCTGATTCTTTCAGTCTCTGTCCCGGGGTCTTTTCCTTCCTTCCTTCCTTGCCATAGCTATGAAATTGCACTTCTGCCCCCTGCACACATCACTGTTTTTTTTTTTTTTTCTTGTCTGTCTGTCTGTCTGTCTCTCAACAGTATAACGCAGACCCAGTGAGGATGGGGGCTTTGCCTATCTTTTTCTCCTCTGTATCTCTAGCACCTTGTCTAACACATTGTACCTGCTCCATAACATTAGTTGTATCGTGGAATAACTCGACCCCAGCAGCATAATGACCTGGCTCCCTGGGTGACCTACCTCATGCCAGGCAAGCTATGGGACTAGAATGGAATCATGAATGGGGTGGACAGCACCCTCTGTGGCCCTATGACATGGACAGTGTGGTGAGGTTTGTATTCAACACACATCACGTCTCCTTGCCTGATAGGAGCAAGTTTCTGAATTCTTTTTGGTCTTAATTTTATGATGAGCAAAATGGATGTAACAACTGTTCGATAATTATGTAGGATATCAGGTTAGACCCACTAATCTCTCATGGTAAGCAAAGAGCTCCTTCCTCAGTTCCATAAACTGTCTTTGCTTTCCCAATCCCAGACAGCTTGATTACAAAGCCGGGAGCTCTGAAAGGCTGGAAACTCCGGATTTCTGAAGGCCACTGCTTCTCTCTCCCATCTGAGCCTGTAGATGACAGGGGATAGATAGTCTCTCTGATTTATTGAATTAGTGTCTCCCGGTGTGGTTTGTGGTGCCAGATGATCACTTCCCAATTTGATTATAATCACTTGATAATGAGGATTAGGTGGTATTAAAAATGACAGTGGTCTTGGCTGGATCGTTCACATTCTTCTTCTTCTTTTTTTTTTTTTTTTAACCAAAAGTCTCTACTAGGCCAAAAGTTTACACAAAGATTTAGTGTTGTTACACTTTCCTAGGACATAATAAATTCATTATTTTTATGATGTAACCTCTAAGCATTGAAGATCTTGGCTAGGAGTTAAAATATTTTTTTAATGGAGCAAAAAATGTGAATGCATTGGTAAAAACAGTTTTTAATGCCGTGTAGTTTTATTTCAGGCTGAGCAGTGAGGAGAGCAACCACAGGAATGTACATTAACAAAAGTAATAAGCTAATTAAATAGCACACAAATGTTGTATTGTCTGGGGTATTAATGCTTGAAGGTCGTGCTCTCCGTTTACAATGGCGAGGGGAATTTATTAAGGGAGTATTATTTGACAGGGATCTTTTTGTGTTACAAGTTATGTGTGAGTGAAGATAATCAACACTCTTCTTCCTTTTCTCTGCTGCGCTCATAAAGAGCAGCCTGTGCTCCATTGCTTCCCGAATACTGTATTACGCTCCTTGGCTCAGAGGACCCTGGGCAGAGGGATGAAGGAGGCGATGTACACTCACTGGGGGGGAGATGGGGAGTGGATGATCGAGCGAGTTAGCGAGAATAAGGGAGCCAGGCTGGCCCGCGTTCCTGGGTTTTCAGACCTAACCAAAGAGGAAGCTCCTGAGCACCGCGCCATGTGGTACTTTTTGCCGCCTGCCATCTTTCAACAAACACAGCAAACAGTCCAAAAGCCCAACGGTGGGTCTGGCACCAGGAGTTGGGCTTCCTGGTGACGGTAGTCCGCATCTAGGCATTTAGTCTGTGTTTATGGTCAGGGCAGCAGACATGAGGTAATGGAGCAAGGAAGGGAGGGGGGGCGGGAGGAAATAATGACCGTATCGTTCGGGCACTGTGGGCTCTGCTTCTTCGGAGGCTGGAGGAGGCAGCCGGACCTCACCTGTCCTGGGTTCTTCTGCAGCCCGGGCTTGCTCCATTCACCTGCCCACGATTGCCCAATGTTCATCGGAGCTACTGGAGGGCAGTGAGAGCCGTGGAGGGCAGATGATGTAATCAACCTGTCAGGACTGGTGATAGTAGCTGAGTGGCCCAAAACTCCTTCGTACTGGACATAGGAGCTCAGTACCTACTCAAGTGTCTCACTCTTCTGGGGGACTCAGATCATGGGCTCTGTCTTACTTTTCGCTGTAGACCAGGCTGGCCTCGAACTCGCAGAGATAGATCTGCCTGCCTCGGCCTCCCAAGTGCTGGGATTAAAGGCGTGCACCACCACCGCCCGGCCTGGCACTAGTCTTTTGAAGCCTAGCTAGCATCCTACACCCCCAGCAACACACTTCCTCCAACAAAGCTACACCTAAGACTTCCCAAACAGTTCCACCAACTAGGGACTAAATATCTAAACATCCCAGCTTAGGGGGACCATTCTCCTTCAACAGAGACTCTGTTCCTCTATCAGTATAACCCAGTGAGCTACAGGCCTGTGCTGGGGGACTGAGAGACACGTGTCTGTTGTTCTTCATGTGCTCTTGTTTCATCTGGAGAGGAGAGTAGGAACAGGTGTCAGGGAGCAAAGGCTAGAATAATAACATACTCAGGGATATAAGTCTGGGGGATCAGTGGGCCCGTTTCCGGCCTCGGGGACTCAAAGGATTGTGTAAGCATGACTGTATATGCTACTTTGTCTGATTGCCTTGCTGTGCTGCAAAAGTTATTGCTTATTTATTCTCTCTCTGTGCATGTGTGTGTGTGTGTGTGTGTGTGTGTGTGTGTGTGTGTGTGTGTGCATGTGTGCACTCACAAGTGTGTGGATACACATGCCACCATGCGTGTGTGGCACTCCCAGGGAGAGGACGCAGGCCCTTAGACTCGATAGCAGGTATCTTACCCTCCGACCCACCCGCTTTTGCCCCCAACTGTAGCTTTTGTAGAACCTTAGCTGAGTTTGATCGAAGAGGATTCTCTTGGTGGTTCGTGACTAAATCTCAGCACTTGGAGACTGGAAGATGATCAACATTCAAGATTCATAGTGAATTTGAGGCCGGACCGGACTACATGAGACCTTGTTTTCAAAAATCAAAACAAGCAAGTTAAAAAACCATTCTCTAGAGAAGAGTTAGGAGACACTGTGACGAGTTACACCGTGACGGAAGTATTGCCCGGTAACCCTAAGGAGGAATTCTGGGAAGTTAGTAATTAACCGTGAAGGCAGTAAAGATGTTAGTGTGTGTAAGCTTGGCAACTCGGCATAGCCGTGGCTGAGGAGAACAGCTGAGGAGACAAGAAACTCTGGTCCCTGCCAGGCAACAGCAATAAGATCTGGTTATCATGCTCCAAAAGAAATCTGTAAGATGGTCAGAGGACAGAGAGCAGAGCTAAAGCTGTTTCTAAAGATGCCTAATGTCCCACAGAGGCAGCTTGGAGATGCTGCATTTGGAGCATAATTACTTTAGAGGAAAAGTTGTGACAGATGCAGTGTGTTTATGGGGGAAAGGCTTCCAGCCTTGGAAAAAGAGAGCCTGTGGAGTTCAGGGAAACAAAATTTACCAAATGACCGTGACCCAGAAGGATCGGTAGCTTCCCATTTTACCAAATCCAATCCTTTGTTAACAGTGCAGGCTGGAGTTTAAGCTGAATCCCATGTGTGTGCACATGTGTGTTTGGTTTGAATGCTGATGCTGCTTCTCCCCAGACTTTCTCCATTTTTTCCAGTCGGCTAGGGAATGTCAGGCTGTCAGACAACAGGAAAGTAGTGCACATAGCAGCCAAAGATGTATGTGTTATGGGAAAAGCAGGGTTCTAGGACATCAAAGAAAAGCCTGGCACAGATCCAATAGTGACTTCTCAACCTTAACTGTAGCTCACTTCGAGTAATCTTCAAGTTCTAGAAACAGCACCCCTTCAACCTTCTGTAGCTCTATCAGAAGCCCAGGCATGAGAATGTAGAGGGAGAAATTTCCAAACTGAGTTACGATGTAATAGTTCTAGTGATATTTCATTATATGAGACATATATCGGCATATTTCCCTTTTAGATCTCTTGGAAATGGTACAGGATGAGCCATATTGTAGACATCACGACTGGTTGTCAGGGTTGCTGCCTGTTGACAACACCTTGTCACCTCAATCCCATGCTAGCGTCACTAAAGGGACCAAGAGAGAGATGAAGCAGGACCAGCATTTGAACTAAGTGGGAAGGCCCTCGGGTGTGCCTGAAGTTAGGAGGCCCAGGGGAGGAAAAGGAAAGCCAGCATGTGAGGGCTGTTGACATGTTCTGAATCCTTGGATACGCTCTGTGCCGTGACCAGTCTGGAGGAATGTTCAAAGATGGGGTTGGGGAGAAGAGAAGAGCTTCAGGGCACAAGGCTGGGGAGCACAAGACACTATGAAGTGACTCAGAATGGCTAGACCTTGGTTCGAATTTGACGGTTGCTCAGGAGTGGAGATGCGTTCCTTTGTGGTAATGGAAGGGAGCTGGTGCCTCTGCTCCCCCTAAACGAGCCGGAGGGCAAGGCAGATCTGGCTTAGAGCATTATCATAAACTAACTGAGGCCAGCCAGGCAAGGGAGTGGGAGGCAAGACGGCAGTATCTACAGGCACTAGAACTGTTGTTGTGCCTGCCTGCAGTACCTGTGGTGGCCAGAAGAGGGCTTTGCATCCCACGGATCTGCAGTTATAAAGGGTTGTGAGCCACCATGTGGGTGCTGGGAATCGAACCCAGGTCCTCTGGGAGAGTAACCAGTGTTCTTAACCCCTGAGCCATGTCTCCAGCCCAACATTTCCCCTTTGGAATATTCCTCTCTCCTGTTTCTCTCATGTTCCCCTGATTATTCTCCAATTGTATTTGTTATTCTCTCTTTTTATTTTTATTTTTCTTGGCTTTTTGAGACAGAACTCTTGCTACGTATCCCACATTGGCCCAAGCTGTTGATTCTCCTGCCTCAGCCTCTGGAATGTTTGCATTACAGGCATTGATGAGTTGCTGGCCTGCGTGGCACACTTTCTAAATTATTGCTAGGGTTTTTTCCTGTTCCAGTTGATTGACAAATGCTGAAATGCTTTAGGTATCTGTTCAAGGCCCAGTTCCTCTTTACCTACATTCTCATCCTGGCTGATCTTCTCTGTGCATTATTGACCCTGGTTTCATAGTCTCTCCTGCTTCTTGTATCCAGGTTTGACTCTGGCTAAGCATACTTCTGCCCCGGACTTGGGACTTGGGATGGAGCATGTGTAATAACTTGCCTTAGGTAATGATATATTGGCAGAGTTAAAGATGCATCATGAGCTTAGGTAGGACCTCCCATACTTCCTCTTGATCTCTTGGTATAGTGCCATAGCCATGGCCTGGCAGGTCTGTGGGAAACCAGGAGGATGAGAGATATACAGGAAAGAGATGCTCATCTGACCCACAGACCTGCAGACAGAAACAAGAGATGTCTAGCTAGAATGTCAATGTCAGATGCAGGCACAAACAGATTCATGTTGTCTTAGTGTTGGGGATGGCTATGTGGCAACAGCAAACCAGCACACCCTTGTGTGTGTGTGCGTGTGTGAGTGTGTGTGTGTGTGTGTGTGACTTCCAAACATAGGTCCCGAGCTTCAGCCTTGCTTTGTTCGCATTTCAGACTTGTATATTCTGTTGAGCACTCGGCATCCCCATACATAATTTTTAAAAACCAAGATGTAACTATCTTTATTTATGAATCTGCCTTCTCCCAATATGACCATCCCTCTACTTGTTCAAACCACAAATATTAGGAGACGTTCCTGATCCCCTTTTCTGCCTCCTGTTGTATTTAGTCTGCTGCTGAGCCCCTGCGTCATTTCCCATGAACTATTTAGAACACAGCCACTTTCCCCTGCCTTCACCGTGTACCATCTCCTACTTGGAACACTCCAATACCCCCTTGCCAATCTTTTCTGCTCTTACTTTCATCCTATTCTCTACATAGCAGCCAGAGGAATCTTTTGAAAGAGTCAATCAGGTCTCGGCCGCCTCATCCCCAGCTGCCACGCTCCTCACCATTACCTAGAACAAATTCCAGACTCCTCCAAGGACCTTGTGTTTTGACCCTGTTGACCTCACTGGCTTTGTTGCACATAACCTCAGATCCTTAATTGGTTCTCGCTTAGGGGACATTCCACTCACCATCCCTTCTAGTAAGTGTATTTTCTCCTGGCTATTTATGTGGCTGCTGCCACTTTCTCACTGTGCAGTGAGCAGCTTACACATGACCTTTTCAAAGAGGCCCTCTTTGCTTTACAAGGATGCCCACCTCTATTATCACATTTATCGTTGCTATGGTGCCCGAATCCTCCTGGGAAAAGGCCCTGGTGGTTTCAGCTTCTTGGAGTGCTGTTGGCCGACAGTTTTTGGCTCTCAGCCTCTTTAGAAGCTGCTTTGCTAGGAGAGAGTTGATTACCCATGCCTGTACCCCTGCCTGGGAGCCCTACACTTGGTGGTATATATGGGGGCCCATCCATCTCAGTAGAAGGCTCGTACCTGGGAAGAGGGTGTGTTTTGTGAAGTTGGAGGCTGTTGTTGGACATGCTTTTCAGCCCCCCCCCCCATTTTTAAAATTACATTTTTATTGATTGGTTGCATAGGGGTATGCACATACCATGGCATGTGAGTGAAGGTCAGAGGTCACTTGCTGGGGTCAGTTCTCCCCTTCTACCAAATAGATTCCAGCAATCAAACTCAGGTAGCCAGGGTTGGCAGCACATGTCTTTGCTGAATGATCTCACTGGCCTGCCAGCAACTCTTTTCTCTCCTGAGATTGAAGGGGGACTCATTACTTCTGAGCCTTCCTAGCACAAAAGAATGGGCTTAGGCGGGGGGATGGCTCAGGGGGTAAAGGTGCTTGCGGCCAAGTCTAATGACCTGAGTGTGATTCCAGAACCCATATGGTGGAAGGAGAGAATCAGTTCCTGCACATTGCCCTCTGACTCACACAGACACGGTGGCACATCCATGCCCACCCCCCGACACTCATACACACACACACATACACACACACACACACACACACACACACACACACACACACACACCCAAAATAAATGTTAAAAAAGAGAGAGAGAGAGAAAAGAATGACGCTTTTGTTAGTAATAATGACTCACTGTAGGAAGAAATACCCAGTTCATTATCCTGAGTCTTGGTCCCTGACTCACTCCAGGAAACGATCCTGAGGACCAGAAGGAATAAAGAGGTTCCAAAGGAACCGGAGTGGCTGCCCCTGCAGTCTGAGAATGTACATGATAAGGAGGAAATGCTTTGGATGGTGGTCAAGAGCAAAGGCTGTGGGGTTCAGACCCAGCTCATCCGTCTGCTTTGTCTAGTTAGCACACAGTGGCCTAGATGCTTACCTGAGCTCCCTTCATGCTTAAACCAGGCAGTTGCGTCTGAGTTCCCGGTGTGCATCAAATGGGTCTGATCATGACACATATGAAAACTGAATTTCAGCGAGTCTGGGCCTCTGACTTTTTACGGACGTCCTAAGCTATAACACGGTGTTCTCTCCCCTCAGCCTGGTGAAATTCAAAAGCTGGGGAGCTGGTGACAGACCAGGGGCCAGTCGCCTTGCCACTGGGGCTTTCTCTGCAGTGTGTGTAGCTCGCTGGCAACACCTCTTCCGGGTGAAATGCCACTGCTCATCTGCTCGCGCTCCCAGCCAGCTCTCTGCAGGTGAGTGTCGGCCTTTGCTCATCTTTCTGCCTCATCTCCCTTTTTTATTCGAATTACTGGAATGAGGACACACAGACTCAACCCAGAAGGCGACAGATGCTGAGCCTGTGGCCCAGGGAGATGATCTCTCTCCATAGAGTGCAATTATTAATTCTGCTGTATTATTGAGGCAAGTGTCTTTGACACTTAGACAGTAGCCTACATCTGTACAAGGTGTAGCTGCCCAGGGCTTCTCTTCCTCTCTCTTTTCCTTTGCTGTAAGAAAAAAAAAAAATGAAGCAACCTTTTTTTTTTTGTTTTCATTTTATTTTTTTATTCCTCTCTCTTCCTTTAGAGGAGGAAACAAGAAAAGACAAACCAGGAGGTTAAAAAAAAAGAGGTGAGTTTTCTTACATAGTGAGTTTGAGATTTTTGAGGGAAGATTAAAAAAAAAAAAAAAAGGTGGTTTGAAAAAATACATTTGGACCTAGAAAAAGATGGGAGAACATTGGCTTCCTGAACCCTGACTTGAGCGAAGACGTCCCTGCACCATTTCCACGTGAAGTCATGGTTGCAGTTTTGAAGCCTGACGGATGGGGTATTCTGTGAAAAGTCTCCAGGTCACAAGTGTTGGCTCAAGCCTGAAAGAGGAAAGTGGGAATACCACTGGTACCCTCTGTTTCTGCCCAAAGCCTGGGGATAATTCACTTAATCCCAGGTTGACCTCCTATATAATCAGCTTTCAGGGCACAATAAATAAGGCGGGAGGCTGCTGGAGTTAAGTGCTGCACTTTGGTCGATTCAGTGTACAAAGCACATTCGGACAGTACTGCAGTTCTGACATGGGTCGAGGGACTTGAATTCTTTCTCAGCTGGAATGTGCTGGAACTTCCCAGTGGCTTGAAAGAATGCCTAGAATTTCGTTTCTATTACGGTCACTGTTACTTCTCACAGGGCTCACAAATGAATTCTCCTGTGCTGCCATGATTGGGTAAGAAGAGCCCCTGGCTGGCTCACAGGGAGCAAAGCTGGCCAGTATTTCCTAGGCCAGACTAGTGAGGGAAACCTTGGCTTCCTCACACAGGGGTTTCAGGAAGAGCTATTGTAAATATTTCAAGCCAATAGGAGTACTCAGGCATATGGTGCAAAGCAGGACCTTACTGTGCTGCCTCCTGCTAGGCATTAAGCAGAACTCAACAGCTTCTGCTCTAATGGCTGTTTCCCAACTACAATAGCTTTCCTTTCTGGAAATCTATCAGTCATTTAGGGACGGTATTTAGTACAGTCATGATGATGTGGTCTCTTGCACTGAACTGGCTCTTTGATGATGGGAATTAATTTTGTTTTATGAGACAGGGTCTTCCTTTACAGACCAAGCTGACCTGGAACTCACTGTGTTGGACAGGCTGGTCTTGACCTAGCAGAGATCTGCCTGCCTCTGCCTGCCTCTGCCTCCCGAGTGCACACCACCATGCCTGGCTGGGAAATCTCTTTCAGATCATTGCAGATATCAAGTGCTGGATGAAGACACTTTCGATATGAGAAACAGCAGACTAGAACAGTTATCTTCTGAAGGCCTCTCCACCCCCAGTATCTAAGCTCAGTCAGAGGAGGGCGTTTGCATGGTTCACTGATGCATTCCCAGAATTAGAACTATGCCAACCACATAGGGAGTGTGTGTTAAATTAGTGTAGATTTGCAACCCCAAAGTCAGACTGAGATGGGAGCATGAAGCTTTAAACCAGAGTTGTGTGATTGGAGGGTCTTATGAGTTGATGATCTTCAACATGGAAAAACTGGCTTTGCTAGGTAATTATTGTGTGGCCTTGGGCAAATTACTTTACTTCCCTTAATTCCACATTTTTCATCTTTGAAATGAAGTAACAATACCTATGTCAAAGGTTGTTCTGAGAAGAATAAATTCAGATTATTAATATGACGGTGTTTGGAACTCTGAAAATATCAGTATCAAATTTTCTCCTGTTCCCATCTTTATCCCCAATCCCATTGCTATGGGGTTTACTTACTGACTTCTTAGAGGGTTAGGAAAGGGAAAATGTGGGGACATGAAAGTGTAGTGGGGGACAAGCATGAGCAAAGTACAGTGATACATATGTATATAATGTCACAATAACACTCATAGTCTCTCCCTAACTAAAATAGCTAATAAAAGAAGAAAGGACAAACATAGACTCTAAGCCATTCTTGATGTTGTAGGAGGACACTTTTTTGTTGTTGTTTTGTTTTGTTTTTTTTGAGACAGGGTTTCTCTGTGTAGCTTTGGAGCCTTTCCTGGAACTCGCTCTGTAGACCAGGCTGGCCTCGAACTCACAGAGATCCGCCTGGCTCTGCCTCCCGAGTGCTGGGATTACAGGCGTGCGCCATCACCGCCTAGGGAGGACACTTATTGTTTTGTTCTTTGAGAAAAAAAAATTTTTTAAAAGATACTGAATACTGAAAACTCGGCTATTGACAATGAAGCCGAATCACTGCTTCTCAAGTAGGGCAACAGGGTAATACAGTTTTAATAGAATAATACTTGGGTTAAGGGAAAAGTTGGGGGAGGGGCAAGGCTTTCTTAACTCACTGTACTTCCCTGAGATGTTTGGTAAAACCTGTAAAATTTGGAGGTATGCAAATCAGGTGTACTCATGGATGCTGTTTAAGAACACAGTCACCGCATTGTTATGCAAGTGGTTTAGTATGATATTTTTCAAAAGCCTAGGACATGCTAATGGAACTGTCCTCTTCTGTATTCTCAGCTGTTATCGAAAGCTCTGTAGGTCACTGAAGGTCACGGCCAGGCAAGTGTCTCTGGATAGACTGTCGTGGGACTGACAGGAGTCTTCTGTCCTGATGAGACTCTCCTCTACTTTTCCTTATTTTTTCTCTTCATGTCTAGCAAAGAAACAGGCTGGCCTGTATTTTATTTCTCACCCACAGGAAGGGGAACCGGAAGTGTAGTGTCTGTGCGTACTGACTATTTGTATCTTGGATCCATGCTTTGGAGGCAGTCCCCAGGGTGCCTTTCTCCAATGTCATTTCTTGTTCACCTTTCTCCTCACTTGAGCTGACAGAGGGGTGCAGCTGAGTACATGCATGAGGCTGGCATTGCCTGAAGGGAAATTAGGAGGCTGTCCAGGCAGCCTGATTTATGAGGCATTGAAAGGCATATCTGACCAAAAATATCTCCCGCACTGGCCTGCCACCAGTACCAAGATCCCTGATTAGAAGAGCCCATTAAAAGCTTTCCCGTAGACTCACAATGTTTCCTTGCACCCATAAAGCATTATCTGAGGGAGAATTCAGAAGGTCGGAAAAATGGAAATGTGTCTCAGTAGAATGATTTACTTTATCTTAGTCTGTCAATCTCATGTTCAAGAATAGCATCCTGACAGGTCAGTGTCAAATTAGTTCAAGACCAGAAGGAAAGCCTAGAGCTTTTTTCTGGTGTCTTCATAGGACTCTGAGCAAGATGAACCAGCAGGGCACCGTAGACAGCCCCAGTGAACTGAGGAGTTAGGATATCCAAGACAGCCATGCAGGTGCTTCAGGTACATTCACCACAGGTTAGAAAGTAGGGCCAGAGTCAGTGTACTCGGAGGGATACCCTTTGAATGCCCTTTTTCACCGTGAACTTTGAATCTTAGTAACCCAGCGCACGGTGCCACAGCAGCGCTACTGATACTGTTATTCCTAAAGTGACGTTTATGACAAAGCCAGCGAGGAAGGTATATTTGCTGAGACGAACTACTGACTCTTTTTATGACGTTGCAAATACTCTTCCAGAGACGTGCCCAATGGCGGTGTTCCTGAGTCTTGTCAAGATGTCACTTATATCTGAGTCACCGATGATGCTTATTAACGTTTTCCTCGCTGGTTGGGCATGGGGGTCCACGCCTTCAGACCTAGCACTTGAGAGATGGAAGCAGGAAGACGAGAAGGTCAAGGTCACCCTCAGTTACGTGTCGTAGGTTTGAAGTCAGTCTAGGCTATGTGATACAAAAACAAAACAAAAAAAACCAAAAAACAACACATTAATAAATAAATAAAGTGCTCATTCCGATTCCCTACACAGACCTGTGTAAAGGCCTCAGAGGGATGGATCTGGGACACTGCATTAAAAAGCTATGTCTGCTGAATCTCACACAAACCACTAGTAGAGCATAGAGGCAGAGTGTGTCAATTCTGAAGGCACATACATGAGGGGTCAAAGCCTAGCCTTGCCACTTATTCTTCCGACAAGGTAGTTATTGAACCTTTCTGGCCTGTAGTCTCAGCCTAATATTTTTTTTTTATAGATTTATTAATTTATTTATTATGTATACAGTGTTCTGTCTGCACGTATCCCCACAGGCCAGAAGAGGGCACCAGATCTCATCACAGGTGGTTGTGAGCCACCATGTAGTTGCTGGGGATTGAACTCAGGACCTCTGGAAAAGCAGCCAGTGCTCTTAACTTCTGAGCCTTCTCTCCAGCCCCAACCTAATAATATTATTGACCTTACACAGCTATTATTATATGTGGCCAGAGGAGCCAATCCATGTAGAGTTTAGTGTAGTATCTGGCATATGATGACGGCAAAGGCAATAACCATCGTTACAGTTACTGTGTAAAAAGGCTTTTAGGCAATGGTTCCTGGTTACAACTATTTTGTTGACTGGGCGCTCTGTGAATGGTGAATTTAGAATCCCATCTCAATATAGAGTGAAATCAAGTTGGCTTTCTAATTTTCCTTTTTAAAGATGTATTTTTTAATGAGTGTTTGCCTACATGCATGTATGTGCACCATACACATGCCTGGTGCCCCAGGAGGCCAGAAGGGAGTGATAGACCCCCTGAAGCTGGAGTTGCCAGTGGTTGTGAGGCAACAAGTGGGGTCTGGAAGCCAAACCGAGGTCCTCTGAAAGAACAGGAAGTGATCTTAGCCGCTGAGCCATCTCTGCAACCCAGTCTTTATAATTTCTTCATTATCATTTTCTAAGGTTTCTTTAGTATTTTATCTCCTCTAGTTGTGCTAATTCCTCGTATACAACTAACAAGAAAAGTACTGGATGGAAATAGTGATAAATATTCAAAAACATATAAATTGGAGTGTGTAGCGGTGAAAGACGTAGTTGTCTGAATGTGCTCTACTTTGAAATGCTTGGCCCTCTCATTCTGTCTCTGGCTGTCTCCCTTCAGCCTTCTGCCTTTGCCTCCTGCCTCCTCCTGCCCACCCTTGGTTGTCAGAGTGCCGACATGCTGTGTTTCTCCGTCTCCTTGTCTCGCTCGGGTGTAACACCTTCTCATTCACCTTGCCAGCAGAATCTGCCTGCACAGCCCGGGTCACAGCTGAGAGAATTGATTTGAGATGCTGTTGAGTCTCACAGTAGCCTGGTCAGGGTCACTCCTGATGAATGCAAGAGCAGCTTTTCTGCCCAGAGGGGCCTTAAAAAGCAAGGCCAAGGGTGAAGGCCAAAGAGGGGCTCTCACCATTTTGTTGGAGGAGAAACCACGGCAGGCAGCATTGTAACGGTGACAAAGAGGGTAGGAAGTCACAGGACTACAGACTATAATAGAAAACATTGGGGTTTGGAGAAGGAAAACAAGAGAAATGTAGAACTCCAAAGCTCTTCTCTCAACCATGATCCAAGAGAGAGGACAGATTGGAGAATGTCACAGTTGGCATCAGTTCCCATGGATGCTCTTCTGATCCCGAATCCTTTCGACACATGACCTTTGTGAATTAAAACTTGCAGGTTCAAATCCAGGCTTCACACATATGAGCCGAGCACCCTTGAACAGTTCAGTTTCCTCTCTGCCTCAGTGTCCTCATCTGAGAAATGGGCCCAGGAATATGACGCATATCAGAAGCGTTTAGGAGGCTGGAGTGACAGTGATATCTGGGAGGCACTTAGAAAGGTACCTCGCTTGTACCTTCAGATAAAATGTACTTGTTTTGGTACTGCGTATGTGGGCAGATGGGTGTGTGTACCGTGGCCCATGTAGGGAGGTCAGAGGGCAACTCTGTGGGATCGGTTCTCCCTTTCCACCTCTGTGTAGGTTCTGGGGATGAAACTCATTTGTTAAGCTTTACGTCACCAGATGTAGTGTGCCTCTGCCTGTCCTCACTTGGAAATTCTTAATTGTTATTTGTTATTATTAGTTTTTCATTCACCAAATTTTGTCATTGTTGTTTGCTTTTATTTGTTTGTTTGTTTGTTCATTTGAAACAGGATCTCTCTCTCTAGCGGAAAGAGATCTTCTTTTCTCTCTCTGGCTGGCTTCACACTCAGAGAGATCCTCCTGCCTCTGCCTCCCAAATGCCGGGATTGAAGACATGTGCCACCACACTGGGTACGAGTCACTGAGTTTTATTTACTACTCCTGGTAGGTACCCAGGAGTTCTGAGCAGATCATTACGCTGAGGCTGTGAAAATTTGCTAGAAGAAGTTGCCTTTCTTTCTGGCAAGCAAGATGCCTTGTCTGGCTTCTGTTTCCTCCTGTTCAGAAGGGTGTACTATGACTTATCAAATCCAGGACCACTCAGGCGTTCTAAGCAAGCATTCTACCTATGGAGCTGTATCCCTACCCCTTACTGGAATGAACAGTCTCACATTTTAGAAGGAAGTGTTTGATCCAGCACCTATTTCTTTTTTCTCTGCATTTTTAGTTATTCAGCATATGTGAATACCAGAGACCTAAGTATTTATCATTTAAAAGTGTATAGGTTTCAAGCATGTTCATTAATGCTTGAATAGCGCAGAAACATTTATATGTCTTTGCTGCAATGCAGGGCTGGGAGCATGGTGCTTGAGAAAGTACATCCAGACACATCCTTCTCCCAGAGAAGGACCGAAAACAAGCTATCAGTCATGCGAGGCACACTCCTTTGCCTCTGTCCATTCTTATCATACCGATCTCCCTTGCAAAATTGAAGCTGTTCATAAATATTTTCCTTCTAAACTGTGGGAAATAAATGGTGAGTACCGTGGAGTTTGATAAGGTTACATCAGGGGACTGCTTAGCATCTAAACAATGAACACAAAAGCAGTCCAGTCCCGGGGCTTCTGACAAGAGGTCAATGGGGCGCTCACCCCTGTTCTCAGGCATTCCAGGGGAGTGGCAGAGGGAGAGCCACCCAAGACATTTTCAAGGGCTCCCCCCACCCTTCAGAGTGCCCTCTCTGATCACTTAAAAAAGGATTTGTTTTGCAAGAACTTCGAGTGTCCCAGAGAACTGTTTACCCATACTAGGACTTGCTGTTTGCTTAGTCCGGCCAGATGCACATTGCTTCTTGACTCATGGACACATCCCCACAGATCTGACCTCATTACATGGACACTATTAAAAGATTATCCTATTATTGAGACTTTCCATTGCATCAAATACTAAATATTAGCTGCGTTCCTCTGCAGGGAAAATGATGTAAGAGGAGAGCACAGGCTGTGTTGACCCCAGGCACATCGGGATAGGTATGTGGGGATTGCTCAACAATCAGCTGACTGAATAAGCCCAGTGGTACCAGAAGAATGCTCTAGGGGCGTAGACTTTCCTAGGAGCTCCTGAGGGATGTGTTTGGGTGCCTATGCTGCCATACATGGAAGTTTGATTTGATTCTGTTGACTCAATACCCAGGTGGTTATTTTGTAAAATGCTCAGAAGAGAACATACATACGGAGCCCTGGCAGGGATGGAGGGTGGGATGTGGTGGGGAGCAAAGGAAGAATTCTTCCCTTTTTTCTTCTCTAAGACTGACCCCTTTGGAAACCAAAGGGTGCTCCCAGGATGTTGAGAGCAGAAAGACCATAAGTGATTTCAGAATCAAGACATTAAGAAATTATTATAATAAAGATTTTTTTTTTTAATGTTGCAAGAAATGTGCTTTTAAAGAGCCACTCTAAGAAGGGAAATTCCGGTCACAGAGGACCTGTGGTAATCAGCTTTCTGTTGTAGCAAAACCCGAGGTGAATGTCTTAAATGGGGTGTGTGTGTGTGCTGGTTTTGGTTCACAGTAATGGAGGTTTCAATCCTTGGGCACTTGGCCGTGTTGTTCTGGGGCCTGTGCTGAGGCAGAATGTCATGGCGGGAGTGTGGAAGAGCAAAGCACCTCCCCTCACGGTAGCCAGAAAGCAAAGAGGTCCAGGAAGGAAAGGGCTGTACCCCCAAGCTCTCCTCCCAGGGCGCTTCCCTTCCTGCCTCCGGGTGCCACCTCCTAAGCATTCCATCAGCGTGGATGACCTAGTCTTTAACATGTGGGCCTTAGGCCAGGGAACACTTAGTGCTGTTACAGAAATGGAAACCATTAAAGCCCAATGATTAAGCAAATTAGATAAAGTCAAACTTTTAGTTATGCTGTTACTTGATCACATTTGAAAAATCATTGAATTTTAATTGTTGGGGAAAGTAAATTGCAAAGCAGTGCAGGATGAGTGAAAACATGTCAGGCAGTACAGACGGATATGAAAGAGGAACCCATGTTTTCTAGCAGGATGGACATCGCTATGACCTATCTTTTTGTTCTTGTTGTTTTGAAACAGGGTTTCTCTGTAGCTTTGGAGTCTGTCCTGGACTAGCTCTGTAGACCAGGCTGGCCTCGAACTCACAGAGATCTGCCTGCCTCTGCCTCCTGGGTGCTGGGATTACAGGTGTGTGCCACCACCGCCTGGCTGACCTGTCTTCTAGAAGTTTTAAGATACTATGTAATCCAATACATGTATCTTTAGGTTGGGGGATAATTAAGCATTGTTCTGAAGTTGTTCCCCTTACCTAATGTTTCCCATTTCATGCTCTATTATTATTTTTTTAATAGCCGCCATATTTTAAGTGAAGTGAAATGGGAAATTCTAAATCTGATGCTTTCAAACTATTTTCCTGGGTATGGCATACTAACCAACATGTTTTATAAGTTTCCCGGAAATTGTAAAAGTAGATCCTTGTTCACCTTCTGGGATAGTCAGGAAGAAGTTGTAAGCTGGGAGACACGCTACAGGTGACAAGAGATTTTGCAAGAGTATGTATAATTTAGTCCCAATCATATCAAAGTTATACACATGCACACACATGCACACACATGCACACACATGCACACACAGTCTACACACAAACACTAAACACTATTGTTAATAGAGGATGGTTGGAAGAGAAATATTTTTTTCTCATACTACCTTTGCATGTGTGTGTGTATGTTTGTGTGTGTGTGTGTGTGTGTGTGTGTGTGTGTGTGTGTGTGCCCACATGTGCCTCTGTGCATGTATGGAGATCAGAGGCCAACTTTTGAGAGCCAGGCTTCTCCCTCCACCCTGTGGGACCTCGGGGCTGAGTTCAGGTTGTGAGGCTTGGTGACAGGCATGAACACCCGCTAAGCCATCCTGCTCGCCCCCTTCTGTATTTTTAGCACTACACTTTTTTGATTTTTAAGGGCAGGTGGGGGCACTATGGGTAAAGGGGGCTTGCTGCCAAGCCCGAGGACCTGAGAAAGATTCCTGGAGCCCGAGTAGTGAAGGGGAGAATGACCTTGCCCGTTGCCCTCTGACCTCGCCATGAGTGCTGGGGCATGAACCCTCCCCACTAACTAATGTTAAAAGTAAATGAGTTAAAAAATAAGTATGTTGGGCTGGAGAGATGCCTCGGCCATTAAAGGGTAGGCGCACAACCAAAAATACAAAAAGTAAGTGTGTTATAAAAACGGCAGTGCCGGGTTGGGGATTTAGCTCAGTGGTAGAGCACTTGCCTAGCAAGCACAAGGCCCTGGGTTCGATCCTCAGCTCAAAAAAACAAAACAAAACAAACAACTGGCAATGTTGTGTGCAGAGGCTGTAGAAAGAAAATCCATTGGGATTGGCTTCTGCTTCGTTCAGAAATCTCAGAGCAACTGGGTAGAAATGCAGTCTTTCTCTGCAATGCATTTTCTTTCAAGATTATCTGTTTAGAGAATGTGTGCAGGTTAGAGGACAAGTCTTCGGGATCCGGTTCTCTCCCTCCACCTTGTTGAGGCATACTCTCTCACTCTTCCCCCCTCCCCCCCCCTCCCCTCCCCTCCCCTCCCCTCCCCTCCGTTCCTTTTTTTGTTTTTTGGAGACAGGGTTTCTCTGTGTAGCCCCGACTGTCCTAGAACTCGCTCTGTAGACCAGGCTGGCCTTGAACTCAGAGATACGCCTGCCTCTGCCTCCTGAGTGCTGGGGTTAACTTTTTCTTTTTTTAAACATGAATTTAGTGTGTGTGTGGTGTGTTGGCATATATAGAAGTCAGAGGACAACTTGTCTGAGTCAGTTCATTTATTTTTCTATTTTATTTTATTTAATTAATTTTTTTAAAGATAGGTTTCTCTGTGTAGTTTTGGTACCTGTCCTGGAACTTGCTCTGTAGGCCCGGCTGGCCTCGAACTCACAGAGATTCACCTTCCTCTGCCTCCCAAGTCTCTGCTGGGATTAAAGGTGTGTACCACTACCCCCTGACATCAGTCCATTTCTTAATTATTGTGTGGGTTCTGGGGTTCAAACTCAGGTCATAAGGTTTGCATGGCAAATGCTTTTACCCACTAAGTCATTTCCACCATAATTAATTTTCTTAATTTAAGGAATTATATTTAAGTTCCTTTATTAAAAGAAGTCAATCTTTAGCACCATTGAAGAATTGGTCAGGAGACAAAGGTCAGGAGATCATATTCCTTTATTACATACATGAAATATAAAAACAAATTCACAAAGCAATATATATATATTTTTTGTGAGTCCACAGGACCTCAGGGAAAAATATGCTCCGGATATGAACCTAAAGTTTCGGCACTGTGGTTCCTGGTTTGTAAATTCAAGTACAGTAGAAACTGTATGCAGCGTGGCTATGTCTGGATAAAGAAAATGAAAGATAATGAAAAACAGTAATCTGGTGAACTATCACATATGCTGTGTTAGGAAACGGGTAAATGTCATGACCATGTACTGTTAATAAAAGAAGGATGAGAACTGGTCCAATGTTCATGTTTAAATACTAAACATAAAAATAGAACAAATTCTGTGTTTACAATCATTTTCCAAGTGTGTACAAGTGCATCCCAAATAAATGAGCCTTTTGGACAGAGAATGTCTACTTCCCCTTTATGCAGACATCTCTCTCCATTTATGGTCTCTTTCTCTTGTTTTAAAGTCTCTCTAGCTCTTTCTTTTTTAGGTTTCATCAAGACCAGTCCCTTGTGATCTAGCCTCTCACCCCAAACAGAGACTTCACACAAACATTCTCCTTGTAGGTTGTTGCCTCTCTACAGCGTTTCTCCCGTGGCTCGAGCTGAACAGCGTGGTTCTCTTTCTCCGTGGTGCCTGTGTCCGCCACAGTGGCAAGACTTGTGTGTCAGCAGCAGGTCTTCACTCAGCCCTCTCTTCTCTTCCTGTCTCCAGACTTTCACAACACAGTGGTAGGTAAAGTGCTTTTTCACACGAGGAAATACTATATATACACGGAGAAGTTCCTTTCACGTCCCACACACCCAAGTCCACACACAGCACACAAGACAAGGTTCTTTTTAAGAAACACCTTTCCTGATGGTAGAGTTGGGGGCAGGGGATCCCTAAAATCTCATTAATTCCTTAAATACCATCAAATACAATGTCAACGACATATCTAAAGCTGGGAGGAGACCTCGTCAGGGACATGACCCTTTAAAGGGTGAGTGCTGAGTATCACATCGCTATTGAAGGATTCTCCAGAGCTATGCCATTTGGAGCCAGTTCCACAGGAAGCAGCTATCAGCTCAGGGGCTTTCGTTTCTCTTTATGAAACAAAACTGTATTTAAATACAGATCCAGAACAGATGGGTCAGACAAGGCCTAGGCATTTGGAACATTTTTTCCCCCTACATTTTGGCACTTAAAAAATATTCCAGTTTCATCCCGAGGCGTCTTTTTCGTTCCGCGGTCTGTCTTCCCAAGGAGAGCCATTGTGAGCTCCCCAGCTTGGCTGTTACTTACACTCTTTTCTTAAGATATGCATGACTCTTCTCCCAAGAGCCGGTTTCCAGCGCTGGACGAAGCTCTTCATATTCACAACCAGTTTGCCTGTTCTCACGTCCTCGTGTCCAGCTACCAGGTATTCCAGACCTGAAGAGGAGATGCGCACATTATACTCTGTTAAAGAAGGGGATGTGACTCCGGTGATCTCATACATTCCCGGTTCATAGTTTTATATACGCATGGATAAAACAGAGGGTCATAAACAGTAAGAGCTGGCCTGTAGTGTTGATTATGTACCAAATACGGTACACATATTATCTTGTGTGACCTTGCTAGAGACTTAAAAAATAAGGATCATGTCTCTCCTCTTGTACAAATGAGAAACGGAGGCTCAGAAGTTAGGAAACTTCTTCAGTTCCTCCTACTCAGTGGCGGTATCATCACTCAAACTTGGGGCTGTCTGATTCTTGACCCGTGTATCTTTCCACTCTGAGCGAGAGAGAAGTGAGAGATCAGTGGGCACTGGACACATGCATATTCCCTGGAGATCACTGTGTGTGGTGGCAGCAATTAAGAGTCACTTTATTGGGTTGGGGATTTAGCTCAGTGGTAGAGCACTTGCCTAGTAAGCGCAAGGCCCTGGGTTCGATCCTCAGCTCCAAAAAAAAAAAAGAGTCACTTTACACCTAGCAGTGGTGGTGCATACCTTTAATCCCAGGACTTGGGAGGCAGAGACAGGTGGATCTCTAAATTCAAGGCCAGCCTGATCTGCAAAGCAAGTTCCAGGATAGCCAGGGCTACACAGAGAAACCCTTTGTCTCAAAACAAACAAACAAACAAACAAACAAACAAATAAAATAAACACAAAAACAAAACAAAAAAAGAACTTTACAAAAGTAAAGCATCTATTTGGAAAATGTTAGAAGTAGCCGTGAGTGACATAAATTCTCTCTGTACAGTTGTGTTTCAGAAATGAATACAAGAAGCTTGTTTGTAAACAAAATAAAGCAAAAATAAAAATGAAAAAAATTGATGAGGCTTTGACCACATTTAGTGCTGCCCTTAAAAAAAAAATTCAGGCTTTGAGTAAAATATTTTGGCTAAGAAATGCACAGAGAGATGGATTGTCTCTTTATGTATTAGTGAAGGAAATGAAAATACCCCTCAGTACATATTTGTAATGGTGTCAATTTTGATATTTAGAAATGATTTTATAAAATATAAGATTAGAAAAATAATTATGCTTATAACTTTCTAAGAAAAAGAGCTATATATACTGTAAAATTTTAATTAAAACACTAGATGTTAAAAATCAAATAAGTATCAGTTTAAATTTATGAGCCATGTGTAGAGATGCATGACTGTAATTCTAGTTATTATAGCTAGTTGGGATGCTAAGGCAAGGGGATCCTAAGTTTGAGGTCACCTGGGCAATTTAGCAAGACTTTCCTCAAAATAACAAGGACTTCAGATGGAGCTCAGAGGTAGACTCTTGCCTGGTAATGCACAATGACCTAGTTTTTTTGTTTGTTTATTTGTTCTGGGTTTGTGTGTGTGTGTGTGTGTGTGTGTGTGTGTGTGTGTATGTGTGTATCTTACTATCGTCTACTACTCATCTATCTATCTATCTATCTATCTATCTATCTATCATCTATTCCCTATCTATCTATCTACCTACCTATCTACCTACCTACCTACCTATCTAGCTATTTATTTTTTGGTTTTTCGAGACAGGGTTTCTCTGTGTAGTTTTCGTGCCTGTCCTGGATCTCACTCTGTAGACCACGCTGGCCTCGAACTCACAGAGATCCACCTGGCTCTGCTTCCTGAGTGCTGAGATTTAAGGCGTGTGCCTCCATTGCCCAGCTTTGTCTACTATTTAAATAATACAGCTCTCTCTTTACAAATACAATAAACATTTTAAAACTTGTATATGTATATATCTTGTTATTGCCTAATGTTTAAATAATAAAGTTCTCTTTTACAAAAACTTCAGGGCTTTTGGGATGCCTCAGTGCTTAAGAGCTAACAGAGGACCCTGGTTCGATTCCCAACACCCACGAGGCAGCTCACACCCATCTGTAACTCCAGTTCCAGGAGACCTGACAGTTTCTTCTGGCCTCTGTGCACTGCATGAATGTGGTGCACAGATATGTATGCAGGCAAAACACAAATACACAAGATAGGCTTAAAATAATAATAATAATAATAATAATAATAATAATAATAATAATAATAATAATAAAAACCTTGTAGTTCAAGACCAGTATTTAAGATTACTTTAAAGCTGTAAGAACAAATAGCACAGGAATTTACCATTTAAAGTATCAATATAAAACTAATATAAATGATACTGAATAAACCCCTAACGTGCGGAAGTAGAATCAAACCATAACTTAACACACTGTCTTCTTTTACATTCCTTAGTAGCATTTACATTTAATCTATCTTTACAGTTGGATGTCTGCTTTGTTCTGTGTTTAAAGGCACGATGTTTTTTATCTATAGAATAAAGGGAGTGTACTTTGGTGCTGGCACTGGTATTCAAAGGTTGGTGAAACGGATGCGTGAGTCACAGAGGACTAGGCTGGCGTGGATGGCCAGTAGATCACTCTCTTTCAAAGGCAGCGCGGGAGGTAAGTTGAGGTGTAAGGTTTCAGAGTTTTGTTTTTTGTTTTTATCAGCCTTCTATGGTTTCCATCATTAAACTTGTAAAAATGGAAAAACAAAAGCAAAATGAAACAGTGTCTGGTTTTGCTTTGGCAGCTTCCAGATTTTTCTTCAAAGCAAGTAAACATGTTTTCAAGAATTCTTTGAATAATTGAGCTTATGTTTTCAATTGTGATGAGCTCAGTTGGTTCTGTGATTTTGGCAAAAACCTGAGCAGGAAATATAGCTCACTTCCTGGAGGGTGGCTCAGATAGTCAAAGCTTTTGTTTTTAATGTCATTCTGCAAAACTGGACATACTTTTCTCTTTTCCTTTTGCCAAGATAATAGAAAATTGCTCATAAGAGCCTTAAGCACAGATCACTGGGAAACAGAATTTAAATGAATGACTCTTGGTTTCCGGTGTTCAAAAATCCAAGATTCTTACTCATTCTTCGGATTTATGCTTTGGAACTATTTATCTTTATAATTTTTTTAAAAAAAATACCTTTCCTTCTATCTTATTGAAATTTAAATGAAATTAAGTAAAATATTAGAGGGATGAAAGAAGTTATAAGGAATTAGTTAACCTGAGAAACCTATTTTTATTTTAAATTACCGTTTAAGTGTTTAGATTAAGGGGTTATTTTACTTATTTTTCTCGTTATCTGTTTCTCTTAATTTGTTGATTAAAAACACAGAAGAGTTCTTTCAAACATAACTGTGCTTTCCTGACTTGTAAGGGGAATGAATACATTAGATCTGGGATATAAATTATGCACCTGTCTATAGCACGAACAGGAAACCATGAAATTTATGAACAGGGAAGCAGGCTTTTAGAATCTATCATTTCAGCGCTATATTATATTTGGGTGCTAATGCTGGACGGGCATTGAAGATATACTGTGATCAGAAATCTATATCCTGTCTTCAGATTAGCAAGGGGGTCAGAGAAGTAGCCGAGGACACAGCACGTGAGGTGTATGATTACACGTAGGATACAGTTTTGGGTATCCTTAGCAGAGTTCTTACACACCCTGATGGAAGGTTGTCACAGGAGGATCTGAGCTGGTCCTCCATTCTGAAAGTCACATTGCCAGAGGCCTATCTTTATAGAATCACGAAGGTCAGAGACTGATGTCACCACCACCACCCCCTCTGCCGTATGTTTTTAAGGTTCAAATCAAATCTTGCTCCCGTTCCAAGTTTCTCTAAGATTGCGTTTAAATAATTTTCCCCTGCTGTTTCTCCTTTGAAACCAGAATGATCATTTCATGAAAAACAACATGATGAAAAGTTGGGAGTTGTTTTCCGTCCAGGAGAAACAGCTGCTTCTCAGGCAACAGTCAAAAGGGTTTCAGAGTCCATTGCACAGATGGGCTTTTGCGCTGGCGCTTCCTTTGGGAACAGGTTCTCACAGACCGGGACCCAGCTTCCAAATAACGCACAAGCAGCAGATAAGCACAGGAAAGTCCTGTGGGCGCAGCTGGCACCTGGAACCAATCTGAGGCTTCTCTTTCAGGGCAGAAAGTATTATCCTGCTGGATTTGAAAATATTTTATGTTTCTAGAGCACATGGAGAAAATTGGGTTTCATATTTCTTAAATGTCAGTTCAAAGAACTCCTTTTGGATTTTACCCAGGATTCAGAAGGTAAACGGAGAGATGATCTTACGGAGTTTTGGTTCAGAGGATGAAGAGACAGACAGCCAATATGCAGAGACAAGGGTCACAAGATTGATTAATTAAGTCTAATTAGTGCTCACCTGGGTTGAGGATTGGACATGTGCAACCTCTGTTGGTCCAGGACTCTGGATAAAGCGTTCTCTTGCCTCTTAAGATCTTCAGTTTCGTAGACTGTAAGACTTTTTTTATCTTCACATTGACCTCAGCATGTGAGCCTTTATCATGAGCTGATAAAATCTTGATTTTTAACACTGGAACAACACAATTCCAAAAGTTTAAAAAACATACAGATTTCATGCTGTCTTTTGAAATTTGAACTATTGGAAGATTCATTTCCAAGTGTGATGAAACAGTGAAGTGATGAAAGTCAGAATATGGAAATTTGCTTTAAAAAAATCATGAGGCTCTTTCATTTTCAGTGATTTAACCTCATTTATATTTTATTTTCTCTTTATTAGGCAATTTCAACTTTTGCCCGCTCCCATATTGTGGAAAGATATTATCCATTGCTTTCTGCAAATAAAATTTTAAGTATGTTCAGCTGAGCCGGGCATGGTGGCACACACTTTTAATTTCTGTACTCGAGGCAGAGGTGGGTGGATGGATCTCTGAGTTCAAGGCCAGCTGGGTCTACAAAGTGAGTTCCAGTACAGCCAGGGCTACACAGAGAAACCCTGTCTCAAAAACAAACAAACAAAACAAAAAAGTATATTCATATATCAAAACTATAAAGAAAGAATAAATAGGAAGTTGAACTATTGTCCTGACTGTTATTTAGATTCTGTGGTTTGCTGTATATGATATTATGACAGAGAACAAAATGCCGTGATAGAGTATACTTTACATCACTTTACAGATGTTATATAGCATTATCACTATTTACTGTTCTTTGGAGTATAATGTAAGCTGACTAGGTGAGGTAGACTGCTCTCCTACATGATGATAGGACTGTTGTATTCCTTTTATTTGATTTATTTTTAAGATTTATTTATTTTTATCTTATATGTATGAGTGTTTGCCTGTATGTGTGTGCACCATATGTGTGCCTGGTGCCTATGGAGGCCAGAAGAGGGCGTCAGTTCCCCCTGGAGCTAGAGTCACAGACAGTTGTGAGCTACTATATGCATGCTGGGAAGTGAACCCTGGTCCGCTGCTAGTCCAGCAAATGCTCTTAACTGCTGACTCATCTCTCCAGACTCTTATTTTAATGTTTAATAATTGAATAATATTTCTAAATTGATACATAGAAATTATACATACTTATGGGATTCTATGTGATATTTTAATATATACATTGTAAAGTGTCGACCTGTTCAAACATTCACCATCCCTCTGTATTGAGAACACCTACAGTCCTTTTCCCCATCTCTGTTGGGGAACATTATTTTGTGTGTTACTTCTGTTCATGTTGCATTTGTTGGACTCTGTGAAGCTGTGTTACTGTACCTGTCTAAAACACCTGATGGTCTTGTAAAGGGTTGAACAGCCAATAGCAAGGCAGGAGAAAGGATAGGTAGGGCTGGCAGGCAAAGAGAATAAATAGAAAGAGAAATCTGAGGAAAAAAGATCAAAGAAGGAGCCAGAGAAGGAGGAGGACTCCAGGGACCAGCCACCCAGCTACACAGCCAGCCACGGAGTAAGAGTAAGATTTACAGAAGTAAGAGAATGGGAAAAGCCCAGAGGAAAAAGGTAGAGATAATTGAAGGTTAAGAAAAGCTGGCAAGAAACAAGCCAAACTATGGCCGAGCATTCATAATTAAGGATAAGTCTCTATGTGTGATTTATTTGGGAGCTGGGTGGCAGGCCCCCCAGAAGAGTAAAAAAAACAACAACAACAACACCTCTCTCTGCAATATACAGTGTAATACTAATATGATCTATAATCACATTATGATTACAGACCTCCAATATTCTGCTTGACTTCTGATTCTACTATGGCCTGTCTATGAAATATATGTGGCTAGAAGTTAAGTACTGAAGTATGTTGGGGTAGGGAAGAGAGTAGACATAATGAACACTAGAATATAATTTTCTGTATCACTAAGAGAGTGCCTACAGATTTTGATAGACAAATGTGTGTAATGAGAGAACCCTACCTCAGCTGATTCCATATTTCGAGAACACCACATCAGACAGCTGTCTTCACAGACTCATCAAGGATCAGAATGAATCTAGTCTTACAGGTTTTAAGAAATTAAGTGAACTTGAGTTCACATGCCTGGGTGCTTGGCTCCTGATGAAATGAAGTTGTGTGTGTACACAGAGAGCACATAGCACGGTGCCTGGTGAACATGATTACCCCATCACCTGTAAGCTCAAAGACGGCAGGGACCTGGCTCCCTCACTACCATAATTCCATTCAACAAATACTTGAAACAGGAAAAAACAAAAGAATAAATCAAGTAGATTGCCCCCACTGTGCTAGAGAATAAATTCCTTTTGCTTTAGTAGACTTTCAAGTTTTTTCTTCTATTGACCAAATTGAAAAGTGAATAGAAGGGAAGCATGCTTGTTTGCCCTCCCACGCCCACCCTTCAGACAGGGTTCCTCTGTGTAACAGACCTGGCCGTCTTGGAACTCGCTCTATAGACCAGACTGGCCTCCGAGCTAGAGATCTGCCTGCCCTACCTTCTGAGGGCTGGAATTAAAGGCCTGTGACACCACGCCTTGTAATTTTAGATAAGATTTAGATGTCTTTTAAAGACTATTTACAACTTAATTCTTGGAAGATTAAAAACAATGTTATCAAGAATGGAAATGTGGGCAGCCTTGGTGGCTCCCAGCACTTGGGTGGCAGAGGCAGGCAGATCTCTGTGACTTGGAGGCCAGCATGGTACTAAGTTTGGTAGTATTAAGCCAGCATGGTACTAAGTTTCAGGCCAGCTAAGAACAACAAACAATATCAAGAATGAAAATACTCCACTTGGTTTTGGGAGTCATGACTGAAAAACTTTCTCTTTATTCAAGTGCATATTTTCATCCATATAAACTGTGTGGGCAATTAAAAAGTCTCGTCAAGGATGTGTTGGCAAAGTAAGGTGCCCTAATATATTTCATAGTGAATACAGAGCCATTTGGAGTTTGATGTTAGTAATAGTCACTATTTAGAGAAACTCCATTTTTGTTTCTCCATATGCTGTATTTTTTGGGGGGAGGCATTTGAATGGTAAAGAATGTCTAGAGGTATATCGGGGGCCAGACCTAGGTAATCCTCAATCTTTTTGTTTTGTTTAATTTTGTTTTTCGAGACAGGGTTTCTCTGTGTAGCCCTGGCTGTCCTGGAACTCGCTCTGTAGCCCAGGCTGGCCTCAAACTCACAGAGATCCACCTGCCTCTGCCTCCTGAGTGCTGGGATTAAAGGCGTGTGCCCTCATCACCTGGCTGAATCATCAATCTTAATGCCTCACAAACAGCCATCTTAACATTTCCCAAGCATCTTATGTGCTACAGAATCTCATCAGCCTCTGGTTTCCTTAGGAAGCTCTGTACTTAGTTTGAATAGGATGTATACAAGCATCGAGGACTTCAAACTCACCATATGAATACTTCATTCCACAGAATGCCTTGGGGTTTCCTAACACTTGTTCCTTACATTCACATTTACCTACATAAAGTAAATGAAAAATTGTGTTACAGGAGTGGTGGGGGGTTTCAGTAGGCAAATCCAGATAAACAGTTTACTCCTTTATCAATTCATATAACATCTGTAAGGATTAAGCAGTCATGAAAATAATTTAAAAGAAGTAAAGTCTCTTTCAAATGGAATTGCCTACCATCTAATAAAATATCGACCTAAGTAAAATATGGAAGATAAAGTCAATATCAAATTCCGATGCATAAACTGATGTTGTGATAAATACGGTCCATGTCAATACTCCATGTTAATAAGAAGGAACAGCTAAAAGTAAATCTGTAGAAAAGTAACTAAGCATATTAATTATCCAGTTTACAATTATGTCAACAAAAATCAAATACTTTGTAGTCCATTGAAAGTAACTGGATACCTTCCGACCTGCTAGGCACGGTGATGTCATTTAGAGCACATATTATGAGCAAGATACAATTCTTGCCTGTGGTCTGCAATTTGGCAAGTAAAGTATAAAAAAAATGACTAAGTGGTCTAAGGTAGAAGTACAACATGCTTAGGAGGGAGGATCCCACGTTTGGCAAGATGAGAAAAGCCTTCCTGGCTGAAGAAGCTAGAATTGTCTTCTACAAAGAGGATAGAGCAGCTTCTTCCAACAGTTGAAATTGTCTGTTAGAACGGTTGCATGTGAGAGAATTGCCTGGCCCCACAGAAGACTTTCAAAACACCTTTGAACAAAAATGAACATCGTGAAAATCAAGTTTTCAGTTAATGACAGAGGATTGAGAGAACACTAACCGAAACAGGGACATTGTGTGTGTGTGGGGGGAGCATTTCAGGACTTTATAGTTTTCAAGGCTTTAGTGGCGACCATCTATCTAGTTTGTTGCTTTAAAGGACGTAGAGCAGTCCTAGCTCTCGGGAGGGAGAAGCAGCTGGAATCAGAACTCAGTAGAAGCAAGAATTGGGGGGGAGGGGGGCACCAGAGACCCAGGGAGTGGAGTGGTGGGGTAGTCTTTCCTACAGCTTTGCCTCGAGCCACACACCCTGTCCTGGGCCGACTTAGTCACCACTGGTGTAACACTCACGTTCCAGAGCCAGAGAAAACACTGGCTTGAGAGAGGAACGGTGGCTTCTCGTAGCAAAACCGAGGGGCACTAACCCAGACGGAACGGGGGAAGGGAGAAAAACGGATCTGGCCAGACCGGAAGGACAATGGTCTAGGACAAGGAGGATACGAATGTTGACAGAACATCTGGGCAGAAATGCCAATCCAGTGAGAGTGGTGTGGAAACCTCTGGACTATCAGCTACCGCCACCCTTGCTACACAAAAGAGGGTAAGAGTTACAAGAGGGAAAGTCCCAAGTAGAATTAAAGAGTGGGAAAGAGGAGTTGAAGGCGCTTAAAATCCGTAATTGTGATTTGCTTATCATCTAAACACAGCAGAGGAGCTCATTCAGAAACTGCACTAAGTGAATGGCCCATGGCCTCTGGCAACTGCATTGAAGCAGGGAGTGTGTTGTTTTAAAAATGATAAGACCCCTTGCTTAGCTCCTGAACCGCGCATGTGCAGTCACGCGGCTGGAGTGGTCGCTGAGTCCTAACAGAGTGCTCTAGCTTACCATGCTACCATAAAACCTAAGGGAACTCCCGAGTGAATGACGGATGCCATTCCAAACCACAAAGCTCTCCTGTCGGTCCTCTGGGCAGCACACAGGTCTGTCATTGGAAGGTCTGTCTTTGGCTTCTTGACACACTGAGTTCAAGCATTAACATGCACCGGTCAAGCTGGGGTTCGGTGGGGGAATTTAGGTTGTCTCAGCTACTCAGAAGGCTGAGCCCAAGGGACTGTTTGAGCCTAGGAGTTCACGCCCAGCCTGGGTATGTCATGAGAGCCAGTTTCAGAGAACAATATTACTCATTTGTCAGGACTTAAGAAATCTGGAAATGGAAAAGGCCGGATTAGTTACAGTAGGTCTCGAGAACATTTTGAAAAATGAACATTGCTCACGGGTCTCTGGTACTAGTTAAAGCCAGGTCTGTCATTTGGGAAGCCAGAGTTCACATCTGGTATTTTCTACCTCACAAGTGGTAGAAATGATAGATTAGAGGGTTGGGAATGAACTCAGCCGTAGAAATCTTTGCCTACCAAGTACAAGGCTCAGGGCTTCGTCTCTGGCACTGAGAAGGGTGAGAGGAGAAGGGAGGGAGGGAGGGAAGGAGAAAAAGAGAGGAAGGAGGAGGGAGGAAGAGAAAAAAGAGAGGAATTAGGATTTTGTGACAAGTACCAGTATTTGTTGGTATATTGCTGTATAGTAGTAGCCAAAAGCTTTTAACGGTGTTTACTGTAGATCGGTAGACAGGTAGGCAGCTAGATTCAAGGATGAGCAGGCTTTCAAAGTGCTTAAGAAACTGGCTGTCACTTTTTGTTGAAGAAAGGTACCCAGGAGCACTGAGCTACACCCAAAGAGAATGTTGAAGCAAAGCTGTCTTTCTCCCTTGGGAACTCATCCAGATGGATCCCAGAGGCTCCCTGGGGACATCCCCAGCCTAACAGCTGTGGGGACACTTTATGTGCTCACTGGGCATGTTGCCATCTCCCTAATAACATGCACAATGGGCTTAGTGGCTGTCCTGTAGTCCAAATGACCTGATTATTACAGATTTGGTCCAGCAGGCAGTTACAGACTAGAAGTCACGGTCACAGGAAAGTGGAAGAGAGCTTTGGGAGTGGTTACTAAAGGGATAAAATGTGGACTACATAACATGGACATTTGTCTTCTTTCTCAGATGCTTTGAAAAAAGATAAATCAGAGGGCCAAGCATGGCAAACACCTGTAATTCCAGTACTTGGGAGGAAGAGACCAGGGTTGGCAGCCAGTTCCAGGCCAAGCTGGCCTATACAATCAGACTTTGTCTCAAACATAAATAAATAGATAAGACAACCTATTATTTCCTTATATTTCCTATCTTCTTTCTATTTTAAGTTAAAATGAGACCACTAGGAAAATTGTTATGACATTATATTTAGTGAAAAATCAGAACTACAAATACCAGTGCTTCTCAAATTTCATTTCATGGATCTTTTTGTTGTTATTGTTGAGATAGTGTTGCTCTGTGTAGCCCTGGCTATCCTAGGGCCTGCTATGTAGACCAGGCTGGACTTGAACTCATAGAGATGCTCATACCTCTGTCACCCAAATGCTGGGCTAGAGGCTTGTGTTACCATGCCTACCTTGAATCTTTAAAAAAATAAACTTGATTACAGAAAGAAAAAAAGAAAAACCCTTGCCAAAAAAAAAAAAAAAATTCACACACCAAAATTCTTAGTTCTTGGGCTATAAGTTCCCTATGAAAATGTGCTCAAACAATGGTTTCTTCATTATCTAAAGTATAGATTGAATTAAATGACAGCTTTAAATTTCTCTGAAAATAATAAAATATTGGGAAAATGTTATAATGGAGCAATACAGCTTTGTAAATTCCTACTTGCTTTAGTTAGGGTTTCAATTGCTGTGAAGAGACACCATGACCACAGCTACTTTTATAAAGGAAAACATTTCATTGAGGCTGGCTTACAGTTTCAGTGGTTTCATCCCCTGTCATCATGGCGGGTGAGAAAGCCAAGCAGCCACCATGACAGGCTCCTAATAACTCAGTTAAGAACTAGGCCTCAGTTCCTGTTTCTTGAAACTGAACAGGCAGTTTCTGAGGAAGCCACAAAGGACAATCAATCTTCAACACCCCTAATAGCAGGGATGAGAGAGATAGGTACCAAGCCTGGGCCATTGGACCAGTCCCCACAGTCAGTGGCTCAAGGTAATAACCAAATAAGGAGAAAACCTGGGACTTGGCCAGGCCTGCCCCCAAAATGGAAAACTGTAGCCTTAACCAGCCCCTGATAGCCCTAGCTAATTAGAATGTACTAATATGGTTGCCACTTGCGTAAGCCAGTCATATCTGAGATGACCTAACTGTCCCTGAAACTCCCCTTAGCTGTGCTTAAAAGGAGCCTGTGAGTTTCTCTCAGGGTGGCCACTTTGCCTTTGTGTAGGATGTGCAGCCCCAGCATGCTGGTACCTTTATTCTCGAGATAATAAACACTCTTGCTGATTGCATACATGGATGGTGGTCTTTTGTGGGACTTCTCCAGGACCCTAACAATGGGGAAACATGGTGGCATGAAGGCAGGCATGATGCTGGAGAAGGAGCTGAGAGTTCTACATCTTGATCCACAGGCAAGAGGAAATGAACTGTCTACCACACTGAGTATAGCTTGAGCAAAGGAGACCTCAAAGCCCACCCCCACAGTGATACCCTTTCTCCTACAAGGCCACACCTACTCCAGCGAAGCCTCACCTCCTAACAGTGCCACTCCCTTTGGGAGCCATTTTCTTTCTAACCACCACAATACTCAAATACATTTTCAGCTTTATTAATTTGTTTATTTATGCATATGTATGTGTGCATATTGAGGGGTATCTGTGTGTATGTGTGTGGTATGTGTGTGTGTGTGGTAGAGGCTAGTGTCAATGTCAAGTGTCTTCAGTTGTACCTCATTTTGGGGGACAGAGTTCTTCTCACTAAACTTGGAGCTCGCTGGGAACAGCCAGATTTCCTGGCCAGCTAGCCTGAGGTATCCTGTCAGCCCTTTTCCTTCCTCCAAGTGTAGGGATGACAGGTGTGTGCCAGGGTGGGTTTTGTTTGTTTTGTTTTTTAAATGCTTGTTCTGGGAGATTGTTGTGTAACAGTTTCCTCTGAGATTGAAACATTCAGTCCAGCAGGGAAGCTCCCTCAGCAGGAAGGTAAACAACTCAAAACAGTTTCAGGAAGTCCCTGAAACTGAGCAGATTCTCTAGGCCCCTCCCTGCCAGAGTAAGTATAAAACCTGAGAGCACTGCTCAGATGGCTGATGCCAAGAAGACTCTTAGGTGAGTGGAGCTGCCAAGACAATGCTCGGAGTAGAAAAGCTGCAAAGAAGCCTGAGGGTAGACCAGCTGCTGGGAAGAAGGAGAAACCAGCCAATCTGCCTGGAGGAGAGAAGAACCTGGAAGGCACTCTCCAGCCTGCTGAGCTGCCTGCAGGCTGTGCAGTGTGCTCCAGGTTCCCGGGTTTGGGAGCTGTCACCCTGCTGGGGTGGGCTTTGGTGGTGCAGCTGTCTGTGAGTCATTTCTGCTTCTGTAAGGAACCCTTCCCCCACACTCCTGTAAGTGACCCCTCACCCCTACTCCTGCAAGTGACCCCATAAAACGCATTGGGCCA
This sequence comes from Onychomys torridus, assembly GCF_903995425.1. Taxonomy (NCBI): domain Eukaryota; kingdom Metazoa; phylum Chordata; class Mammalia; order Rodentia; family Cricetidae; genus Onychomys; species Onychomys torridus. Next base: position 14,035,005 of record NC_050462.1, on the reverse strand, counting down.
CCAAGTTGGACTTGGGTGGCAGCCGTACTTCAGCCTGCCCTGGCTTTCCTAGCTGTGGTGAATAGACATGTATGCTGTGTCTCTCTTGGGAAAGTTTCATCATACAACAGAGACCAAATTTGAAGTCCTCACGCTTGCTGTGTGAGCATTTCACTGACCGGCCCGTGGCCTCAGCACCATCTCAGCTTTAAACACACAGCCATGGTAGGAAAAGGAGACAAGAAGACAGATACAGTTCACATCCAGAGAACAACCTCTGTGGGTTGGGAACAGTTGGAGGTGGGCAAAGAGTCAGGGGTGGGCAAAGAGTCGGGGGCAGGCAGAAATCACAGCTCTTTCTGTTCTGACTTCAGGAGCAGGCAGCAGAGGTCAGTTCAGACCAATGGGCAGAAGGGAGCTAAGGAGGGACCACCATGAGGCACTTCTTAAAGATACAGAATGGGTTAGGTTAGCCTTGATAATGAAGGGCAGTTGGTTTCTTTTTTTTTTTTTTTTTTTTTTTTTTTTCCAGAGCTGAGGACTGAACCCAGGGCCTTGCACTTGCTAGGCAAGCGCTCTACCACTGAGCTAAATCCCCAACCCTATGAAGGGCAGTTGGAAACAAACTACGGCCTGTGTTTTCAGTTTGTAATTTGCACAACTAGTGGGCAGCATTGGGGAGATTTAAATTTTCTACTGTGATGTTCTACATTTTTCATGATATATATACGAAACCAGAAAAAAAAAAAAAGTCTATTGAAATGCCTCTCAGCTGTATTTCACTTTCACATTTGGGGGGACAGGTGATTATTAAACCTCAGACTAAGGACTGCCCCTCAGAGGATTCCCAAACTGTCCCCTGATTTGTCACAATCCCGACAGCTCCAGACCAGACTTGGCAATATGGTAACGGAAGTCTCAGTCTCACCTGAGTGTCGGAGTGCAGAGAATCCTTGTTCATCCCCCCACTCCCAGGTCGGCTCACTCTTATTGTGTGGAGAAGAAACGGGAGGGAGTTCGTGGTACCAGTCCGCATCAGCACTACTAACAGAACAGAAAACAATGGCAAACTGAGTCAAAATGAATCTTGTTATATAGATCCAAGCCTCCCTATTTACCTTTCCAGACACCAGAGCTGTTTTAGGAAATAACTGTGCAAAATAACTTATTTTGCAAAATGAACTAGGTAATTTCCTTTAAAAAAAAAATCGCAAGAACAAATGATTTGATTTTGCAAACTGAAAAAAAAAATTTTTTTTTTAAGGAGATGTGAGCTATGTGTGCTCAGCTCATGGCATTCAGTCACTGCCTGATCGATCTCTGAGAGTTTGAACTATTCGTAGACAAGAACATGAGGCATGCACGCTCACCTGCTGATGCAGTCTCCCGTGAGTGGGTCACAGCTCCCTGCACAGTCACAAGGTCTGCAGCCATAGTCTCCAAAGCCCCAGTAGCCCACCATGCACCTGTCGCAATGTGGCCCTGCCACCCCAGGTTTGCAAGGGCAGTCACCGTTGCTGGGGTCACAGAAGGTCACTGAGCCAAAGGGAAGGATAGCCGATCCGACCGGGTGGCAGGAACATGCTTCAACAGAAGAGACAATGGACTGGTGAGTGGCTGTAGATCGTCCGTGTGGAGCGTATGCCTGGCAAATGGGTTCACCTCACCAAAAAGCATGTTTCTGAGACTCCTCCTTCGGCCAGCTGGTGTGTGCTTGGGGAACGAAAGCTAAACTACAGATAAGCAAGATGTACTTAGAAAGCGTGTCTGCTGCAAAAAGAGCCATGTGGTGTATCTAAAGTTGAGAGCATTGTACACGAACACCTTTTGGTTGAGAGTGACCAGGATAAACCAGTGAGGAAGACAGAGAAGGAACATTGAATTCGAAATGAATCAGAAGCAGATGATGCTCTAGAGCAGTGGTTCCCAACCTTCCTAACACTGTGATCTTTAATACGGTTCCTCAAGTTGTGGTGACCCCCGAACCACAGCACGATTTTCGTGGCTGCTTCATAAATGCCATTTTGCTACCGTTACGAATCGTAATGTAAAATGTGTGGGTCATGACCCACAGGTTGAGAACCAGGGTTCTCAAAGTAAAGTGGGCTTTAAGGAAGAGGGATGGTATCGATTGTCTAACACGTCTGTACAGAGAAGATGGAGAAAGAGAATGGATTGTTTGTTGCATTTAACGGCATGAAGGCCTTCGTAGGGGAAGTTTCAATTCCGTGGGCAATGGGAATGTAATTAAAGAGAGCTACAGACAGGCTTCCACCTGAGACCAGAGAGCTGTTTTCAAAGTGAAAATTGGCTGGGGCTGGGGAACCAAGTGAGGATTTGGGTTTCTGTTTGTTTTAAGGGGTGGGGGCAGAAAATGTAGCATGTTGATGTTTAGTGTTGATGGTGAAGCTCTAATAGAAAGGGAAAACTGTGGTTAGAGAGAGAAAGAGAGGGAAAGAGAGGAAAATCACTGGAGGGCTACCTGAGTGTGTTTGAGAAGGGAAGGGGGTGGGACCTGACACAGCGGAGGGCGGGGCATTGCCAGTTTACAGAGACCGGAGGGAGCTGTACCAGGTGGCCACCAAGGCAGGGAAGAGGTGGTTGCTGCTGGGGTTTTCTCCTGACTGAATGTACTTTGTGCCTGGCACAGGAAGTGAGATCATTAGATGAGGAAGGCAGCAGACCTCTGAGACGTGGGAGAAAGGTTCAGGAAGTCAGGTCCTGTCATTGGCTGGGCAGCATGGGTCATACCTGAGGTTAGAGACGGTGAATGTGTAGTGTCCTCAGATACATTAGCTGGTTTCCTCCAGTTTCATGTAGCAGAGCAGATTCAGGATCGGTGTAGGAAGAGATGGATTTAATCTGGCTGGGGTCAGCCTGGTTCCTCAGATTGAAATCTATGATAGGCCATTTTTGCAAGCCTGTCTTCTCAGCCTTCCCTAAACTATCTACCTCTTACAATGTCACACCATCAGTATTTTCCTTGCCTCTGGGATAGAGGATGTGAATAAAGTGTGTGTGTGTGTGTGTGTGTGTGTGTGTGTGTGTGTGTGTGTGTTTATAAGAAATGCACTTATTTGGTTCATTATATATTATAAACTGTGATCTCAGTTGGGTCCACTAACTGATGCTCAATTGGATTTCTCATGGATTTAATGCCTTAAGAGAGTTTTCAAACGGACCCAGGGCATAGGTACAGTTCAGCTCCGGCAGACACGTAGAACGTTAGGGAGACGAAAAAAGCGAGAGTTGACAAGGACACACAAGGCACAGTGTAGGAGTGAGAGAAAAGTTTGCACAGAAAAGTTTTGTTTGTGTGTGGGGTTTTAAAGAGAGAGTGTATCTGAGGCCAAGGCCCCATGTAAGAAAACCACAAACAACAACAAAGAGATTTATAAAGACCATCCAGATGAGAAAGAGCCAGTCAAGAGCAAGCAGATGTTGAGGAAAGTTTAAGCTTTCTAGTTTGTTTATGAAGATAAGCAAGAGAAGGTTGAGATAGATAGATAGATACACAGACAGACAGATAGATAGATGATTGATAGATAGATAGACAGATAGATGATAGGTAGATAGATGATAGATGATAGATAGATGGATGGATAGATAGATAGATAGATAGACAGACAGACAGACAGACAGACAGACAGAAGGATGGGATAGATAGATCTATGTTGGGGATGGGGGTTACAAAAGAGGGAGAAAACATGAATTCAGGGTCAGACGTATTAGCTTCCATGTGCTTGTGGGATATGCTAATAAGTTACAATGGACAGCTGGAAATAATCTGAGGTGTAGGAGAAAAGTTGGAGGATCACAAGTTCAGTTTAAAGAGTTTTCAGGTAGTTGAAGCTGAGAGACCACGGCGAAATCCCCATAAGTGGGCAGACAACCACAGACCCAGCATGGAGGCCATCCTTACATCCAGACCGATGGAGGAGCACTCACTCACAGATGCAACCGTTAAGGGTTAGACAGGGAGGAGAAAAAGAAAAGGAACCCTGGAAAACAAAGGTTGAGAAGGTGTCCAGTGGTTCACGGCATCAAATACCACGGAATGCACAAGCCACCTAAGATTGGCAGTAGGCCACGCCAGGGACACTATCAGGAGGTCGCCAGTGACTTTTCTGAGCTGGAGAAATGAGAGCTGGCACAGTCCTCTTATGTTTTAACTAAGTAAGTGTTAGAGCATTGTCTCGAATGAGCATCACTGGGTAAAGCCTGTGAGGCGTTAGTGTATCTAACCCCCTCTCCCCACCCTTCCACACGCTGTCCGTGGTTGAGAACCATCACAGTGGATAGAGTGTTGCTTATTTCCTGCCAAGGGTATGCATTATCTCTTAGAAGGAATCTCCGGCTCACTCCGATATTAATGTACTCAAGAAGACGTGAGAGTTGATAATAACTCTAATGTTTAGGAAGCATGTGCAATCTAGAATTACTCTTCAGTCAGACACTACATGTTGTGGCCCTAGCCTATGTCTCCAGTCTTTTCTTTTATTATTTTCTTATGGACTTTCACTGAGGGAGGAGATAGCCCACCCTGCATACATAGTTTTCAAAACTCCATACATCACTCACATCTATCTTAGACGTCATCCCCAGTTCATCCATTGGAGGCAACGTGTGCTCAGGGCAAGCGTGTAGAGAGAGAGGATAACTTGGCTGAAGTCAGTTCTCTCGTTATACAGTGAAGGTTCAAGTACCTCCAGTACTTTCCCCAACTGAGCCACCTCAGCAGTCCAAAGGCAGACTGAAACAGAGGCTGATGAAATTCAGAAGAGGGAGCACTGTGCATCACCCTGCTCTCCACGCCCCTCTCCACATCCCCCGGCTCTGCATCTAGGGAAGGGTAAGTTTGTGGTCTGGAAGGCGTCGGCCCTAATCCCCACAAAGGATGTAATCCATCCTTTCTTTGAAATCTTTGGCTGCTCCATGGACAACATTTCTTCCTAGAGCTTTGTTGGCATTTTACTTTAAATTATCAACAGTGGTGGTTTTCCTCTCTCAGACTAGACTGTGAGGATCCTATCCACCTGCTTATTGCTTAGTTGTTTTGGAGACAAGGTTTCTCTGGCTGTCCTGGGATTTACTTTGTTTTTGTTTGTTTGTTTGTTTGTTTTGTTTTTTGTTTTGTTTTGTTTTGTTTTTTTAAACCTGAATCTTGTGTTTCTGTTTAGTTGAGGGAAGATTGAATGAGTGATAATCCATGTATCTATATATAACAAATACTTATAAATTCTGTATGCTAAAAAAACCCTCACATTAAGTCAGATTAAAATGCAGTGATAAACCAGGCGGTGGTGGCGAACACCTTTAATAACAGCACTCGGGAGGCAGAGCCAGGCGGATCTCTGTGAGTTCAAGGCCAGCCTGGGCTATAGACTGAGTTCCAGGACAGGTTCCAACTATACAGAGAAACCCAGTTTCAAAAAACCAAACCAAACCAAACCAAACAAAACAACAACAACAAAACCAAAACACAGTGATAAAAACTCTTAACAAGTGGCCCAAAGGACCACGGTCCTCTATCCGCTCAGTTAGTCAGCGAACATTTACTGAACAGCCACTGTGTGCTGAGTAAGGGCTGAGAGGACTGCCAGGGATCTGAGTTGAACTAGATAATCTTTGCCCTTTGAAGAGACTCAGTTTACAAGAACAGTTATTCCGGAGTGCATGAGGTGGCCCCAAGGGCAGACGTCAGCATGCAAACCTCACACGAGTTTGCTTCCTAGAACCACGGCGGAAGGAAAGAGCTGACAGCTGACTCTTGAACGTTGTCTCATGTGCACCATGGCACACACACACACACACACACACCACATACACACACACACACCACACACACATATACACACACACACCACACACCATACACACCACACACCATACACACCACACACACATACACACGCACACACCACATGTACCACACACAACACATACCACATTCCACACATACACACACACCACACACACCACACACACACACACACACACACACACACACACACACACAAACCCCTCAAGCATACCACATACACCACACACACACCAGACACACCATACACACCACAAACATAACACACATACACCACACACATAACACACACACACACACACACACCACACCACACATAACACACACACACACACACACACACACACACCACACACATACACACACACACCACACACATACACACACACCACACACACATATATAAACATGCACACACACCATACACACACACACCACACACACACATATAAACACGCATAAACACACCATACACACACAACACACATACACATACACACACACCATACACACATGCACATCACACACACAAACACACACCATACACACATACAATAATAAAAATTAAAACTTGAAAGTAGTAATAACTATCCCAATATAAAGGGACTTACCTAATACGAAGAGAGAAAAAAAGATTTTTTATCTTTAAAACACTGATTTCTTGTGGTAATAATGTCATTGAAGTTAATGCAGTTATGTGTTGTGTGTCTTCATTTAAGCTTCCTAATTTTTTCAAGTGCTTGATTATGAGGATCTTACAGAATTCTCTCTTAAGATATCAAGTCATTATTGATTTATCACTTGTTCATAAAAACAACCTTCTCTTTATTATTGGGTTGTGTACATATGATGTGTATATTATGTATATATGTATGTGTATGGTGTGTATATGTATGATGTAGGTATTATGTGCGGGTGTGTACCTAACCTGGCACATGTGTAGAGGTCGGAGGACAGCTTTGTATAGGCAACTTTTTCCTTCCGCCCAAATGTGGGCTCCAGGAATCGAATGGAGGTCACAGGGGTGGGGTGGGGGTGGGGGTGGGGTGCCTTTTCCTGGTCAACTGACTTCATGGCCTTGTCGCTCGGTTTCATGACTTGTTTTTAATTAACCAGTGTGGAAAGTTTATATAATATGGAATATGAATATACCAAAATAGCTTGTACAAAACACCAGAGATGGTATTAAATGAAACCATACGAGAAAGCATAAAACTTTCATAATTTTTAGATCTTTAAATCAATAGTTATGGCATCACTCAGTGAAATCATTTTGGTTCCTGACAGCAGCCACGGGAGATTGAAACAGATGGCAGATGTTGTCGGACCCCTGCCTGTGGGACCCCACTCATAGCTTTTCCAGTAATGGAAAAAGGGGGGAAAAGTATGTCTAGGAGTTGACCTCTCAGTAGGAGCTTATGTTTTAAAACCGACACACATGTCAGGAATGGCCAGAGAAGAATGTGATTCTATCACGTGCGCTAGTGGATTTCTGTCAATGTGACTTTTTGCATAATAACAAGACAGAAATACCAGTGGGAAACTATGCAGAACTAGCTGCAGGCAGAGGCCCCGACATCCTGCACAGCTGCCTTTTCAGACTGTTGGGGATGCTTGCCCTGCATACTTGACTCCCGAGGTTTGCTGGCTGTCAGTATTGGATACATAAGCATGTCTTTTTCTCTTCCAAAATGCACACATTGGTTATTGTTGTTTAGGAAGATTGGTGGGCTTGGGATTGATTGGTCTGCAGGTTATGGTTCAGGTCTGAGTCTCAGACACATATTTTATACTGATTATTCTTCTCCTTTTTTTTTTTTTTTTTTTTTTTTGCTTTTTGAGACAGAGTTTCTCTTTGGAGCCTGTCCTGGAACTCACTCTGTAGATCAGGTTGGACTTGAACTCACAGAGATCCGCCTGCCTCTGCCTCCTGAGTACAGGGATTAAAGGCCTGTACCACCACTACGCAGGTGATTGTTCTTTTTTAATTCAACTCAAGCCTTTTTCTCTTTCTTCTTTCTTTCTTTCTTTCTTTCTTTCTTTCTTTCTTTCTTTCTTTCTTTCTTTCTTTCTTTCTTCCTTCCTTCCTTCCTTCCTTCCTTCCTTCCTTCCTTTCTTTTTTTTTTTTTTAACATTTTTTGTTTTCATTAGTATACATCATTGTGTATGCTGCTGGGCCACAGAAGACATTATCATACAACTGTATAGTATACTTTGCGCGTACTGTCCTTCCAAACCCCCTTCTCTTCCCTTTTTCTCACTCCCCCTAATGAATTCTTTGTCTCTCCAGAAAGTTTCACTTCTGCTATCACAGCATATGTACATACATGCAGCATATGTACATACATGCTCTCATGTGCCAAAGTAAAATCTAGAACCCACAACGGAGAGAGGACAAGTGGTACCTTTATCCTCCTGAGGCTGTCGGAGTTTTGACACACAGAAAGACGTAAGCCCTTAACCCTGGCTGGTCATTAGACGTGAACCTCGATGGCGAATATTATATAATACTTTCTAATTATTATTATCATCATCACTGTGTGTTGCGGAGTGTGTACAGCTTCATGGAGTGGTGACATGGGTTCCAGGGATTGAAGTTAGTTAGCTCCTTGGGCTTGGCAGAAGGGGCCTTCACGAGCCGAGCCATTTCCCTCACCCGGAAGCATTCCCTTCTAATGCAGTGACTTCTTTTCAGTGGTGCAGTATTTACTGCGGGCATGTCCTACTGGGGGAGAATCTAAAGGAATAGGACATCATTTGTAAGCAGATAGAGAAGACAAAAGATGCCATCGCCAGTTTCCCCCAACAATGGACTCCATCACTGCTAAGTGAGACACAAATTCTGTCTACAAAATTTCTGTAGGAATGCATCTGTGATGGGCACTGACTCTTTAGAGTGTTTCCAGAAAAGGGGTAGGCCATGCAGCTGCTCTGGAGGATTTCCTAACAGGAAGTGCAACTGTTAATGAAATATTGGATTGACACATTTTCAAGCAACTTCATGCGTTTATTCCAACTACAGGAGCTGATAATAAATACAGCTGTTTGGAAATTGGCCTACAATATCTCTTAGAAAAACAGAGAACAAGACAGAGACACTATAATAAAAGGGATAATGGGAAAACTCGGGAGTCAGATTGACGAGTTCAAATCCTGGTTTTAAGGCTTATTATTATTATTATTATTATTATTATTATTATTATTATTATTATTGAGACAGGATTTCTCTGTGTAACAGTCCTGACTGTCCTGGAACTTTCCCTGTAGACCAGGCTGGCCTCGAACTCACAGAGATCTGCCTGTCTCTAGATCTGGGCGCTAGAAATAAAGGCTTGTGCTACCACACCCTGCCTGAGGCTTATTCTTTATAAGGCTTTATAAAACTAATTTCCTTAGGTCTCAATAATCCCATTAATCAAGCGAGACTAATAATATCTATAGCACAGGGCACCTTGTGAATGAATGAGTATTCATTCATAAGCATTTAGCAATGTATCAGAAATTTGTGGTGCCGTATAATCAATAACTGATATTATTTTCTGGCTGACATATGTTTTAAGATGTTTACCATCCACTCTTTATCCATCTGTCTGTCCAGCAATCCATCTATTCCTCTACTCACCCATCTATCTACCCACACTTTGACCCAGATGCCCTTTAATGAATTAATATGAACTGCTAGGATACTAAGAATTACGTCTCTTGAGCAAGGGACGAAATGACAAGAGGCATTGGATGTCAGGACCGAGTTAGTCCACAGTGTATGAGAACACAGAGTAAACCAGTAATGACCCCACGGCTTGGTTTTGAAGGGACTGAACAGTCCACCTGGCTTTCCAGTTAGCTGTTCTCTCTCTACCTCGCCCTTGGGAGGAATGTGGTGACAAACAGCAGCATTACCTTTCTTGATTGCCCTGAGGCTTTAGAATGAAGTTCCTCTTTGGTTCCCCGGTCCTTTCCTTGGATAAAAACATCAACCTATCACTCATGTACTAAATTAGAGTATGAGGGAAAAGTAGGGTGTGATTTATGGTCCCAGGGCTTACAGAGAGTGAGCCTGTAATGTAATTAATGTAGGAGGGGAGTCGAAGCCGCTCGGCTGCATGAACATGGAAGAATATAAATGTCAGTCAGGGACAATGGCCACAAGCCCTACAGCCCCGTTGTTTGTTGTTGTTGTTGTTGTTGTTGTGATGGAGAGCTAAGGCCTTGGTAGGGGAATCCAGGGGACCCACGGGTGTACTTTCACCTTAATTCTGACCTTCAGCAGGACTGAACCCCCGTTACAGTGTCTCCCACTCTGAGACTGGTCCATGGCACCAAGCTCGCCCCAGAACCCTCCATCAGTCAGGGCTCTCCAGCGTCACCTGGTAGCTCCCTAACTTGGGCTGTTGTGCTGGCAAAAGATACCCAGAGAGCAAAATACCCTGAAAGTATTTGTTCCTGATTTAGCGGTTTCTAAAAACAGCCCTCGGAGTTCAGGGCCCTGGGCTGGGAAAGACGTGGCTGCTCGGGACCTTTCACCACTGCTCTGTGGCCACTCCCTTGGCACGGCCTCCCAGGTTCCCAGCTTTGTTTTCTCCTGGAAAGGCCAAGGCCCTACCCAACTTCTGATAGGGGATTTCAGAAGCTGGCAGCAGCTGCTGACGTTTGTAGAGGGGATGGGAACTTTAGGGGATGCTTTTGAGATGCCGCTTGGAGCAGAGAGGAGACAGCATAAGCTGTTACAAATGTATTAAGTGTGATGCTAAATAAATAATGGATAAAAGGGCCCTTCTGTCTTTCTGAGGGCCACTGTTTACTCTTCCATTCGACTGTTATCTCCCTTTGGTAAGAGATGTACGGCTACAGAAACAACCAGTTCTGCAAGGGAATGGATAGCTATGAAAGGAAAAATAAGGTGCATGAATCTCACCTTGTGAAAGGCAGGATAGCACCTACAGAGCATTTTCCTGTTGACCCTTGAAAGGTTAAATACATTCTATTCGGTGACAGCGACTCCATCATAGTCAACATGCACTTCAGACATACTGTTTTCAAACCAAATTATGCTTGGATAAATTTGATAAGTAGTCCAAATTAACGTTTGCCTTTAATTTACTGAATTTGATTCTCTCACGAGTTAGACGTGCCACATGGCGTAGGAAAATCCATCACACATAAGATATGCTTTTATTCAATGTCTTCAACAGTAAATGGAAGGTAATTTAGTATATTTCCTATCTGCCTTTGGTGAAATTTTCAATGTACAATAAATAAATAAATACTAACGTCATGGCCTTTATTTTTAATCCATGACTGAAGCCGATGGTCAGACCTTTGTTTTTTTTGTATCGTTCTTTTCCTGTTTACTGATTGTAACCATGCCAGTTTCTATTTATTCCTGGACATATCTAAGAGATCTCACGTGGTTTAAAAAAACATTATAATCTCTGCTTGTGACTTTTTAAACTGAAGAAAGCACTTTTGAGTACACAGATGAATTTAGTTTACTAAAAAACTTCTAGATAAGATTTTATGTACTCTTCTTGACTTTGAAGAATTTGGGCCTGCCATACACCACAAATGTTATTATTGTCTGTATCATTCTTTTAAGAGAAATACCACCTGTCCAGTCTCCTGTATTCCTGTTCTACTCAGTCACCATCTTGCCTGGCACCCTTCCAGGAATGGGGTCATCTCTAATGTGCCTTTTTTCTTTAGAGAAAGAAGCCCTCTTCCCTACTGAGTGTACGTGTCTGGGAGCTCTTCTCTGAGCGGGCATGATGAGTCTGGGCTATAATCTATCACGGTATTTGTTTCTCCTCCTAATGCTTTTACAGCTTTATTTATTTATTTATTCATTACAGATTTATTTATTTATTTACTTATTTCTTACATTTAATGCTTCATCGAGACCAGTTTTATTATTTATCACCTACAATAAAAATATTATAACTCTGCAGGAGACATTCTCCACCCAAAATAATGCCTTTCACTGAAAGCAATTCTTCCCACATGAATCAGTCTGAGATTCCTTTTCTTTCTTTCTTTCTTTTCTTTTTTTTGCATGTAATTATCTCTAATTATACTTCTTTGTTCTAGGGCAATAACATGTTTTAAAATTACTGCTCTGCATTCCCCTATACTTTTTGGGTATCTATGGAAACGTTCGGTTTAGTGCTTATTTAATGTTTATTATCTTTATCAAATGTAAAATGGTAGACCTGATTTATTTGTTCAATGAACTTTGCTTTCTGTTTGAGAGAAACTGCAGAGAATTTATTAATATTTATTGCTTCCCAAGTTGTGTGTATGTGTGTGTGTGTGTTAGAGAGAGAGAGAGAGAGAGACAGACAGACAGACAGACAGAGACCGAGAGAGACAGAGAGACAGAGAGACAGAGGAGACAGAGAGACAGAGCGCATCTGCTGGGATTCTACTATTGATCTGTATCTGCAGTTCTTTTTCTTTCTTTCTTTTTTTAAAACAGGCTTTCCCATGCAGCCCAGGCTAATCTTGAACTTAAGATCTTACTGCCTCTGCTTCATTAAGGTGTGTGCCACCATGTCCAGCCTTTACTGACTTTGATTTATCAGTTTATAATGGTTCTTATAGGGAGAGTGTAAATGTTAATGTATGTTACTTAATATTTTTAAAGAATTATCTTAGTGTGGGCATCATATTATAGTATATGGATTTCTTTCTATTTCTTTCATTTTCTTACCCCTCTGGTTTTACTTTTTGGGTTAAAACTAAAAAGCTGCCACGCTGCTGATTCTATTTGGACTTTGCTTTTCAAAAACAGTTACTTCATTTTGATTGTCTGTTGGAATCATCCACACTTGCTTTCAGAATAAAACAGAGATGCCTGTGCTGTTCATATGCCACAAAATGAACTTCTATGGCTTTGCCAAATTGTCCTTGGACAGGGTGGGTCCACCAGTGGGCTACGGGTGAAGGGACTTTACTGGCACCTGACAAGCAGTGCCCTGGGCATAGGCACAAGACTGAAGATGTCTCTGGTTCCTAACTGTGTTTCATGGTAAGGCATTCTGGGTTTCGTTAATGGAAATTTTTTACCTGTAAGACAAATGGAGAGACTCAGTATACTGGGGGGGGGGGTGGGTGGGGGATGAAATAACGGAGAGAGGTCTAAGTGACGAGAACTGTGTAGGCTTCGCCTTGTGGACCTATGCGGGTAGACAGTGGAGGACAGAAAACAACCAGCACCTGAGGCCCTTGTAGTTCTCCTGTGCGTTGGGTTCTTTTTGCCTCAGCTAGGACGAAGAGGGTGGGAAGATTCAAGGGAGGAAAAGCAGTTTGGTTGACAGACTCACTAGTGTGCGTCACTGGAACTGAGGAGCCAGATAGGATCTTCGGGAACATTTGATTTGGGGTTCAGAGAAGGGAGAGCAAGTTTATTTTTACCCTTGTGCTCCTAAAAGGCAATTGGCTGGACTTATTCTGGCCACTCGGGATGAAGACGGATGACCTTCCCGGGAGGTGGCTGCTTCCATATTTTAATCTGTTTCCAGCTGCTGCTTTTCTGAAATGTTGAGGAAGACTACACAGAGGTTAAAAGTGTGTTTCTTGACATTAATTTTTTTTTTTCATTTTACAGGAACTAACTGGGTGCGTCCTAAGAAGATCCTAACTCCGTTCTGCAAGGCATGTATGTGATCGAACATCTGTTTTAAACATGCTCTATGAAAGTGAGGAGAATTCATACAGAAGCATCATGGAGTAGCTGTCAGTAGTCCGTGCCCACTCAGTTTCCCACCCACACAACACTTAATAAATCCGTTAGTGTTGAAAAGAAGGGGATGGGGAAGGAGAGCATTTAGGAGGAACTGGATTCAAGGATTATTCCAGTGCCAACGCAGTAACATACCCACAGTATTTCAGGGCTATACTGTTTTGAAATAGGTCATTACAGAACAAACCTAAATGTCAGTGTGGTGGTAAGCTAGGTTTATTATAACTTCTAGACTCATTACAACAATCTGTTTTAAACACACACACACACACACACACACACACACACACACACACACACATGCACAATCTATATACTATGAACAAGAAGTTCTGTGATTGGAGTTTCCAGGTAACTATTGTGAAATGGTTACATAGAAAACAGACATCTTAGAATTTTTTTTTTCCAGATTATCTTGGAGGAAAACAGGTTCTATGCTAAACATCTTACTTGAGAGAAGACAGCCAACACGTATGCTTCCCAACATAGGTGAGTCAGAAAAAGCATGCCTAGCCTGAGTTTTAGCAATGCTTTGGGGTTTCCTGCCAGAGGTCTGGCTCACTCAGTGAGATTACATCACAGGTCATTGTTAGCTCAGGGTAGAAGTGAAGACAGCTTGCCCAACTGGTGAAGGACTGGTGAAGAGTGGTCCTCGGAGGCCAGCAGGGAGACAGAAAGCTTAAATTTAATTTACCAAGGATGCTGGTAAAGAAGTGTGGGTTTGCGGATCACCTCCCTGTTCGGGTGTCTCAGTCAGGAGATTCACTCTCCATGTGCAGCGAGAGTTCCCAAGTGATTCTGATCCACAGCCAGTGAGCACAGAGAACAATGCTTGCCCTTGGAAAGGTGGCCACACTACGTGCCGAGGGGAGAAACACCTCACTGATGTTTATCATCTGTTTGGTTTCCTAGTGAAAACATCAGGGGCTTCGGATGTAAGTGCTTGTCTAACATGGGAGTCCCTCATCAGTCTTCAGCATCCCTCACCCCCCAAATCTGGTAATTAGGACTCTGTCTCCACCTCCACTGAAAGACAGTACACCACTGGGTGCCACATGGTGTATTCTCCCATTTTTAATACCCCTGCCATAGCCAAACCAACACAGGTTATAGTTACATGAGAGAGCAGAGGTTTTAACTGAGTCTCTTTGAAAGAAACTATGCTCCTTCCGAAGTACATTGTCATTCAGGGTAACTCAGTCCACAGGGAAAGGGAACGCTCCCCCTTCCTCTCGGCCCTTAGCAACCACTTAGTTTGAGCCTGTTTCTGTTCTTAGCCCTAAATTCAGCGGGGAGACTCCCATTTCCCCCGTGTTTATAGACCTTAAATGCACTGTCCTTTAAAACACTTCTTTTCCTTACTTGTGTAAATAAATTCAGTTTCAATGATCTCCACTTGTCTTAGACAAACAAACAACATCCTAGGAATTCTCAGAAGTGTTCCCTTGGCCTGGAAATGTGTGGTGGATAGTCCCACAGTCGACTCTGGGTAAGGCTGAAGTAAAGAGGAAGTGAAAACAGATGATTTAATTGCTCACAGGAATTACTGCATTGACAGCAGCTTTGGTGCAGGGCCGTGTTTATTCAAGTTTGATGGATCTGTGACACTAACTCGAGTGTGCACACAAGGGCCATTCCACGTCGCACATCAGGAGAGCGAGAGGCGCAAAGACAGCTTGAAGGCTAGTGTGGCCGCAAGTCCTTGGCTATTGTGCAGGAAGCTAGGGCCCTGAGAAGGGATTCCCAGTGCTGATGTCACCGAGCTAAGGTGACCAGGTGGGATGTATGGGAGCTGTCACGAGGACGCATGTCATCATTCCTTAGATCACTCACGCAAGGTCACAAGGCAATTGGAAAATGGACAATAATTTCAGAGGAAAAGAAAAGTCCATGAAGAAATACTGCAGGGGATTTCCTGAGAAAGCCACCCTCCCACTGTCCTCATTCCCAGCCTCTCCCCAGGGCACGCAGTGTGTCTTCCCTCCCGTGACACAGAGATCCTACTGGTACTTATATCAAAGCACTTTTGAAAATGTCCAATGAGTCGGTTCACAGTCAGCCCGTTGGAGAGTGAACAGAGTACCGTGCGCTCGGGGGTGAGGGGTGTCAGCCAGGGCCCGTCCATCATGTCACACCACGTCAGTGTATTGAAGGGATCTGTTCCTGTAAGTTTCTTCCCATCAAGCATGTGAGGCCTTTTCAGGAAGACCCTGACATCTTACAGACCTGGGTCTTGACACGGTGCCCGGCAGAGGGGACCATAAATGTCTTCGCATAGATATGGCCACTCTACTACAAAAGATTTATAGTGAACAGCAGCAAACCGGGCCTCAGGGAGTCTCAGAATAAAGAAAACTTAAGTCGATTCACTTCCTAAATTGACGGGCATAGGAAAACATCCCTTCTTGGAATTTCTAACATTTCATGGAATTAGAGTTTTACTGGGAATTAAACACATCTATCTAGATTTCTGTTTTTCTCTCTCAGTAAACTTCTTAAAATTTATTTTAAAATTCTAAGTTTCTGTTTACACAATTAGAGATAAAAATCTTTGATTTGCATGTTGGTTTAAGTAGATATTCTGGCTAATTCACTTATGCAATTTAATTCTAGAAAGTGCTCGAATACTTTTAATCTTCGTTGGAGAGTGTTTTGCAGCCCTCTCAACCTCTGAGAAAATACAGCCACATGAGGATTTGTTAAAGTGAGGTTTTGACTTCATCTGGGTTGGGATCAGAGGCTCTGCATTTCTGAGCAACATCCAGATGATGCCAATGAGATTAAGTCTCTGGACCACACACGGAGGGCAGGTTACTCCTCTGCCTTGGCAAACTCAGTAGAACAAAAACAATAACATTGTTAATCTGAGTGAAATCGTACAAAATCATACATGCTGTTGATGGAGTCACACAAGGAAATAGTCTGGATTTTTTTTTTTTTTTTTTTTTTTTTGAGCTGCGGATCGAACCCAGGGCCTTTCGCTTGCCAGGCAAGCGCTCTACCACTGAGCTAAATCCCCAACCTGGATTTTTTTTTTTAAATCAATCTGTTTCCTTTAAATTCCAAAAGTAGGAGAGAAGATCCTAACTGTAGTGATTCTCTATAAGGGCACCTCATATGAGTCCATATATCACATGCACAATGGATCTCGTGTGTCATCAGAGTTAATAGCTGGAGAGGACACCATGGGAAACAATTGATAGGTAGACCCTGGTATGGAAATAAAGAGAATGGCATGGAACATAAATGCCAGCTGGACACATGATATGGAGAGTATTTAAATAGAAGAACTGGATTGCTAGGTTCTGAGATGTATTGCCGGCTCAGAAAGGACATGGATTTCTGTGCCCTGATGTACCCTGGAGTATTCATAAGGCTATGTAGAGAAAAGAAGAAATAGGCCTTCCCTGTTACCTCACCCACCTCCTGAAAACCATCCTAAAACGCCAGACTAGTATCAACTGTTTCCATAATTCCCCTCTGTGGTACACTGAGCACCGTGCACATATTTGCTGACTAGGCATGATCTGCATTATGGCTTAGTAGAGTAGTTTCATACTTCGACCCTTTTGGGAGCCCAAAAGGGAAGTGAATCTCAGGATAGCTGAAGAGATTGAAGAACTCAATCGGACAAATGCAGTTTGTGGCTTTGTTTAGTTTTGTTCCAGAATATCTTAATGTTTTCATTGAGACACCATTGGTCTCCTGACAAGGGATCCTTTTTTGTTTTATATTTCTTCTTTTATACCCTTTTTATAAAACTCTGGATCTGTGAGTATTTTAGGTCTTAAAAAGCTAGAGTTTTTGTGTTGTTTTGTTTTTTAAACAGCTTTTTACATTTGACAAGCATAGGAATCATAGCTTGTCACAGAACAGTAGCAAAATCCCCAAATAAAACAAAAACCAAAATTGGAGATAACTCATTTTGGCTCCAATTCTGCCAGTAAGCCTATTCACTTTTTCTTTTTCTATTGGTCGGACTCATTCAAAAATGAGTTTCACGGGGTTGGGGATTTAGCTCAGTGGTAGAGGGCATGCCTAGCAAGCACAAGGCCCTGGGTTCGGTCCTCAGCTGGGGGAGGGGGGGTTTCACATGTTTTCTTCATGTGGCTTTTTTGTTTTGTTTTGTTTTGTTTGTTTTTGCTTTTATTTCATAAAAGCCTAACAAACAAACAATAAACATGGTAAGGTCCATAGAGATGGTTTATAGGGCAAACATGCTCGCCATGCAAGCCTGAGTATTTGAATTTGATCCCTGGAACCCGCCATTAAAAAAACAAAAAACAGGATCGGGAGCGGGCAGAGGCTGGAGAAATTAGCTCAGCAATAGAACTCCTGTTGCTCTAGCAGAGGCTGGAGTTTGGTTCTCAGCACCTGTCTGGGGTGGCTCATGACCACCCCAGCTCCAGCTCAGAGGGATCCCATGTCCTCATCTCTGAGGGCACTTGCCTTTGTGTGCATGTAGTCACGCACAGACATGTACACACACACACACACACACACACACACACACACACACACAGAATTCAAAATAAGATAAAATTGAAAACAATGTGCATGCCTTGGAACACATTTGCAATCCCAGAATTCCTATGGTGAGGAGAGAGGTAGATTCAGGAACAGTGAGATCTGTTGGAAGTTTGTGGGCCAACTAGCCTGAAGTCTGGAGCAGAACAGCAGAAGCAAGAGAGACCCTGCCTGGACAGGGTAACAAACCAGAACCAACTCCTAAAAGTTGTCCTCTGACCCCCATACATGTACATGTGCCCACACTCACACACACACACACACACACACAAACACACAAACACAAACACAAACACACAGATACTTTTTTTAAAAAAAGTCAGTAAATAATATATAATGCTTTTAACTGAATCAGAATTATACATCATTAAAATATATTGCAAATATATAATACTTTACTAATTAAAATTTTGCAGTGGCTTCCTGTGTCCTAAAAACTGGTTTTTTGACATAGGTCTCACTATATATTGCTCTGATTGTCCTGGAATTCACTATGTAGACCTGGATGACCTCAAACTCACAGAGATCCTCCTGCCTCTGCCTCTGCCTCTGCCTCTGTCTCCCAGGTGCTGGGATTAAAGGTGTGCACCACTATGCCCTGCTCAGTGAACATGAACATGTTTAAGATGGTGGGCAAGGCTCTCTAAAATCTGTGCAACACTAAGAACCTTCCTGTGTTTCTTTCACTGTTCCGTTTGGCCTTCTACTCTCAATGGAAATGACTGTTTGCTATCCCATAATGATGCTCAAATGTTGGTGAAATGTCAGAAATTGAGATTGCTCTTAACCAGTATAAAATTATGGGGGAGGGGGAGCCCATTTACGTCAGTGTTTTCCAAACTTTCCTGTGCATCAGTGTGGCCTATGACCTGGAGGGCTTGTTAAAACTCAGATTCGTGTCTTGCATCAACCAACTTTCTGAATTTTGTTGGTCTTTGTTGGTGCCTAAGCATGTGCACATCTAACATTCCCCTGTTGACACTGATGGTCCAGTGTCACCACTCCAGGGGTGACATTTTGGAGATCGCTAGTTTGTTAACTTTCACTGAAGTCGAACGAGAAAAGTACAAGTATGATGGAAGCTGCCCGAGTATGAGATGAGAAGCACCCTTTGAAAATGAAGCCACGCCGGGTTGTGGTGGTGGTGGTGGTGGTGGCACACGCCTTTAATCCCAGCACTCAGGAGGCAGAGGCAGATGGATCTTTGTGAGTTCGAGGCCAGCCTGGTCTACAGAGCGAGTTATAGGAAAGGCACCAAAGCTACACAGAGAAACCCTGTCTCAAAAACAAAAACAAAAACAAAGACAAAAAAAGAAAAAGAAAAGAAAATGAAGCCACCTTCTCTGCTCAGACCCTGGTCAAAGCCAAAGTGCTCACACAGTTGTCCATAGCTACACAGAAATCACCCCCTCCCCCCCAAGCAGCCACTTCTCTAGTCTCATTACCCACAGCTTCCCAACTCCTGTTCTAATGCGGACACCTTGACCTCCCTGATTCTTTGGACATAGTAGGTGACTTCCCGTCTTGGAATACTTTGCTCTAGGCATTCCCTCTGCCTAGGACATTTCTCACTGTCTTCAATCTTGGCTCATCTTGCCCATCTAGTCATGAGACCCCCTCCCTTCTCATCCTATTCAATATAGCACTTTATCACCCCTCTTCCTGCTCTACTGTGCGCCCTCCATCCTACTAACCATGATTTACTTTTCCAGCACTTGTGACGTTCTTGCATACTACACATTTATCAATCGTACTTACTGCTTGTCTCTTATACTAGAATATATGCTCCTCAAAGGCCAGGATTCCTGCTCTGTTCCCTGATGCACCCTATGCTCTCAGCACATAATAGGCCCTCAATTGATAGTCACCAAGTGAATAGATGGATGGACAAGTAAGTGAACACATTAGGTACACTGAACAATGTCATGTTCGAAGAAATTGTTACACGCATTAGAAAAGGTTGCCTATTTTCCTATGAGAGCAATCTAGGTTACTCAATGACAACTTCTTTTTCCTTTCCTCTTTTACTTGCTGTATAATGCACTTTGATTTTTAGACATTTGTGCTAGTGGTCTGAGGCTATGAGATACGCACATACACACTCCCACCTCTTTAAACACACTTGATACAAATGGGATTGAACAGTCTCCAAATTGAAGGAATTTTTGTATGCAGTACTTTTAGTCAGCACATATAGATAAGAATTTTTTGTTTTAGTCCCAATAGTACAGTGGACTTTGAAGATGTAACTAGTTTTTTTTCTTAAAGATTTATTTATTTTTATGTTATGTGTATGGGTGTTTTGCCTGCACATGCATGTGTGCATGTGCGTGTGTGCGTGTGCGTGTGTGTGTATCACATGTGTACAGTACCCACGGAAGACAGAAGAAGGCATCAGGTCCTCTAGAACTGGAGTTACAGGTAGTTGTGAGCCACCATGTCAGTGCTGGGAACCAAGCCCAGCTCCTCTGGAAGAGCAGCCATTGCTCTTAACAACTGAGCCATATCTCTAGCCCCAGGCACAACTATTTTTGACAGCATGAGTGATGTGTTAAACACTTTCTCTTACGAGTGTATTGTGTCTTAATTCTCATTTCAACACTACAAGGAATAATTTTGTATTTAAGAAATTGAAGACCAGCCAGGCATTGGTGGCACACGCCTTTAATCCCAGCACTCAGGAAGCAGAGGCTGGCAGATCTCTGTGAGTTCGAGGCCAGTCTGGGCTACAGAGTGAGATCCAGGAAAGGCACAAAGCTACACAGAGAAACTCTGTCTCGAAAAAAGAAAATAGAAATTGAAGACCAAAGAGCTTTTAGAAACTGGCGTAGGATCAGAAACAGCCAGTAAGTGGCAGCGAAGTCACCTGGTAAAGTGAGCGTTTGGATGCAAGCAAGGATGTGGGGAAAGGAGTATTCTCAGCGAAGTACTCCGCTGAGGCAAGTCCAGATGTGGAGTTTGATGGAAAAGATGAGCTCTGCTGCTCTCTACCCTCCGCTGCTTTAGAGATGAAGCTCGAGACAAGGAGCCTGCCAAACTGCTCGTGGAAATCTCACCATTTCCTCGAAGTTCAAAATATGTATTTTTAAAGAGCAATTTGTTTTTTCCTTTAAAAAAAAGGGGGGTGGGGGTGGGGGGATGGGGTGACTGGGGGTATCCCAGAATGCTCCTTTCCTGTTGTATTGCTCCCCCCCCCAACCCCCTGTCCCATCATTGATTTCAAGCCAGAACCTGGAGTTCTCAGTATAAAGGACACGATCATCGACAGCCATTGAGAGGCAGGTGTTTTCTCTTGTCTAATAACTTCTGGTTGAGAGGTTTGCGGATCCCAGTGTGGGTATGTAAGCTTTGCATCCCAGCGGACAAGGCTGTGCATGAGAGCGTGCATGCTCTGTGCGCATGCTCCATACTCCCACATGGTAACGCCACCCACAGGAGGCAGACCTTTTAAAATTCTATTCTCTCCTCAAGTAAACTTCCGGGAGCTATGCCAACAGAGTGAAGCAGAACCGAGCCTGTGAATTCAGTGTAGGAAGAGAGAGCATAAAATTATTATGTCCTGAATTAGCCACGACAAGAGGATACATTTGAGCAATGTCAACTGAAGTACATTCATCATGGCATGGAAAACCCTTGGTTGGTTTGTTTGTTTTTCAGGTGTTTAAGGTCACTGTCCAGGTGAGTGGTAGCACACCCACAGTGTAAGTGACCACTCTATTCCATCAGTATATTTTCGCTTATTGTATACTCATATTTCCCCTTCATCTCTAGGTCTCATGTGGCACTAAGGAAACTTCTTTATCGGGGGCAAGAAAGGGAGATCCCCTCCATGAATCTTGGACTGTTTTGACTGAACAGGTTGAAAATTCTCGGCTCCTGTTGATAAGAAATGAGCTGATATCTCCGAGGGTACTATCAGAGGATTGCATAAACTTGCTCCCTTGGGCCAGCAAAGGGGAGGACAGTGAGATAGGTCTCGTTGGCAGAGATTGCCGTGGGCACCACGGATGTGCTTACCTTTACAGGCATCTGGGGCAGAGAAGGGTCTCCTGAGGTCACGGTAGAAGCCCGGCTTACAGCGCTGGCAGTGCTGGCCTTCAGTATTATGCTGACAGTTGTCACAGACACCACCACTGCGATTCCCCGAGGCTTCCCACACACCGATGTCGAAGTGGCAGGCGTCGGCATGTCCATTGCACTTGCAGGCTGGCGATAAAACAGCCAGGAGGGATATAAAAAACACCGCGATGGGTTCTCATGGTCAACATGTCACAGTAGATTGTATTATTTATTGAAGAGTATGTAGCGCAAGAATAAAAGCAATACAAAAAGGAATCTATTAAGAGCTATCTTGCTTTTCTTTGATCAGGGTACCACTTTTATTTTACACTTCTTATCTAGACTTCCTTTTTTCATTGTATTTTATTTTATTTATTTTTGAAACAGGGTTTCTCTGTGTAGCTTTGTGCCTTTCCTGGAACTCACTCTGTAGCCCAGGCTGGCCTTGAA
Organism: Onychomys torridus; assembly: GCF_903995425.1. NCBI lineage: Eukaryota > Metazoa > Chordata > Mammalia > Rodentia > Cricetidae > Onychomys > Onychomys torridus. Next base: position 14,012,431 of record NC_050462.1, on the reverse strand, counting down.
CTCATAGAGACCTGCCTGGTTCTGCCTCCCGAGTGCTGGGATTAAAGGTGTGTGCCACCACTGCCCAGCATATATTGGTATTTTAAAGCCTTAGTGTATGCATGAAGGTCATTATGATGGTTAGTGTTAATTGTTAACTGGACAGAATCTAGATTGCTTGGGAAATTGGCCTCAGCATGCCTGGAAGTTATCTTCATCATGTTAATTGATGTGGGAGGATCCATCATAATTGTGGCCCAAGGCCAATCCTTGGGCAGGGAGTTTGGATTGTATGAAATGGAGAAAAGAGCTGAGCACCAGCATGCTTTCCCTGTGTCCTGTTTCCTGATTGTCGATGCCCTGTGACCACCGGCCTCAAATTCCTGTACTCGACTTCCCTGCCATGATGGACTGTACCCTTGAGCTATAAGCCAGAATAAAGCCATTACATGGCTTTTGTCAGAGTATTTTGTCATAGCAACTGGAAAGGAAGTTAAAACATTTATCAAAGTGGAGATATGACCATCCAAGCAAAGCTGTTCTGGTCACCCTGTAGACTTAGGTTGGCGTCTATTTTAGAAAGATGTCTGAGAGGTCACCAGCTTTCCTCTTCACTGGTGACACTTGACCATCTCTATTCCTGCTACGTTCTGAGGCTCAGTGGGTCTCTTGCCTCTGTGAAGAAAACCTAAGACTCTTGGCATTGCTTGGAAATAACAATGTATATTGCAGATATAAACCATAATTCATGCTTATCCATGAGCCCGGAAAGAAATGTCTGATGGACAGAGCCTAAGTATCTTTCTTTTGGGGAACTAAGATCAAACCCAGGGCTTTACACATGCTAGGTGCTGTGTGTGTGTGTGTGTGTGTGTGTGTGTGTGTGTGTGTGTGTGTGTGCATGCCACTGCACACATGGATATCAGAGGACAACTTGCAGGAATCAGTTCTCTCCTTCCACCATGTGTCCCAGCTGGAATGCAGGTGTTCGTGTCTTTCCACTCTGTGGAGCCTGGGAATCGAACTCAGGTCATCAGGCTTGGTGGCAAGCACCTTTACAAGTTGAGTCTTATTGTCGGCCCACTTTTTTACTTTTTATTTTGAGACAGTCTCACTTGGTTGCCCAGGCTATCCTTGAACTCACTCTATAGCCCTGGCAGGCTTTGATCATGGGAGTCTCCTGCCTCACCCTTCCAAGTAACTGAGATCACAGGGCTGAGCCCTCAGGTCTAGACTGGGATATCGTCTATGGAGTAACATTCTCAGCTGCTGTCACTTGGTGAATATAAGGAAGTCTGCTATTGAAGCCTCAGTTTACAGAGGAGTCCTCGGTGTTCCTTATGTAATAATTTCTCAACGGTACTCTAAGCTCATCAGTCTTCAGCTCCCCGTGACCTGTCTCTGTGTCCATGTGTACTTAGATATGCAGTGAGTTTCCATGGGAAGGACCACAATGGCACTCTAGGAATTTAGGAGACATTCTTTAGATTCACTTGATAAGTGATTTAGGATAAGAATCCAGATATCCCTGTACCCCACCCCGGAAGTCAACCGTATTTGAAAATGCTAGTGCGATTTTTTTCATTGTTTCCTCGACGTGTCATGATATTTTTCCCAGACTCATATCTTTTAAAGGCATAAGGTAATTTGATATTTATGCTAAAAGGAAATCCTTTACATTTCTTAGAAACATATCCGCTCTGATTCCAGATTGTGTGGGGAGAGACTTGTCGGAAATTTATTCACGGTACAGACAGTTTCAAAGCGGCCAATAGGACTGAGTGGGCAAGAATGTGCTATTTGCTTGGACACTTTCGGGGATCTACATGCTGCCCCCGAGAACCTGATGTGGTACAAACATGAGCAGACCCAAGAGTTAAATTTTAAATCCTCCTAAAACAGGGTTGGGACTGGAAACATTTCTGTGAGCACGTGTGTTTCTCAGAGCATCTGACTGCTTGAATGGACGAGACTCTGAACATTTAAACTGAAAATAGACAAGTGGTTCATTTTCCCATGTTCTGTCTTCCCTTATCTAATCTCCAAATGCGAACCCCAAATTAGTCCCAGTAAAACAATCCCATTCTTGACTTCCCGGTTTAATTGCAGGTCTGATCCATCAGTGGGGACAGTATCTAAAAATTGAGTCCTCATCCCTTCTTTAACTCTGGCAAGACATTCAATCTTACTGATTGATCTGCTCCACTCTCCCAGATGTTCTGTGCACGGAATTTAAAAGAGCTGTTTTCATGGTTATCATTTACCTATCACAGCCGTGAGAGCAGGTGGACACTGTCATCCTTAGTCGCTCCTGTGTCGACACATGTTTGTATCATGTCAAGTTCTCAGGGACAGCATTTAGGTCCTGCAAGGATCCAAGCAAACAGCACATTCTTGGCCACTCCATCTTATTGGCTGTTTCCAAGGGTTGGAGTCGTGCCGGGCAGCGATATGGGTGTGTTTGCACCTAGCCTCTGTCACCCACCACTCTATATTGTGTTTCAAGAGATAAGGAGGCATTCACAGATAAGCGTAGTCTACAAAGAAGGCTTTTGAGTAGAGGAGGTCGATACTTACTTCTGCACTCGTTAGGAGCCCCGGTTCTGCCGTCCGCCGCCTCCCAGGGCCGGTCATTGTACAAGGGAGCGCAGAGCTGACAGTGACTGCCTGCTGTGTTGTGTTTACACATACACTTCCCGTGCACCTACAAACAACAGGAAGAGCTGTGAGCACGGGCCACGCCGCTAAGGAAGAAATTCTCCCCTCCGTCCCACCGGCCGTCTCCTCGCACCAGCCGCTTTTAGTCGGAATTCACTTTCTTGAAGAAGTTAGCTAGCATGAGGAAGAATTCTTTTAGTCTGTCTTGTGATTAACTCAAACAGAAAAAAAAATAAAATAAAGGGAAAAAAAAGAAACAATACTTTTTCTTGACTCTGGAGTCTATGACTAATGAGAAATTCTGTGTGTGGTATTGGATAAATATTTAGATATATCCTTAGTTTTTTTAAAAAAATCTCTTAGCACAAAATAATGCATCTTTACTGTAGAAAATTTAGAAATTTGTAATCTTTTCAAAAAAACATTAGTATCAACATTTGAATATGTATATATACATATTATATATATTTCTAGTGTCTTAAAATGCAATTAAGGACTTTTTCTACAAACACGTTGGGAACATGTAGCTTTGTGGTAGAGTATGTGCCTGACTAACCACTGAACCATTTCTCCAGCCCTATATAACTTTTTACTTCTCCTAAATGTATTTCCTAGAAGTAAAATTAATAGAAGGGCCCAATAAATATTGCTAAGACGTTGAATACATTTTTTGTCATGATTACTGGGCTTCTCTTTTGACCCCACAGCTGATTTCTTGGGGGTCATCGAAAATAGTGTGTTTCTCAGAGAAGAATGCTTTAGTAGAATTCTTAAGGAAATATTTTTGGCCCTTGTTTCTCTGATAAAGTTAGTGTCACCTAGTAAGAATTACCATGGAGTCTAGGGCCAAAGTGCATCTCTGGGTACTGATATAGTGACCAGAGATATGTAACGTTGTAAATGGAGTCCATTCAGAACTTGTAAGTTTCTCTTAAAAAGCAGTATTTAAAATAATTCAGCATAAGCTGGGCGGTGGTGGCTCATGCCTTTAATCCCAGCACTCGGGAGGCACAGCCAGGTGGATCTTTGTGAGTTTGAGGCCAGCCTGGTCTACAGAGCGAGTTCCAGGACAGGCACCAAAACTACACAGAGGAACCCAGTCTTGAAAAAAAGAAAATTCAGCATAAAGGTGACAATTCATGTTAATCAGCCAATGAATATTCATTGATGATCTAGAAGGGACCATCACTATGGCACGCTGAGCTTGGTACACAAAGCGTCTCCTTCCTGTTTCTTTTTACTTATGTGTGTATGCAAGTATGTGTCACATTTGTTCAGGTGCCCTCAGAAGCCAGAAGAGGGTGCTGGAGTCCTAGAGCTGAAGTTACAGGCTGTTGGGAGCTTCCTGACCTGGGTACTGGGAACTGAACCTGGGTCCTCTTGGAAAAGCCCAAAGCACTTTTAACTGCAGGACCATTTCTGGACCCACAGCAGTTTTCTTTAAGAAAGGATGAGGAGTTGGTGGTGGCTGGAGAGATGGCTCAGCGATTCAGAGCATTGGCTGCTCTAGAGGTTTGATTTCCAGCATCTACGTGGTGGCTTGCAACCATCTCTAACTCCCATCCCAGAGATCTAACACCTTTTGGCATCTGTGGGCAACATGCACTGCAAGTGGTGCACATACAGGCAAAACATTAATAATAATAATAATGATGATGATGATGATGATAATAATAAAGGATTTGGGTGGTTGAAGAGATTGTGGTTGGGAGCATAGACTGCTTTGCAAGAAGAGACCCAACCCAAGTTCAATTCTCAGCATCCATAGCAAGCCCACAGCTGCATGGAACTCCAGCTCCAGAGGGATCCAACACCTCTCGCCTTTGCAGGCGCCTGCACTCCTGTGTGTGCACATGTCCATGCATGTGTGCATACGCATACATACATGTAACTAAAATAAAAATAAATTTTATAAAGGAAAGGATACAATTGGAGCGAAGAGGTTTATGCAGGAAAATGCAAGAACAAACAAGACAATAAACACATGCAAAAGAATGAAAGCGGTGTTGGAATTAAAAAGATTTAGAATTGGTTATAGGTTGACAGGTGTGGGGGGGCATGATGAAAGGCAAGGGGTTTGATCCGGCCTTGATGGATGGGCTGCATTTCTAACAAGCTGAGAGGAAGACATGTCCCAGGACAGGTAAACATTGTAAACTAAAGTGTAAGGGAAATCTATGAGCCAGTGTGGTCTTTGAGGCTGGGTCTTGAAGGCCACACAGGATTTTCATCCTGGGTTGAAAGGAAGACAATGAGAATTGTAAAGGCGTGTCCAAAGAACATCCGTGAACGGACCAGAGTCTGTAGAGACCTAGGCTTGCTCTAGATCCCGGCATTCATCAAGCTCCGGCTCCAAGGGTCTGGAATTTACCCTGCACACAATGCAGACACAGTGAAGATTGCTAAGTAAAGAAATAACTGGGAAGTGTACTCATTACACTTCTCTTCACCTGCAAGAAAAATTCGTTCTACTTTCTTCTCCTTGCCTAATAATACACTTTTTCTTTCCCTTCCTTTTGTATTGTTTTTTTTGTTGCCCCTTGCTCCCTGCTTCCGTCTCTTACTAGCCAGTGACACCACCTGTAATTCCTGATAACATTTGTGGTTTTATTTTGTTTGTTTGTTTGAGTCAAGGTTTCTCTGTGTAGCTTTGGAGCCTTTCCTGGAACTCACTCTGTAGACCAGGCTGGCCTCGAACTCACAGAGATCCACCTGCCTCTGCCTCTTGAGTGCTGGGATTAAAGGCGTGGGCCACCTCTGCCCGGCATTCATTTGTGGTTTTAAAAGGTAATTATTTCTACTCCTTATTTGTGTCCTTTCAAACTATTTTAGCATCCATTTATCAAGGGAGAGTCAATTTATCAGGTTTAGTCTTGGGATGTCCAAACCCTATACATAATTTCACCTAATTCATAGGTTATTCTGTCCCACAAATTCTAGGCCTCAGGAGGTGGCAGACACTTGGGGGTAACCTCATCAAACATTCACGTGTATCACAGGATAACATTGACAGTTCTGTTCTATCCAGAACATTCCTTTGTTCCCATCGGCCAAGGACTGAAATGGACCTCCCAGGGTCTGAGGATGCTGGGGCAGCAAATTTTTCTGCACATAGAAAAATTCAAGGAGCTGTCATTTTGAGAATTACCAAAAATAGCTGTAAATCATTACCCAGACAGTTTGAAACAAGAAATCCTTCCTCAGCGATACGACTATTGCTGTTCAAGCTTGAAAGATCACCCACTATTTGATGCTCGAGAAATATGCGCAAGTAAAACTGGGTCTTCCTTGGAGAACAAACAGAAAAAGGAAACCTTAGTAACAAGTTAAACATAACTCCTATTTGGTACATAAACACGAACTAGGTAAAGAGTGAGAAAATGGAGTTAAGTTCTCAAGAGGTCACCTAACACCAATGTCTGGTTGTCTAATTAGAAAATGAGGAATGAGTCTTGACCACAAAACCACAACTTCTAATTACCCGAGGTATCTGAATATTGTAGGAGTTTCAGAGTTGCCTCTGTTAATGTTAAGAATACATTTCTATGTCAATGTCCAAAGGGTTTTTTCCCCCCCTGAGACAGGGTTTCTCTGGGTAGACTTGGCTGTTCTTGAACTCACAGAGATCCACCTGCCTGCCTCTGCCTCCTGAGTGCTGGGGTTGAAGGCATGTGTTACTTCCTCCCAACCAAAGTTCTTATAATTACATACAATTCTATTTACCACTAAAATTAACCGATTTTCTACTCATTTTTAGCACATTCTTCATAGGAAGGTACTTGTGTAACTTGGGAAACAAGTCATTGGAGGAATTACTGGACCAGTGAGTTCACTATGATCTGTGCCATTTTGTTACAATAACTGTATATTAAAACTAGATAGATAGGAAAAGGAAAGTATAATTTTTCCCCACTTGAAGCTGCACACATAAGAATTTAGATGGGACCAAAAATCAGGCAATGATTGCCTTTCAGATTCATTGTCAGAAGATTGGCCTGGGATAGCAACGCTCTTTTTTTCTTTTTCATTGGTTCATTTTGGCTTCCAGTGGTCAACTGTCATGTGATTGAGAACACTGGTCATAACAAGAGATGGTGGGATGGCGGGAATCTGGTTACCAATTGTATTAAGCACTTGTGATTAAACAGTCATTTATTTATATGTAGATTTTTTAAAAAAGATTGATTTTATCATATATATATATAAATATATGTTAATCTGTGGGTCTGTACATGGGTACGTACACATGTGAGTGCTGGTACCTGCAGACTCCAGAAGAGGGTGTCAGATCCCCTGAAGCTGGAGCTAATAGGCACTTATGAACCTCTAAATAAGGAGCTGGGAACCAAATTTGGGTCCTCTGCAAGAGCAGTGCATGCTCTTAACCACTGAGCCTTCTCTCCAGCCCAGAGATGTTATAGAATACTTAAATATTAGATGGAAGATTGGCTCAGACGACCTTTAAAAAACTTGTGGGGTCCTTAAGAAAACTGAAGCAATATCAAAGCCTGTGTCTTTGTGCTTCGGACGCTGTTCAACTATAGGCAGCTAGTCACAATCCACAGTCCTTTCTGAACTGTCAGAGGGTTCTGTCCCCTCTCACCAATGTCAGAAACTTCTGACGCGAAACACAGAAGAGCCAAGAGCATATTCCTTATTTCTTGCCCTAATGTACAGATAAATGAATGAGCATGAACAGTCTGAAGATGGAGCTTCACTTGGCTCAGGGACCGCTAAAGCCATCTTGGAGTAAAGATTGTTCTAATGATTTCTCTCCAATGGCCATGCACTTGGTTACCCACAGACTTTCAACATATCAAAAGGGCTAGTGTTGCTGGGTGGTGGTGGCAGCGCACGCCTGTAATCCCAGCACTCGGGAGGCAGAGGCAGGTGGATCTCTGTGAGTTCAAGGCCAGCCTGGTCTACAGAGCTAGTCCAGGACAGGCTCCAAAGCTACAGGGAAACCCTGTCTCGAAAAACCAAACCAAACCAAACCAAAACAAAACAAAATAAAAGGGCTAGTGTTTCACGGGACTCAACATATGTTAAGTTCTTTAGGGCATATGTGACAAAAATCAGCTTCCTGCCATTTCTGAGAAAGGTACAACCACCATTTGAGTCTTTTATTTAGATCCTACAGAAAACAATCCTGTAAGTTAATGGGAGACATGTTTCATAACTTCATATGAAGAAATAGTTGAATTTCAAAAATGGAGTGATTTTCTTGTCTGTGATAAATTATTATTTTTTTATTTTTTTTTCAAGACAGGGTTTCTCTGTGTAGCTTTGCACCTTTCCTGAAACTCACTCTGTAGACCAGGCTGGCCTCAAACTCACAGAGATCCACCTGCCTCTGCCTCCCGAGTGCTGGGATTACAGGCGTGCGCCACCGCCGCCCGGCCCTGTGATAACATACATACACATGGTTTTATTGTCATTACTGTGCCACTCTGAATTCTAGTAGAACATGAACATTGTGTCATACCATCGTAGAACCTTAAGAAAGCAGCTGTGAAAAGAAGAGAGCCTATGTGAGCCAAGAATGCACACTCGACGGTGGCGGCGGGGACTGTGGCAGTCTAGGAGTCTCTGTTCAGCACTAACAAATCACCTAGAGAGTGGGAAGAAGCCGTGTGGCCTCTTAAGACCAAACAGGAAGAAAAACCGGTTAATTTCTGAGGAGAAAGTATGCCCTCCTTGTAGAAAAGGATTAGCGTCTGAAGGAACGAACTTCTGCATGCAAAGAGAGGAATTCTAACAACAGGCTAGCCTGCTGGAGTCTGCTCTTCTCGTGTGGGACAAGACCGTGCACAGCAGTGCCACACTACAGCCCGCGAATAGGAAGCTCTGGGAGGAAAACATCAAAACATGAAACACGCCCTTTCCCATCAGAGCCCGCATGTTTTAATTTAACAGGAGTGAGAGGGGGGAAGACAGACCTTCATTCATAACGAGTTTGGTGGAAAAGGGGGCTTGAAGCATTCTGTCAGGATGGACAAAATAGGCTGAGGGGAGTTCCAATCCTCACCTAATACTACAGACAGGAAGAAGGCAAGGAGGCAGACCGCTGTGTGGTTTATCTTAAAACAGCTTGTCTCAGACAGCCTGGGCGGTGTGGATAGGTAGAGAGGGAAAAGCCACTACAGATACAGAATGAAAGCTGGTTCGAATCAGAGACTGTTCTTTTCATCTAGCTTCAGCCCTGAAATGCTTCTCGTAGAGATCTGTTCTTCCAGCTCTAGTGACGTGTCAGGTTCCAGATTTCCGGACAAAAAGACACCTTCCGTGATTAGCGAAAACCCTAATAGTGGAGATTATGCACATCGGCTCTTAATCCTACAGCTGGAGACGGAGTAGCTTGGAGGAGAACTGGACTTCCTGGAGGAACGGAAAGGAATGTGTTAGGCAGAGAGGAAAGGGGCCAGAGACAGACTTTGCCTCCTTCATTAATTTGCCAAGACCAGTCCTTGACTGACACTTGGGAGAAAGCATGAATGGAGCCGATGCAAATTTCTGCAGGAAAAGCTAAGCTTCTGCACTCTGCGTGAGAACCAAAATGCGTCTCTCTCTCCACTAGATTATAAACTCCGGCAGGAAACAGTGGCTGGAGTTTCATTGAATTTCCCCAGCTACAATATAATAGGTTATCAGTAAATACACGCTTTTTTCCCTTCCGTTGATATATGTTTAGCAGGACGTTGAGGACCTTAGCCACTTATTTAAAACGGCCGAGAAGGCTGGGAGGTAGCTCTGCATGTGAAGTGGGCGTGAGATCCCTACAGTTGTTTAGTGACTTCCGCACGACCAAGGTGCTTTCTGTAAAGGCTGTATTAGTTCATACCCGAGTGTCTCTGAGAGGCCTGCTGCAACATGGATCTGCCATGGATGATGGTGAATAATAATAACAATAGCAGTGATTTTATTGTACAGCTTCTACAATGTGCCATGTGTTGTTCTAGGCACCATATAAATATTAATTAACTTGCTTCACACAGAAACCTTATTAGAAGGCAGGAATAATTAGCATTGCCCACTTTCAGAATGGATTTAACCAAGGCCCAGAGGGCTTAAATAATTTGTCCAAATGTCCAGACTTCAAGGACTGATAAGAATGACTTGAACTCTAGTAGTCTGACTCCTGAGTTCCCGACCTAACCCCTGTCTGTAAGACCTGGAGGGCAGATTTTGAGGAATCCAATTGGCCCAAACTGGTTCAGAGTGATTCCTAAATGATGCTGGTGTGTCGGGGCCAGTTTGCTCTTCAATAACTTTCTGGAAGCTGGTGAGATGGTTCTGTGGGTGAGGATGCTGCCCGCCCAGGTTTTGACCTGAATCTGATCTCTGAAACCCTCAGGGCGGAAGGAGAGAACCAACCAACTCCTACACGTTGTCCTCTGACCTCCACACTTGTGGCATGTACATATGTGTGTACACACACACACACACACACACACACACACACACACGCACACACACAGTTCTTCAGGACAGAGTTGGTGGCCTGGATTTATGCAAAGCCAGGCCTTTTTGAGGACAAGCGAATACAGGTCACAGTTTTCCACCCCTGCTACAAGTCAGTTCCCAGCAAGGAGGGGTGGAGAAGAACGTAAGAAACGCATTGGTTGCACGCAGACCCTTTCTATCTGTGCGCTTGAAACACCGGGTTCTGCCTGGAGAGATGGCTCAGAGGTTAAGAGCACTGGCTGCTCTTCCAGAGGTCCTGAGTTCAAGTCCCAGCAACCACATGGTGGCTCACAGCCATCTGTAATGAGATCTGGTGCCCTCTCCTGGTGTGCAGCCATACATGGAGGCAGAATGTTGTATACATAATAAATAAATAAATCTTTGCCGGGCGGTGGTGGCACACGCCTTTAATCCTAGCACTCGGGAGGCAGAGCCAGGCGGATCTTTGTGAGTTCAAGGCCAGCCTGGGCTATGTCTTTAATCCCAGCACTGGGAGGGGGGCAGAGGCAGGTGGATCTCTGTGAGTTTGAGGCCAGCCTGGTCTGCAGAGTGAGTTCTAGGACAGACTCCAAAGCTACAAAGAGAAACCGTGTCTCAACCCCCCCCCCCCCCCGCCCAAAGAGTTGACGTACAGGAAGGAACAGTGTAAAATGTTGTGTTCTGGACGTGACATGGCAGTTGTATGACCTCACCGTGGCTGTCTTCACAGGACCTGCACAAGACTGGGCCGGTAACATTCCAGCATGGATAGGGAAGGGGCTTATAAGTCCCTCTGTCCTGAAGGAACCTATGGGCAGGTAAAAGTTGCAAGGGCAAGGGGAATCGTACTCCTTAATAAAGTAACCACTGGACATTTCCCTCATTCAAGTAAATGGCCCCCACCAAGTTCATCCAGCCAACTTCATATAAAGCAGTGAACAAAACAAATGAAACAAAACCAAAACCAAAAACCAGAAAAACTGTAAGTGAAAACTATAACCCCCCCCTTCCACCCTATCTTTAAAATTTGATCTGTCTGTCTGTCTACCTATCTATTCCTTTATATGTGTGTGGGTGTTTTACCTGCATGTATGTCTGTGCACCACATACACACAGTGCCCTCAGAGGCCAGAAGAAGGTGTTGGACCCCCTGAGACTGGAGTTACAAATGGTTATGAGCCTTTCCTGTGGGCACTGAGACTGGAACCCGGGTCCCCTGGAAAAGCAGCAGGGCTCTTAACACCTGAATTATCGCTCCAGCCCAAACACACTCAGGGTTTTTTGTTTTTTGTTTTTTTTTTTAAGCCAAATTGAAAGGAGTTAATTATTCTCATTGTATAGTATTCATAATCTCAAAACTATGGGTTTTTGGTTTTTTTGTGAGTTGGTGAGTTGGAGCACTTTAAATGTTGGGCTCTTAAGGAACTGTAAGATGCTCTTCTACTTTGTAGAGAATTAAACAGAACAAAGCCGGTCTCTCCTTTCTGAGGCCAGGGATCAGGAGTACTTCTGTTTGTAGATATGGACTGGAGAGTCCCAGGTAGCCTTCAATTGGGAAACCTCATTCCCAGAAGGATACTTTTTTGCCTCGTCCGCTATTTAATTAGCCAGATTCTTTCTGCTGGAAAAAAAAATTTGTGAAGAAAACCTCTTAAATGGGGGAGGGGAGCCCCACTTGCTAAGTATTCTAGCTAGTGAAACCTTCTGGGTTCATTATGAGTTTGATTATCAATGAGCTGTTTTACCTCTCTATAAGTTATAAAAAATCAGTAATTCAAATGTTTCTTATCTGTTAAAGCGCAATTAAGTTGTATTAGAAAGTAAGTTGTGTTGAAAGAACACAAATTATTATTTTGACTTACTATGTAGCCCAGGCTTGCCTCTAACTTCAAGCAACCCTCCTGCCTCATCCTTCCAAGTGCTGAGATCCTAGGTCTGAGCTGCCATGCCTGGCTCACGTCAGCATTCTATATTTTATATTTGCCTACATCTGTCTATATTTTTAAAATTTTCATTTGAATTGTTATAACATCTTACTGGTTCTGACGCATTTAACATTTGTGTCTGTGAAGTGATTTTTTTAAATTTATTTTTATTATTTTATGTGCATTGGTGTCTTGCCTGCATGTATGTCTGTGTGAGGCTATCAGATCTTGAGAGTTACTGACAGTTGTGGGCAGATGTGGGTGCTGGGATTTGAACCCAGGTCCTCTGGAAGAGCGGTCAGTGTTTTTTAATCATCTCTCCAGCCCGTGAAGTGGTTGTTCTGTTTTGTGGTACTAGGGTTTGAAGACAGGGTCTGGCCACTGCCACAGTGCTCGACAGCTGAGGTACACTCCAGTCTCAATCTTTCCTTGTCTTCTCTCTCTCCTCTCTCTCTCTTTCCCCTTCTATTTTCCCCCTTTCTCTTTTCCTTCCTTCCTTCCTTCCTTCCTTCCTTCCTTCCTTCCTTCCTTCCTTCCTTTCTTTTTTCATTGTGAAAAGCCAGGCATAGAGGCTTGTGCTGTGGTCTCGGCTTCTTGGGGCGCTGAGGCAGGAGGACCGAATGAATAACGCTATTCAGGAGCAGCCTGGGGTACATCGTGAGCCTCTATCTCTAAAGAGCAAGAATAATAAAGAGGTTGAGTGTGTTGTGTACAATCTGACACCCCATCATTCTGGGAGGCGGAGGTAGGGGACCACAAGTTAAGGTCAGTCGAGGCCTAGAGAGCTCTGGGCCTGCCAGAGCTACGTGCTGAAGACCCAGTCCAAAAAAATCAAACAGAAGAGAAAAAAAAAACTTAAGAATTTACGTCTAAAGATAGAATTTCAACATGTTTTATAAATGCGTTTATAAAGATAAATGCGTTTTGAATGTCTTATATTTTTATAAAAATAATTCTGACAGCTTCCTCATTTTAGTATTACTGGGCGCTTGATTTTCCCTCTTCTGTAAAAATACAAATAACACCATTGAACTAAAAAATGCAATGCCCTTTGAAGAGACATTTAGATAAGACCACATTACTGCTGATTTAGGAGGATATCCCGCATTGTCCCCTTCATTGCAGAGAACTTTTTATTATTATTATTATTATTATTATTATTATTATTATTATTATGCATCCAATGGATTTAAAAATATTTCTGAGTACTAAGGTAAAAATGACTCTGTCTACAGATAAGCTATTTGACTAAATCACACAGGTGAGTTGGGCCAGCGTGTACACATCATTTGGCTTTAGATCCACATGCAGGCAGTGGCCAGTGGCCATCGAGTTAGAGGCTCTTGACTGTACCACACCTGTTTCAGTGTATCTGAGACCTCATGGCCTCAGGATGTGAAGCTGGCTCTATCTATCCCTTCCAGTTTCTCCAACCGCAAATATAAAGCACAAGCCGGGTTTTAAAAAGTGGATAAACATTGCCACATTTCCCCCTCTCGTTTCCTATAGTGCTCTGTATAAGAAAGCCCCTCAGTAGACAGCTAATTGGAAATGTCTTTCAAGCCAGACTAGTGCCTGGCCACCAAGCTCACCCGGTTCTGGGGACAGCTGATAGTGGCCACTCAGCTCCCTCGCGTGCCTGACGGCTCTGCTAAGTGTGGTTTTCCTCATCTGATGTCACACATACAGTCTATGCTTTTCACAGTGTATGAGACAGACTCCCCGAGAGAACCCCAGATACCAGAAGTTCCACCCCAGAACAGTGATGCCATCAAGGGGATTTTTTTTTTTAATCCTTCCCATGAATACTTAAAATAGCTGCTTATGATGTAATCTCTTTGAGGGAAGAAAAGGAAGAACTCAATTTCAGTTTCTTAACAGCTATTAATTTTCACCATCTCAGGAAGGAATAGTGGAATTAATCTTTTTATCTTTCCACATGCTGCGAAGTCTCCCTATGTTACACAAGAATGAGGGAGAGAGAATGAATGAATGAATAGAACTCATTTTGTAAGCGATTCCTGTGTGAAGCAGTTTGACGTGAGGCTGAAGGCAGGTTTTGTAGGGTCTTACCCAATGCCTTTTAGGATTTAGATGAGTTTTTATAATGAGTGGGGGGCCAGGTGGATTCTCTGAGAACATGGTGCTTTACTCAGTACTTTTCACCTCAATGACGCTCACTCAATGCGCTCACACAGCCTTTGCTTGTTTTAAAGGAAAATTCCCTGCTACTGACTACTTTGCATTCTCTTACGACCCCTCCCCCTTCCTAATTCAGTCTGGCTCTCATTTCCCACCCTATTCCCTCTTCCTTGACAGCGCTGGTAACTGTCAGTGTTCTATACAGTGCAGAGGGCGTTACAGAAGTTGACTTATTTAAGATAAATGAGCCTTGGATTGGAGCACAAGAAGCTAGTTGCCAGGGCGTATTTTCTTCCACAGTTTCTTGTTGTTGAATTACTTTATTCAGAGGCTGCTCCTCATACTAGAAAATTGCCTGTTTCTTCATGCGTTCTGTAAAATGTGATCTGCATTTTTTTTTTAAAAAAGCATGCTCATATGAAAGGTTAAGGTAGAAGCAATTCACTTACTTAAAAGCTGCATATGCTTGGCGCCTCTGACAGAGCCGTTAAGAAATCTGTGACCCTCTGAATATGGCCGGAAAACAGCAGCCACAGGTAGCTAAAGTACCAGTTTCCATCAAAGACACTGTTTTTCAAAACAGTCAGTTTCAAGACTGAAACTAGGAAAGAAATACAGCCAGTGTGCAAAATTCTTCTATAAACATCCACATTTGCCTTTTGGGTTTGTTCCGGAGGGACTGTTGTAACAGCTCTGTTCTCTTTTTGAGGGAATATTCCCAAAGGAGTTGTCATTTTCATCTTTTTAGGGCATAACACGGTGGTTTTCAGCACAGTCAATATGTTGTATAAGCACTAACACAAATGTGGAGCTTTTCATCACTCTTAAAGAGAACATGATGATGGGGTACTCCTCCGTTTTCCCGAGTCTTAGCACTCAGCAACTGCCAATTCATTTCGCCTTTATGGATTTTTTTTCACTTTGTACATTTCATACAAAAGGCAAAAAAAATAGGGCTTCTGTGTCTGTCTTCTTTTGCGTAGTTTAATATTTACAAGATCTAGCCATGTTGAAGTGTGTATGGGAACTTCATTTCTTATTAAGGCTGGATAATACGGGATTATGGGTATGCTGTATTTTGGTTCATGTGTTCATCGATCCAGGGACATTGTGTGGTACCAATTCTTTTGCTACTATGAATAATGCTGCTGTGAACATTCATGTTCAAGATTTCATGTAAACATCATTTCAATTCAGTTGTGTGCAGAGGGAAGAGTAAAATTTCTGGATCATACCGTCACTCTGCCTTGACCTCTGAGGAAATGGCAGACTGTTCTCCACAGCAGCGCTGTCACTTGGCATTCCTCAGCCCTGCATCATCTCCCCATCCTCACTGGCACTTGGGACTGTTTATCCTTTTGGTGACAGCTGTGGAGTGGATGTGAAGTGGTGTCTCATGGTTGCTTTGGTTTACATCCATCTAAATGACTAAAGATACGGAGAATCTTCCCACGTACATGCTGACCCTCTGCATGCTTCTTTAAAGGAATATCTGCTCGTGTGTTTTCCCCTCTGAAAACTAGATTGGTTTTCTGTTGTCGAGCTATGGGAATTCTTTATATACACCATGGATACTAGAACCTTATAGAGAGATGATTTGGAAGGATTCTTCTGCCGTCCTATATAGACCATCTAGCTATTCACTTTCTTGATGGTGTCCTTTGTGTAGCAGTTTTTGATTTTGATGAAGTCAAACATTTATTTAATTATTTATTCATTTATTTTCTGAGATTGCAGCCCTCTATGTAGCCCTGGCTATCCTGGAACTCCCTCTGTAGACCAGGCTGACCTTGACATTAGAGATCCACCTGCCTCTGCCTCCTGAGTGCTGGGATTAAAGGCGTGCACCACCATGTCCAGCTTATTTTGTTGTTGTTGTTGTTTCTTGTGCTTTTGAGTGTCACATCTAAACCATCCCCTAACACAAAGTCACAGTTAACCCGTGTTTCCTTCTGAGAGCTTACAATGTCAGCCCTGGGTTTAGGTCTGTTGGTCCATCTTGGCTTGTCTTTTTTGTGGTGTGAGGTAGAAGTCCAAATACATGTTTGTGATTGGCTCGACATTTGTTGAACAGACTGTTCATTACCACCGAATAGTCTTTTTCATTGTATTGTTTTATTTTGTTTTTGTTTTCTGAGACATGGTCTCAGGCTCTCTGCAACTGGAATTCTCTGTGCCACTGAGGATGGCCTTGAATCTAAATCTACCAATCAGGGTGTCTCTTTTCTTCCTTCCTTCCTTCCTTCCTTCCTTCCTTCCTTCCTCCTTCCTTCCTTCCTCCTTCCTTCCTTCCTCCTTCCTTCCTTCCTCCTTCCTTCCTTCCTTCCTTCCTTTCTTCCTTTCTTTCTTTCTCTCTCTCTGTCCCTCCCTCCCTCCCTCCGTCCCTCCCTCTCTCCCTCCCATCAACTGTCTCACTTATCCAGAGGGCCTGGTCCAGTTCCATGGGGGCTCCTCAGCCACTGGTTCACAGTTCATGCCCCTCCACTGATTTGGCTATTTGTCCCTATGCTTTTTCCAGTCATGGTCTCAATATCTCTCGCTCATACAATCCCCCTTCTCTCCCGCCGACCAGACTCTCGGAGCTCCACCTGGGGCTTGGCTGCGGATCTCTGTATCCACCTCCATCAGACACTGAGCGAGAGCTCCACCATGACAGCCAGGGCATTCAGCTATCCAATCACCAGAGCAGGTCAGCTCAGGTACTTTCTCGACCATTAGTAACACAGGCACTGAGAGAAACAATTAATAAATGGGACCTCCTGAAACTGAGAAGCTTTTATAGAGCAAAGAACACAGTCAACAAGACAAAGCGACAGCCTACAGAATGGGAAAAGGTCTTCACCAACCCCACATCTGACAGAGGGCTGATATCCAGAACATATAAAGAACTCAAGAAATTAGACATCAAAATATCTATCAGTCCAATTAAAAAATGGGCTATAGAACTAAACAGAGAATTCTCAACAGAGGAAGCTCAAATGGCTAAAAGACATTTAAGGAGTTGTTCAACATCCTTAGTCATCAGGGAAATACAAATCAAAAGAACTCTGAGATGCCATTTTACACTTGTTAGAATGGCTAAGATCAAAAACACAGAAGACAGCTTATGCTGGAGAGGATGCAGAGCAAGAGGAACACTCCTCCACTGTTGGGAGTGCAAACTTGTGCAACCACTTTGGAAATCAAAATGGTGTTCTTAGAAAATTGGGAATCAACCTCCCTCAAGACCCAGCTATACCACTCTTGGGCATATACCCAAGGAATGCTCAATCATACCACAAGGACACATGCTCAGCTATGTTCATAGCAGCATTATTTGTAATAGCCAGAACCTGGAAGCAACCTAGATGCCCGTCAACTGAAGCATGGATAAAGAAAATATGGTACATATACACAATGGAGTACTACTCGGCAGAGAAAAACAATGACATCATGATGTTTGCAGGCAAATGGATGGATCTAGAAAATCTTTTATGTCTTATTTGGTACTAATTGTTTGGGCTGGCGTTTCCAGCACGAAGCTAAACAGGCAGTGAGAACAGGAATACTTGTCATTTCTGACAGTGGAGGGAAAGCCATGGTTTTTGCCACCATTATGTATGCTGTCCAGTGTAGCTAACCATCACCATTATGTATGCTGTCCAGTGTGGCTAACCTTTACTGTGAGGAGGATAGCCTCTCTGTTCCTAGTTAACTGAGTGCTTTTCTTCATTATTTTTGAGAGAATGTTGGTCTACTGAGATCGGGTGGGTTTTGCCTTTTGTTTATGATTATGGCAGATTACACTGGCTGATTTTCTGATGATAGTAAAAACTGTTGATAGACTGAGTTTCAAATTGTATAGTCCTCTAGATTCGCGTTAGAATAAACTTGGGTAAACAAGAACATACCATCCTCCTTTCTCTTCAATAAAAAGTATAAAAGTGTAACTTCTTTTTCTAATAGGAAAAACAGTGCAAATCCTAGACAAAAATATTGAAAGGTTTATCACAATTAAAAACACAAATTTCTATAGTATGATGCTGTTGAGGAATATGAAAAAATTTTTTAAAATATCTATTATAATAAATTAAGTACAAAGACAGTATTATATATTACAGTGAGGTATAAATGATGTATTTAAGGTAATACATGTCTTCATATTTATAAGTTATTCTGTTTTTTGTTTTAAGTTCTACAACTTACGGAACTGGAAGAAAGACTCTTTAGCGTTAGAGGTTTGGGGCTCTTTGCAGGGGATGAGAACCGAGTTCCCCGCACCCACACTGGGCAGCCCTGGAATTTGAGTTTGAGAGGATCCAGTGTCCTCTTCCAGCCTCTCTGGAACCCCACTTTTCACCGTGTTCACGCACACACACTTTTTATGGGGAGAAAAAGTGAGTTCCGTGAAGGTTAGAATGGAATTTAATTATGGAGATCCATTAGAGAGTGGATGAATGTGTATTGTGTGTTTGGATAAACCAAGAAGAATCACATTAAAGATGTTCCAAGAGTTTTCATTTCACCTCTACCCTGAGAAATACTTTAAAACAATGGCACATGACCGAAGTGCAATACGTGGGCATATGGAAAGGCACAGTGACCGTTATTTTCTTCAGTTGGTGTGTTCTAACAGCAAAAAGTGAGGAAAGAAAAGGCAATGCCAGGGTCAGAAATTAACTGCTTTTTTCCTTTACATAATTTGTTTTCTTTTCTTTTTTTTTAAGTCAGGGTTTCGGAGGCTGGAGAGATGGCTCAGCGGTTAAGAGCACTGACTGTTCTTCCAGAGGACCCAGGTTCAATTCTCAGCACCCACATGGCAGCTTACAACTGTCTGTAACTCCAGTGCAGGTAAAACACCAATGCACATGAAATTTAAAAAAAAAAAAAAAAAAGACAGGGTTTCTCTGTGTACTTTTGGTGCCTGTTCTGGATCTCGCTCTGTAGACCAGACTGGCCTCAAACTCACAGAGATCTGCCTGCCTCTGCCTCCAAAGTGCTGAGATTAAAGGTGTACGCCACCGCCACCCGGCTCCTTTACATAATTTTAAGGAAATCTAAGAATAAGAAACACTGAAGATAGTTTAGTATTCTCTGAAGAAGTGTGCCTCTGGATCACTATTAATATCTGCATGATTACAAACGTTTACAATGCTTTCCTGAGGGGATTTCTGAAAATAAATAAAAGGAAACTTGAGATGATCCTAAAATCTATTTTGGTCTTTATGTATTGCTTTCATAAGGTCACAATAACAATCAACTGAAAACAATAAGCAATCTATACAAAACTCTAGAGCAGTGGTGCTCACTCTTCCTAATGCTACGGCCCTCTAATACAGTCCTCATGGGATGGTCACCCCCAACCATACAATTATTTTCATTGCTACTTCATAACTGTAATTTTGTTGCTGTTATGAATTATAATGTAGATATCTGATACGCAGGGTATCTGGTTTGCGACCCTCAAATTGAAAACTGATGCTCTAGGGCTCTGGGGCTGTCTTCTTGCCACTGTGTGGCATAAAGAAAATAAAAATTTGCAATTAGATACAAGTAATTCCTAATTCCTCTTCTCAATAATCATAGGCAAGGTCTCTTGTAACAAATACAGCCTTCTATTTATAAAGATGCATAAATATTGGCCTTATTTATTTATTAGAGGACAAAAAGAGATAATATATATGTGTGTGTGTGTGTGACATCAAGGCTAGCCATTATTGTTAATATTTATATTATCTTAACATACTTCTCTTATTAATTCAGTCATATATTGATCCAGAATTTTTGTTGTTGTTTTGATTTTGTTTTTAAGACAGCATCCCACTCTGTAGCTCTGGCTGTCCTAAAACTCACTGTGTAGACTAGGCTGGATTTGAGCCCACAGAAATTCACCTGCCTGAAAGTCACTGTGTAGATCAGGCTGGCCTTGAATTTTACAGAGATTCACCTGCCTCTGTCTCCTGAGTGTTTGGGATTAAAGGCGTGCGCCACCACACCTGACTTGATCCAGAATTTTTAAACATACCATATAATAGTTACTGTGAATTGCCAACTTTTTGTTATGAAAGCAGGAATTTTAGCAGATAGGGGGAGTTGAGTATGAGAGCAATTAACTACAATACAATGAGGTAAATGATATAATGATAATGGTAACAATAAATGTGTCCAGCTCAAAAGGGCTGTGGGCAACTTGAAGAATGATTGGGATTTTGTGTAAGGCTCTAATAACTCAATTATTTGACAAAGGGTGTAATTCTTCATTTTTGCACAGTCTTGAAAGTAGGTGGCAAAGCCTGCTTGTGGTTGTTCCCAGATCTCTACTCTGTGTGACTGAAATTCTGCTTTCATTACATGTGGGGATCAAATGAAATTACAAACCAGTTACAGCGCAGCCGCACTATGACGGTGAGTGTTATCTTCTGCTCAGCGTGAACATAAAACCCTCCACGGTCCCTTTAATTTCCACGCCCCAGCTAAAGCCTTATCTGGCACACAGTGACATCGCTGTCCCTTGGAAATTCTGAGAGTTCAGAGTCAGTTTTCCTTCCACTCCTGGCCTTTAGAGATGCAAATATTTCTTATGAACGTCATGGTTGTTAGAGTCATATATGTGAAACAAATAGTCTCTTCTCCCATGGAACCCTGCTTAACTTCTGGGATAGACATGGTCAGGCACATTCAGACGGTATGGCCATATATAATCACTTCCGTTGCCGGCACGTGAGCTCTTCTAAAGCTAGTCATTTCTTTTGTTTTGAAGCAACGATTTCCAGTGAGGCACAGTGCCTCAAGCCTGCAGTCCCAGCTCTTTGGGAAGTCGAAGCAGGAAGGAGGGTACTTAGCCCAAAGTTCAGGGCTAGACCCTGTCACTCCCCAAATTATATAATCACAGACATATAAAGAACTAGAGAGAGAGGCTAAAATGACATCGGAATGCTCTATTAGTAACATCAGTATTATTTGGCTTTCACAAATATTACAGCCTTTCTATATCCCCACCCACACTTAATTTTATTGCATTTTATATTTATATTGCTAAGCTGTAATGCACCCGAGGTCTCAGTTATATTGGAGAAGAATTGAAAGTCTCACACACTTTGTTTCCCTGTAATTTAAAATGGCTGTGTACTCAGGAGGCTGAGGTGGTGGACTGTGAGGTTGAGGTCAACGGTATAGTGAGTTTCAGGCCAGCCTGGGCTACATAGCAGGACCCAGTTTCAAAGTGAAATAAAATAAAATGAAATGAAGGCTTTGAAGTTTCTCTGTCTTCTACAGTATAAAATAAGTGTATGTGCACTTATGTGTGTGTGTATTGTGTGTGTGGTGTGTGTGTGTATGTGAATGTGTGTGTGTGTGTGTGTGTGTGTGTGTGTGTGTGTGTGTTTAACAAAACATAAAAATGAGGACTGGCTTTGCATTTAGCTTCTGAATGAAATTATTTAGGACAAGTTGAAGTACATTTTCAGCTCTTACAAAATTGGCATAATAGAAATGATAGAAATACCACAGAGACGTGGGTCATGAACCACAAATGACATATCTACTGTCCCTTTACCTCTCCTCCTTCCGCCTGATTTCTCCCTTACCACTCCCTCCCACTACATTAGCAGTGAGACTGGGCAGCCAGGCCTTTCAGCAAGGCGCTCCTCCAAGCTCTCCACTATCTACCGTGTGGATTGCCAAGTGCCGTGCTGGAAGCGTTCATGAGAAAATTCCCAAAACGAGATGTGCTTTCCCTACTAGCGGGCACCTTCAAGAAAGAAAATGCCAATTTTGCGTTGTTCCTTCCCCACCTGTAGCAGCTCAAACTGTGGAAGAGACTCGTTTCTGCTTCTCTACATTCCCAATTTTTGACCCAAATATATGGCACTGCTTTCTTTAAATCACACCCGTGAAAAGGTGAACGAGCATTTTGGAGACTTCACCTTGCTTCCCCCTTTATATACCATCTGTAGAGGCAGCGGCTGTGACCTCAGCATTTTAGCTCACGGACATTTTTGCCCTCTTACCTTACCTCACTGCGAAATATCTACGCATTCTACGTATTCTCCGAGAACTCTCGAAAGAAAGCCCACATGGAGTTCTTTCATGAGTGCAGGTGACTTTTTAATGCTGCTGGGTTTGAAGACTTTGCAATTACTCATCCCTGAGTAACCGGTTGCTCACTGTTTCAGGACTGCTGGCAGAGCTATCTAACAACACAAGGCTGTTGAAACGAGAGGGTAAGACCTTGCCAGGAAGTAAGAAAGGCCCCACGCTCACTGGGCAAAATGGGAAGCTGTACGTCTCGCTAATGTTAGGAATACATTGCCGTCATGCTGGGGACAGGGTCACCTATCCTTCCAGATCTTTCTGGGGCAAATGAAACAAGATGCTACTCTGTCAGCAGCACAAATGCTTTAGGGACACAGGTGGAAATAAAGGCTATTGGATGTAAAAATCCTCTTCCTAACGAACTGGGGGAATAGCCGTTACCCTAACTCCTAAAAGACAGCCACATGTCAATGTTTTACTTTGTAAAGATCCAAAGCTGCTGTCTTCCTTCCTTCCTTCCTTCCTTCCTTCCTTCCTTCCTTCCTCCCTTCCTCCCTCCCTCCCTCCCTCCCTCCCTCCCTCCCTCCCCCCCCTCTCTCTTTCTCTCTCTCTCTCTCTCTTTCTTCCTGTCTGACCATCTGCCTGTCTGTCTGTCTTTTTAAACTTCCTATTCTTTGGGCTACTTCACTGGTTGGTGAATAGAAGAGAAAGAGATCGATGCTAATTTGGGGCTCCATATTTAAAGGTAGACAACCTGGATAGATTTCCTATCTCTATGAGTCCTTCCAATAAGATTCTCCCCCCCACCCCCCGGGCTGGCGTGGTGTTGCAAACCTTTAACCCCAGCACTTGAAGGCAAAAGCAGATCTCTGTAAGTTTGAGGCCAGCCTGGTCGGCAAGTTCCAAGTCAGTCAGGACCACACAGTGAGACCCTGTTTCAAATAGTTTTTTCTTGGTAGCCTGTAAGTGGAGATGGGGACCAGTGTATAGAATCCAGGTCTGAATAACTGCTCTGTGACTATGTCTTCAGAAAGGAACATCCTCCCCAGGTTTGGACCCCCATCTTCAGAAGTGATATAAAAATATGCACAAAGCAAGCCAGGTGGTGGTGGCGCACACCTTTAATCCCAGCACTCAGGAGGCAGAAGCAGGTGGATCTCTGTGAGTTCGAGGCCAGCCTGGGCTACAGAGCGAGATCCAGGAAAGTCACAAAGCTACACAGAGAAACCCTGTCTCGAAAAATCGAACAAAAAAATGTGCCAAGCATCACCTGAAATGCTGCAGTGAGAGCTTTATAGACTATTTAACCTCTTCACTCTATTGTGTCCTGGCTTCCGTCCTTGCTAGGTTTTGATTCCGCAGTGCACTGTCAGATCCCATCATCCTCTTCTTCCCCTCTCAGCCTTCCTCCCCACCTACTTCTCTGTTCTTGGCCAGTTAACCCTAGTAGGATTAGTGTCTTTCACAGTATGACAGTAAGAGAATGAGCTTTGGAGTCTGGCAGGTGAATTTAGAGTGGCCGTCCCCTATTAGTTTTTAGGAAGCCAATACACATCTCCATGCTTTAGTTCCTCTTCTGTGAAAAAACAAACAAACGATGATGATACATTACATAGCTGTTGTGAAGGTTAAATTCAGTGGCTTTTGGAGCATGATAGCCCAAGACTCGTTACGCCACACTCAATAAGTGGCAAATGTTGGCATTTCTAGTCCATGAGAGCTTCTTTGTTTGTTTTCTTTCTATGCTAAGATCTAAAACTAATTTACAGATGTTCATTTCCAAATATGGATATGTATCCTACTGCAGAAGAAGATTTTAAAAATCTCCATTCCATCATCTCATTTACTAACATTGCTTTAAATTGTTCTTTTCCACAAGACCTGAAAGATTAGTTGTCTGATGATATATAATATATATTTCATAGGCAGCATTTTCTTTTTATTAACTTTTAATTTTATGTGCATGAGTGTCTTGCCTACATACATGTATGTGCACCTTGTGCGTGTCTGGTGCCTACAGAGGCCCGATGAGGGTCTTGGATCCCCTGAGACTGGGGTTGTAGACTGCTGTAAGCAGCCATGTAGGTGCTTGGCTAGAAGCCAGGTTCCTGGATGACAGCTAGTGCACTTAACCCCTGAGCCATCCCTCCATCTCCCTGGTGATATCTCTGACTTATTTATAATACAGGAAATTGTTGAAGGAAGAGCGAACTACAGACTTAACTCTGTTCTGTACTTATGATGCTTGAGTTGTACAAACATGGATGAGTGTATTCATATTCAGTTGCAAAACAAACAAAGAACTAAAGGCAGTGGTGGCGCACGCCTTTAATCCCAGCACTCGGGAGGCAGAGGCAGGCGGATTTCTGAGTGAGTTCGAGGCCAGCCTGGGCTACAGAGTGAGTTCCAGGACAGACACCAAAACTGCACAGTGAAACCCTGTCTCAAAAAACAAAACAAAAACAAACAAAACAAAACAAAAAAACCATATGGATGATCCTCAAATATGCCTCACATAGCTGGTGGCGAGGTGACATTATCTTCAAACCCAGCTGCAACAGTTCCCCAAACCTCAGAATTGCTTCTTACATTTAGAATACAGCAGTCCAAATACCAACCCTCCTTTTAAATGAGTTTCTCATTATGAAGTATAAATCCATCTTAACAAGCATAGCTCAAGGCATTTAAATAATTCTCCACGGTACTCAGAGGTCTCTGGTGTAATCCAGTGGGTTGGATATTTCAGTTTAAAAAACAATAATCCTCCATGTTCCTGCTCATCACCATCTATCATCCAACAGCTGTAAAATCACCAGCTGCTAGAAAAACAAAAACAAAAACAAACAAACAAACAAACAAAAGAAACAGGAACTCAATCAGGCCTCCACAGCTGCGAAGAGAAGAAACCGTAGCTTCTTTCCCCCACATAATTTCTGGGCTCTCAGCAGGCTGGAGGCAAAGTACAGTTTCTGGAGCCACAGGACCCTTAACCTTGTAAACACGTCAAGTAGCACATAAGCTGTGATTTATTTTTGTGGTAACTGGGAAGACGTGTATGTGGGAAACGCAGTAGAGGTGGCTGAGATCAGGCCCCACGATAAGAACAGGGAAGAAAGCAGTGTTTACCCTAAGGCAGACATCGGCCATCACTGCTCACTTTCCTGAGGCAGCATTTCAGGACATAGTCCAGCCTGGCCTCAAACTCAGAATCCTCCTGCCTCAGCCTCCTGAGCACCAAGCCTGGAACCATCACTCTGAATCCTCACAGTAACTATGAAAGCAGATGTTATCCTTGTGGTATATGGAAGCTGAGGTTCAGGGAGACGGAATGACTTAGCAAATTCCGTGATGAGTCATAGTCATGTCTGGATGACGCCCAGCATGGCTCCCGACCAGTCACTGCAATGCTCTGCCTTCCAGAGAAAGGACCCATTGGGGGAAATGCAGCTGGGAACAGCTGGATGGGGTGGATTTGTGAAGAGGGAGGAGGTGGTATTTATTTATTTT
The DNA here is from genome assembly GCF_903995425.1 of Onychomys torridus. Classification (NCBI taxonomy): domain Eukaryota; kingdom Metazoa; phylum Chordata; class Mammalia; order Rodentia; family Cricetidae; genus Onychomys; species Onychomys torridus. The sequence continues at coordinate 13,986,764 of NC_050462.1, read as the reverse complement.
TTTAAAGAAACATAGAGCTGCCTATGGGAATCTCTCTTCTAAAGGCAAGGAATGACCCTACCATCTTAGACAGCTTACGGAAATAGACCAGGTGTCATTTCCATGAACGTCCCTAATTCACTACCATCATCCATTAAGAATTCTAGCCTGGGGCCGGAGAGATGGCTCAGCTGTGGAGAGCATCTCTCGAACTTGCAGAAGACTGGGGCATCCCAGCATCTACATGGTGGCTTACAACCATCCAGAACACCAGTCAGGGGATCCAACAGGCATCCCCTGGTGCACATACATGTATGCAGGCCAAACATGCACACACATAAAATGGAAAATACCTGAATTTTTTAATTGTAATGAAGAGAATTGTAGTCTAGAAAAAACGAGACTTTGTTACAGTGACTCCTGGGAACACGTTCACTATATATGAATCGTAGTCTTCAAACCAGTTACCTCAGACCGAAGCAGCCTAATCACCTGGTAGACTTGCTCCACAGACTCCAGGGCCCTGTCTCCAGAGTGCCTGTCACTCTGGGATAGTTGAATGATCTGCATCTCTCACAGGCTACTGGGAAATGTGGATGGCATTGTTTCAGGGACTACACTTCAAGAGCTACTCCTACAGAGAAAAAAAATGTGCTGAAAAGAGACACAGTTACATGAACATCCTTCTGATAAGGTGACCTATAAAAGAGCAGCATTTCTTAAGAGGCCAGACATCACTCTGAAGTCAGAAGTTATTAATCCAGCTGTTTGGAGGTTGTTTGTTTGTTTTGTTTTTCAAGACAGGGTTTCTCTGTGTAACAATCCTGGATCTCGCTCTGTAGACCAGGCTGGCCTCAAACTCACAGAGATCCACCTGCCTCTGCGGCCCAAAGTGCTGTGATTAAAAGTGTGTGCCACCACCGCCACCTGGCTAATCCAGCTGTTTTAAGTCATGTTCATACAATAAATAGTGTCCACAAACATGCACACATGGAATGACAGCTGACCATAGTATGTGTCCCTGAGGTCAAGGGTCAGTCTTCTGATGTGCACTTTGTTCAAATGAGCAATCTAAGAACAAAATCTCATCAAGTCAAAAGAGGCAACCATTTCCAGATTTAGGATTTGTAAGTGTGCTGTGTACACGTCTGTGTGTGTGTGTGTGTGTGTGTGTGTGTGTGTGTGTGTGTGTGTGGTGTATGCAAGTATGTGGAGGCTGGAGACCAACATTGGATGTTTTCCTCATTCTACCTTATTTTTGAGACAGTCTCTCACTGAACCTGGAGCTCAGCAATGCAGCTAGGTTGCCTGGCTAGTGAGGTTCAGGGATCCACCCACCTCAACTGCTCCCAGTGACAGGGTTACGGGCGTGTGCTGCCATGCCTGGCTTTTTGGTGGACTCCGGGGCTCAAAACTCAGGCTCTCATGCTTACTCAGCTAACATTGTGGCAACTGAACCATTTCCGCAGCCCCCAGTTCCACATTTAAAACAAGTTAAACACCCCTAATCCAAAATTCTGAAATCCCAAATCCAGGACTTTCTTTCTGGGCATCATTAAGATAGCACAAGGGCAAAATTCCACACTTGACCTATGTGATGGGTCATAGCCAAAACACGGATGCACTATGACTATTGTATAGTTATCTTTACACTCTGTGTATAAGGTCCACATTAAACATAAAAGAATTCATGTTTGCATTCAGACCCCATTCCCAGGATAATCTTATTATGTATCCGTGAACTTTTCAAAAATCCCAAATATTTCTAGTCTCAAGTGTTTCAGAAAAGCTACACTCAACCTATACAACCAACTCTTCACAAATCCAGAAAAATAAAATAAAATTACATTTAAGTGTGTGTCCAACGGTTTCAGCATCAGGTAGCCAGGGATTTTTCTGTTTTAGAGACAGGGTAGGGATCCTCGTGAAACCAGATCCCTGAAGGTTGGCAATCTTGGCCACTTGTCTTGGGTTCTTAGCTCCAGGTTTGGCATGCCCTGCCCTGGTTCAGTCAGGTACGCACTTAGTGCAGGCACAGTGGGCTACCCCACTGTGGCCGAAGTTCAGTCTGTCTGCAAACAAGCAGAGACGCCAGAAACTAGGGTTGTTTTAAAATGAAGTTGATTTCCACTTCAAAGTCACCTGAGACTAGCCAGGAAATGAGGTTCCCCTTCCACAGATCTCCCTATGGATTGGGGCCCTTCACGCTCCCACCCTTTCGACATGCACAGACACTCACTATATGAGTATCACCCATTCAGCTCCCTTTTATTGTTTGATAATTCTCTGGGTGACAGAATATTGTCTAGAATAATTTTATTTTAAGGTTTCTATATTTTAAAAAAAATGTGTTAAGTTTGAGTAATTTTCCCTTATGGGTTCCAGCAGAATGAAGAAAAACTTGTCGCAGTTTATTTGAGGAAGGATTACTAATTCTCTGAAAGTTTACAGCCGGATAACCTATTTAAAAACAGAAAAAGAAGGAAAGAACTGCTTCCAAGTGCATGCACATGAATGTTCTGCTCTGGCCACTTAGTCTGGTTGGTAAGGTTGGTAAGGTGTTTAAAAGGTCCTTCATTCTACAAACACTCATGAGTACCCCTCTGCGTCATGTACTGGGGGCCTCAAGGCTTACACCTGTCCTTTTGCCCAGGACTCTGCTCTGAAGTTATCCCGCAGGGCTTAGAGGACAAGCCAGCTGAGGGAGCAAAGGCCCGTTCCATAACTCACCAAGACTTATGAGCGCTCTTCCTCACGTGAGCTTTCTGGTTGACAGGGGTCCAACCGGCCTGCATCCTGCTCTACCTATCATTTATGGCCCAGCACAGAAGTCAAAAAAGTACTTCACACCCAGCCTTTCTTTTCCTGTCACGTGACTCGATTATTCGGGTCTCAAGTATGAACTTTGTAGATGACAATGTTTGGTTGAGAGAAGCCAAAATGTTGGGCATCCTTGCTGGAGTAGGTTACTTTTGTCTAGAGTATCTGTGGCATTTATATTTGAATCATACCGGAACAAAATTAACTGAGATAGATAAAGTTATTCCACTCTTTCTTTGCAGCAGTATTATTTCAAAGGTCTTTCACTGCCTAGAAATGAGTAGACTACATGAAAGCCGCACTTACTTCTTCCAGTTTGGGGAACACTCAACGACTAGAGGTGATCATTTCTGTTATTCTCTGGCCACTCTCCTATTCATCCGACTTACCCTAGAAACTCAGCCCTCTTAGCATACAGTGTCGTGCTGGGTAACCAGCCCATGGTCTGTCCTACATCAGGACCAGGATAAAGAGGAACCTGTAGAACCTACCCTTTATGTGATGTCCTATGAATATTGGGAATTGTTTTGTTTTCTTTTGAGACAAGGTCTCTTTATGTAGCCCAGGCTGACTTTGAACTTGCAGTATTTCCAGCTTAGCCTCCTGAGTGCTGGGATTGACAAGTGGTCACCATCCATGCCCAAGTGACTCAAGCCTTCTTTATGTAAACGTCTTCCATTTTGTTTGTCACGGCCATTGTTACGTCTTTTGGTGTGCTTGGGGGATGTGTAAACTTAAAGAATTGAGTGCGTGCAGGATGTGAATAGCCAGGAGACCAGCCAGGAGACCACCAGCAGCTTGCCGGGTAAGGAAAATGAGACGCACAGACACTGTAGACTTACACTGGGCTGTAAGAAAGAGATTGTGACAGAGTGGATGGAAGCAGAGATCACTATGTTAAGTGAAGTAAGCCACACGCATGAAGCTAGCACATGTCTTCTCTCACGGGCAAAATCTAGGCTTCGATTTACATATGCCTATGTAGGACAGGATTGCAGACAGGGTACTACTTAGGAAGAAAAAGTTTTAAGGAGAGGGTAAATAGAATAAATGGGACATGAAAGGAACTTCTAGGGAGGGGAGAGGTGGGGAGGGGTAGAATGGAGGGTGGAGGCTGAATAAACACCAAATATAATGACATGCAGGCGTGAAAAATATCACAGCGAAATCCGTTACTTTGGGTGCTAGCTAAAAATTAATTTCAAAAAGCTAAAGAAAAATGTTAAGTTTAAATATAAGAAGTAAGAGTGTTTTCTTAGTTTTAGGGGGTTTTGTTTTGTTTTGTTTTCTAATCCCCACCCATAGTTCTGAAGTGCTTGATGTCTGAGGCCTTTTCTGTTTTGGAAGAGAGCAAAGACAATCAATGCTGATTTAAAAAAAGAAAAAAGAAAAAACTTCTTCTACCTAAGTTCACTTACTAAGCACCTGCTTCTAGCTCAGGTAACCTGCCGGGTCCTGAGGCTATGGCTATCCTGAGAACACATCCCTTGTCTCAAGAAGTTCCGGTCTCAAAGGGAGATGGGCCTTGTTGAGGGAGAGCCAGGACATTTGCCAGGAAATGGATGGGAGACGTTTGTCTGTGTTCTGAGAACACGGCATTAGGAGAGCTTCGCTCTGTCTTCGGGTGAAGGGAGTTCAGGCTGCTTCAGTTCATCCTACTGATGGACAGCAAAGCCACCAGACCCTGGATTGAGGATCTTGTTTTCCTCACTTCATAATCTCCACAATGGTCCCTATTTACCATAGCCAAAGGTGACTTGTGTGTGGTAGTGCTGTAAATATGATAGCACCAACTTCTCAATACTGCTCACATTATCCTTTAGATCCAAAGGTCATGGCGCAAAAACTGCCGTGGATATTTCCCAAGGAACCTAGTTATCCTACTTGACAATAATTCCAAAACTGAAGTGTCAAAAACAAGTTAATAGCACTCCATGGGTCGAGTAGGGAGTCGGAGGGGTGGATAGCAAGGAGGAAATGCAAAGCAATGTTAGGCAGACATCAACTCAGGGGACTGTGGTCCCCAAAGCTGAAGGTAACTTCTGGTTTGTTTTACCTACCACATGGAATGTTCCTGGGGCCTTGACGGGTCTGAAGCCATCCACAGGGACACACTGGTCAGCATGGCCGTTGCAGAAGCAGCTGCCCTTGACGATGAAATCGTAGACTGCGTAGTGTGTGAAATGTTGAGGCTTTGCGTTCAAGTCCTTTCCCTGACAAGGGCAGGGCTGCCGCTTCAGCAGTTGCACACGGAGGTTGGTGATCTTCAGCTGCTCCTGGGCTTTGGCACTGTAAGGATTTTCTATGTCGTATGGCGGGGACAGAGCTCTGAAAATAACCTGTAAAGAGAAGAAAACACCGTGTGTGTACAGGCCGTGTGCAAGCCCCGGATTGTTTACCCTCTGTAGACCCAGTGTGATTTATACCTTCGGTTATCTATGAGTGATAAGATAACCAGAGGCTTTTAGACCTTGATCACACCTGGAGAAGAGCCACCCTGTTATTCTGAAGGAACAGGTGTACCTCCTGTTGGGATACAGATGCATGTATACAGTGAGTAAGCAACGGAGACTTGGCTCTTGAGAGGAAGGTGGCCCGTGCGAAGGTCATGGGGAAGAGCATTCTGAGCAGAAGGAACAGCAGGCTTCAAGGCCTCGTAGTAGTGCCAAGTTTGACTTATTTCTGGAAGAACAATGGGCCAGCCATGGCGGCAAGAAGATCACATAAGCCAAGAGTTCAAGACCAGCCAGGGCAATGTAGAGAGACCCTGGGTCAAACCAAAACCAACATGATCCGTGTGCCTGGAGACCAGTGAACAAGGGAAGAGGGGCTGGAGAGAATGGGAAACCATGCCAGGCCTGGCGAGGCTGTGGTGGGGTGGCTTGCATTGCAGGGAGCCAATGGGAGGGTGTGGCCAAATACCTAATCCGAGTCATTATGTGTTCTGTAAAGAAAGCGTCATTTCCCAGAGCACGGCTTGTACAGGTCAAGAGTAAGAGCGTGCGCTTAGCACAAGGGAGGCCCTGGGTTTGATGCCTCTCACTTCAGTGACTAAATAGCCAAGTAAGTAGTCAAAAATCAAACAGGAGGACCAGTTGAGAGGCAACTGTGAAGCCCAAGATCCAGGAGCTTGTATTTCTGAGTGAAACTTAAAACCCTTTCAAAGACTAATTGATTAACAATTGGGGCCATTATCGCTATTATACAAATATTTTTGATTTTCCTTTTCTGGAACTGAATTCCACATTGGTGGCACTTAAAAAAAATGCACTGCCCTTGAGGGCAGACTGATTTCTTAAATGAGTCAGAAGTCATTTAAATCCAAGTGCAAGGGGAAAAGAACCTGACCAAGCTGCTGACAGCGTTCTTGGTTAAACACCCAGTGTGATTAATGAGACTGCTTCTCTGGTGTAGGCTACAGATGGACACGGAAGGTTTGCGAAGGAAGCAAGAGGGAGGAAGGCTTGGAGGGGCAGGCTCTGGCTACTGGGAAACCTTTGGCCATGTGTGGAATTTACAGGACAGGGGCCATAAAGTGGTTCTGGCATGGGCGGCACCCAATCCCCAGCTTGCCTGTTACCTGGAAAGACCAAGGTTAGTAGAACATCACAGATGATGGAAACCAAGGGATATAAGAGATTCTGAAGCCTTGTAACATGAAGTAGTATTTAAAAAGCAAGCCGGGTGGTGGTGGCGCACGCCTTTAATCCCAGCACTCGGGAGGCAGAGCCGGGAGGATTTCTGTGAGTTCGAGGCCAGCCTGGTCTACAGAGCGAGATCCAGGAAAGGCACAAAGCTACACAGAGAAACCCTGTCTCGAAAAACTAAAAAAAAAAAAAAAAAAAGAAATAAAATAAAATAAATATATAAAAAAATGTTTAAAAAGCATGCTTATTACACAGACTCTATAAAGACAGAATAAAACTTAGGAATTATGCGTGTTGAGATTCTTGAGTATCTTTTGGGCTGTGAGGACTTAAAAACTCTTAACAATAATAAATAAAAAACAGGAATATTTTGGTAACTAAGCAGTGCAAAATAATTGTCAAACGTAGGCTTTGGGAAAACCACCACTTAGGGAAAATGTACCCAAGTGACTGTACAGAAAAATAAATTTAAAAAAAAAATGGTTTTTGTTCCAAGGATCAAACCAATGGTCTTTTCACGTGCTCACGTGCTAGGGAAGTCCTCTGTATTCTTAACACTGTTTTCATTTTCTTTTCTTTTCTTTTCTCTTTTAATCAATTTTTCTTAAGGATGCTTTAGACAGAAAACTTTCATGTTGGAAATGGATTTTAGGGGGCTGGAGAGATGGCCCTCAGTTAAGAGTACTTGTTGCTCTTTGCAGAAGATCTAGGGTTAGTTCTCAGCACCCACATGGTGACTTACAAACATCCATTGCTCCATAGTTTCAGGGGGTCCAATGCCTTTGTCAGAATTCCACAAGCACCAGACACGTGTGTGGGACACACGTGTACATGGAAGCAGAGCACTCACACACATGAAAGAAATAAACATTGTAAAAATTTAAAAAAAGAAAAGAAAAGAAAAGGTCAGCATAGTGTCACGTGCCTTTAATCCCAGCACTCGGGAGGCAGAGGCAGGCGGATCTCTGTGAGTTCAAGGCCAGCCTGGGCTACAGAGTGAGTTCCAGGACAGACTCCAAAGCTACACAGAGAAAACCTGTCTCACTCACTATCCTACCCCCTACAAGAAATGTATTTTATAGCAAAAGCATGAAAAGGCAGGAATTAACTGTGGAAGACCTCATCGCCATGCCTTTGAGGATGAAACTGCTCTTGACCAAATATCTCACTGTTTGTGAGGGACTCGGTGTGTACTTGGCTTTTGTACAGGAGCCAGAATGATTCTCCAATATAAAAGAGAAGGCTGAATTACCTCATACTCTTGCTTAACCATCCTCCTCCCCACTCTGCCAAAGACCCATTTCCTTCAGAATAAAATAGTCTTTCGCCGGGCGGTGGTGGCGCACGCCTTTAATCCCAGCACACGGGAGGCAGAGGCAGGTGGATCTCTGTGAGTTCCAGGCCAGCCTGGGCTACAGAGTGAGCTCCAGGACAGCCACCAAAACTACACAGAGAAGCCCTGTCTAGAAAAACGGGGGGGGGGGGGGGGGGGGGGGAATACAGTCTTTCAATGGCCCTGCCTGATTTTGGTCGTTAGTCCTTACAGTACCTGTGCTTAGTACCTGATAGTCTACTTATAGTACTAACAGTAAACAGTGCTTACAGTTCCTGTGCTTAGTACTTGACAGTTTTATAGTACTAACCATAAACAGTTCTTTAGTACTTGTGTTTAGTACCTGACAGTCTACATACAGCTTTTTTTTTGATCTGTTGTCTTCCAGGGTAGAATGAAACTTCCTGGGGGTATTTTCAGCATCACGGGAACCATCCTGGCGTTTTGTAGGTGTTTAATGCCTTTTTGATAAGTGACTAATTAATTACAAAATTCCCCTTTGCACCTGAGTAATGGTGAGATTGTAAGCACCCTCTCTCTGCACAGTGCCCCTGTAGAGAGCCTGTGCTGAGGTTCACAGCATCAAAGGGAGAGGCAAGAACTTGGCATAGATGTGATAAAAAGCTGCATTGTTAACTAACCAGTGCATGCATCTCTGAACACCTCAAACCCGGACAAATGTTACCTTAAAAGTATTCTGGCCCATTTTTATCCACATGGAAAGTTGGTGGGAAATGACATGGGTGGGGGGGGTGGATTAAATTTTCCAATCCATACTATGTCACAGAGTTGAGAGCATCATGGTAGAAGTACTGAGTTTTGCGTTTGAAGGACAGAAATCAGCACATACTTCGTATTTTTACTTAATAAACAAAACTCCCCAGAGCTGGCGCCATCATGGGCTGGAAATGAGACACTGGCATTTCTGTGAGCTCTTCTTGCAGGCATAGAGAGGCATGGCCCAGTGCTAGCCGAGCAGTGCCCACTGAGAAGCCACTATGCTGCTCTCTGCTGTCTGCCCGCCCTTCCTGTTCCTGGACACTGGTGGCGGCTGTTTGCTCTTGGTTCCGGTCACGTGTTTACCCTTGACATTCTTGACATTTACCCTGACTCCCTCTCCCTCCCCACCCCTCTCTGAGAGTTGTCCAGCACCAGCACAAGGGGAGGAAGATCTGTCAAGGTTTGGGGAAACTTAGAGGCCCTTCTGCTTCCTGAACCCAGCCCAGGGAGGCTGCTGAATGGTGGCTCTGTGCTGGGTGTGCATGACACCGGGGTTGGCACGGTGATATCAGCAGGGAAGGGACATCATGACCCCTGAGGCTGCGTGCTGGGACAGAGACAGCAGAGTGCCACAGACACAAAAGAGAACGGGAATTTAAACCATGAAATCTTTTTTTTCCAGAGAGGAGACGCCTTAATCTGATACTCTGGGAAGGGGATCTAGCCTTCATCAGGAAACAAAGAGTTGGCCAATGCAGATGCTGCAAAGTTCTGGCAGGTGGCCCTTGAGTCCCACCCAGAAGAAGCCTGTGTGTCACTACCAAAGAGAAGTCAGGCACTGTGGAAGCCCTCCATTTCCCAGAAGCCTCTTTTTGTTTTGTCCACATGAAGAGCAGGAGGTGCCTGGGGGTGGATTCATCATTGGTCTTTTTTTTGCCCCCAATTGCTCCTGAACACACACTCCCAACAAGTACACTTGAGTCAGGAGCAAGCTGTCCTGAGCAAGACCAAGTAAGCATTCTTCCTGTTAGGGCCATGCCCAGTGCCTCATGATTCTTTTTCCTTAAAATAAGTGATTTTATTGTGTTTTAGTTACTGGCATTCTGCTCATTACAGAGAAGTTCCATTCATAGTTTAGAAGACAATTCTGTACCCACCTATGTTTTTACCACAGACAGCCAGGAATATGAACTTGATAGATATCTTTCCCCCTGAACTCCTGTATAGTCTGCCAACTATTCTGTACAATTGGTGAGTATTCTTCCAAGTCAAGAAATATGCCCCTACACCAGTAGTTCTGAAAGTGGAGTCCTTGGGCCTAAAGCACCACCCTTGGAGAACTGTTTAGAAAAGCAAAATTCTTGAGCCCTGTCTCAGGTCAACTAAATCAGAAACTCTACAAGCTTGGCTGAGCAATCTGAGTTTCAGTTTCTAGGTAATTCTGATGCAGGAGAGAGAGGAAGAAACATTACCATACATTTAAAAAACAAAAAACAAAAACCTCTTGCTTAGACTGCCATTGTATGAATGACATAATTTATTTTGCCAGGCAGCTATTGTTAGGCAATGAGGCTGTTTCCTTCTCCATGTAACCAAATACAATGAACAAATAACACTGTCAGTGAAATGTGGACTTACATGGTGTTTTCCTAACTTCCAAAAGTAAAATCAGTGGAGCAAAAAAGAAAATGCATAATTAAAAAATATCTGCTCTTCTGAATGAATCTTGGATCCTCTCCTATCCAATCCCTGGTCTTGCCCAATGCCCCCGCTTTTTCCCCTCCTCCCACCACTCCCTCTGCCCCCACCCCTCTCTCTCAGTTTAAGGTTTCTCTGTGTAGCCCTGACTGTCCTGGATTTCACTCTTTAGACCAGGCTGGCCTTGAACTCAGAGATCTGCCTGCCTCTGCCTCCTGAGTGCTGAGATTAAAGGCATGCCATGCCTTTGGTTTCTTCTTTGACCTATAAGTTATTAAAAAATATGTTAATTTCCAAATATTTTGGGACTTCCCAGCATCTTCTTGTTGATTTTTTAAATTTAACTCTCTTGGGGTCAGAGAGCATACAGTAGGGTGCCGCCTCACACTTACTGGCACTTGTGTTATGGTCCAGTAGACTCCTATTCTCCACCTGATTTCTGTACTGCTGTTGTGCATTTTGGTTCCCCATACAGTACAACCTCCAAGACATCTTGTTGAGACCATTGCTTTAAAAGACAGTTCTCCTTAAGGAAAATTTAAAAATAAGAGAAAAAATTTACATGTGTTTACATTTTCCATTTTTGTTTGTTTTGTTTTTTGAGACAGGGTTTCTCTGTGTAGCTTTGGTGTCTGCCCTGGATCTCTCTCTGTAGACCAGGCTGGCCTTGAACTCACAGAGATCCCCCCTGGCTCTGCCTCCTGAATGCTGAAATTAAAGGCATGCACCACCACTGCCCGGCCAACATTTTCCATTTTCAGTGATATTTTCTCCCTTTTGTAGCCCCAGATACCGATCTGGTATCAGTTTTCTTATCTGAAAATACTTTAACATTTCCTAGAAGTACAAATTGGCTGGTGATGGACATTTTGTTGGGCAAGGGAGGCCTTTCTAGGCCTGAAAAAAGTCTCCATTCTGCCTTCATTTTGGAAGAACGTTTTGCTGGGTATAGAATTCTAAATGGCCATTGTTTGCTTCCCCTTCTTTTAGAGTCCATCTCTTGCTGGCATCGACGAAGGTGGAAGCCTTGTCACCCCCACACTGGTTCCTCCCCACACACTGGGTTGTGGTTTTGCTCTGGCTGATTTCAGGTTTTCCTTTTTTACCCATTGGTCTTCCAGCAAATTGGTGACGATATGCCTCAGGGTGTTTTTCTTGTGTGTTTGTTTGTGTTTTGTACTTCTTTGACCTGTGAGTAGATGGTTGTAACCTAACAAAACTGTCAGCCATCATTTCTCCCGCCCCCCATTCCTCTCCCTTCTGCGAGTTTCAACTATATGCACATGTTAACTTGCTTGAAGTTTTCTTACAGCTCACTGGTCCTTTTCTCCCTTTGCTGTTTATTGGGTTATAATCACCAGCCTTGTCTTCTGTGGTGTCTTCTAATCCAGCCAGAATGCCCTTCACCTCAGCCATCAACATTTTCAGCAAGAGACCCTGGATTTTCATCATCTTTTCCGTGTTTCCATGGATGCGGTTTTTTTTCTTCCCATCGTGTGTTGACTTTTTTGTGTCTTTGCAAGTCTTGATTGGCAGCAAGACACTGTGAGGCTTGCTTTGTTGGTGCCGGATAGCTTGTCGCCATGAGCTGGATCCTTTCCAGGCTTCTTTTTGCGTTTTGTTAGGGGAGCCCCATATCCTTGTGAGTATATGTTGTGATTGGAATGAGAACGGCCCCAGAGGCTCATATATTTGAATGCTTAGTTCCAAGCTGGTGGACTGTTTAGGAAGGATTAGGAGGTGTGGCTTTGTTAGAGGAAGTGTGTCACTAGAGGGTAGGTTTTGAAGTTTCAAAAGCCCAGACCAGGCCCAGTTCATATCTCTCTTTCTCCCTCCTCCCTCTACCTCCCACTACCCTCTCTGCCTCCTGCCTGTGGATCAGGATGTAGCTCTGAGCTACTGCTCCACAGCCATGCCTGCCTGCCTGACGCCATGCTCCCCGCCATGGTGGTCATGGACTAACTCTCTGAAACTGTAAGCAAGCTCCCAATAAAATGCTTTCTTTTCTATGTCACATTGGTCACAATGGGTGTCTCTTCACAGCAATAGAACACTAAGACAGTAGAGGGCACATTCTGCTCCTCTGCAGAGGTGAGGGCACCCTCTCATTACTCTATGCTGGTTCTGTGTAGTCACCTACGGGAACTATTCCCTCTACCCTTTATGGGGAGGGTGCCTTCTGTGGTGTAGATAATGGTTTTTGTTTATGAATTTAATTTTATTATGGTTATGATTGTGATTAGGAGTAGAATTGAAGCAAGGTCTTACTCAACAGTACAAGCTAGCCTGAAACTCACTCTATAACCCAAGCTGTCCTTGAACTCTGGTCAATCCTCCTGCCTCAGTCTCTGTGTCCCAAGTGTTAGGATTATTGGTTCTAGCCACCACACCCAGTGACAGCTTTATTCTGTTCCTGTTGATCAATACTCAGCTGGACGTTTGACAGCAACCTTTGGAAAGCCAATTTCCTTTCTGGAACGCCAGCCTCATAAGGTCTAATTGCTTTGACCTGCTCAGAGTCTCACAGTTCTTTTTTTTTTTTTCTTCATAAGTTCTTAACTCAGAGAATCCATCAGGCTCCATCTATGGTCTTCTTTCTTGCACTGGTACCCGGTCACTTTCTTTAGACAGTAAGAGAAGGAATCTCAGGACCCGCCCCAAGCATCACTGTCCACCCAAAGTCCTGGTGCCTTGAAACTGTTGCCTCACCAATCTTTTCTGGCATTTAGGTGTTTCAAGCGAGGGTGAACCTCGTCTTTGTCATCCATCTTGGTTGAAAAATGAAGGGTGAAACTCAAGGCGACTTAACTTTCATAAAATACAATTATAAAACTGCGTGTGGCTTGACGCTTGATTTTCCTATATGAACTGATAGAAATAACATATTGAAAAGTGTTTGGCTGTTGTTCTGGGTGTGGCTGTTGTTCTGGGTGTGACAGTGAGTTTTTGGCTTTTCAAGATAAGGTTTTACTATGTAGCCCAGACTGGCTTTGAGCTCACAGTCATCTTCCTGCCTCAGCCTCCCAAAAAGCATGATTATAGGCACATGTCATCACACACAGTTGAAAGTTTTGTAAGAAAGCCAAGAACATGGCTGCAGTTAGTAAATAAAAAAGACATGAAAGACAAATGTTTTCTCCCTTTAAAAAAAAAAAAAAAAAGATTTGGCTGGAGAGATGGCTCAGAGGTTAAGAGCACCGACTGCTCTTCCAGAGGTCCTGAGTTCAATTCCCAGCAACCACATGGTGGCTCACAACCACTTGTAATGAGATCTGGTGCCCTCTTCTGGGCTGCAGTCATACATGCTGTACACATAATAAATAAATAAATCTTTAAAAAAAAAAGAAGAAGAAGATTTACCTTACTTTTAATCCTGTGTATATCTGTGGGTATATATGTGCACGTGAGTACAGACACATCTGTGAAGGCCAGGAACTGTCAGCTTCCTCTGGAGAAGCCTGATATATTATGTGCTTGATGCTGAACTTGGGCCCTCGGATAGAGCCACATTGCTATCCCATGAGCCATCTCTCCATACACACACACACACACACACACACACACACACACACACACACACACACGATCTTTAATATTCTTTAATGTCAACAAGGAAGGCTACATGCCCTTGATATCTGAAGTAGCTGCCACCATTGAAGTTGAAGGTTTTGGCATCCGATTTAAAAAAAAAAAAATGCAAACAGCCCATGTTCTGTGAGAGGAGATGTGTTCTCATACTCTCCATCACAGGATTCTGCCTTCACGACTCGGGTTGCTCTCGGAAAGTCTGTGAAGTTCCAGGCTTTTCGAAAGCCTTGCAGAGAGTAGGAATTCTTTAAGGCTAGATAAGGAGGAGACAGTGTAATTGACATGTGGGCGTCTGCAGTGGGACAGCTGGTTGGTTTAATTTTAGAACATTTGTCCTTGACTGTAACACTTTAAGCAAAGCACCTACTTGTCTTGGAGAAGTATGTCTGACTTCTGGGCAGCGCCAGAATCCTTGTGCTTACACCCCTGGAGCATTAGGCACCCTGCTTCATCAGATAGCCCACCTTTTAAAGTGGGAGGAGAGTCTTATCTGCTGAGAGAGAGCCACATAACCCAATAAAGCTCTCTCAGTGGGGCAGGCGCAGGAATGCCGTGCACTCAAGTGACTTACTTGTCCGATAATAACCTCCAGTTGTAAGTACACAAAAGCCTCTTTGCGTGTTTCAAGGGCATATTTACGGTTTCTGAGTGATGAAAGGGCCCTTCTTAAATATCTTCAAAGGGGAGGAGACGGACAGGACCGAAAAGAGGGATGAGGAAAATAACAGAGGAACAAAGTAAAAACAGAGATGGGGCTGAAAAGCCAGTGCCCCAAATTCCCCAATATGGACGGAATCCCGGCATTTCCTTTACTCAGCACTTAGAATCAAAGGATCAGAAGAATCCTTAGGATCAATGACCGGTCAGCAGGTTGGTGACAGTTAGGACCAGGACCCAGTGTTTCAGCCTCCCCGTTAAGAATTTTCCCACTAATTCCCCTTACTCTTTGAAGCTAGACATTCCTGGTCTAAGTTGAATTCAAACTATGGAATTAGAAAAGGATACCTATGCTCTGTCTGGCCTCCTTGTAGTCCTGATAGTGGCTGAGATTGTGCTCTTGGAGAAAGTGTCACACCTGTTTCTGTGGCACACAAGGAAGCTGTGAAGCATCCCCCCCCCCCCCCACAAAAGTAGCAGATGTAGAGATACCTTGAAAAAAAAATCACTACTCTTACCAAATAAAACTGACTGGCATATCGTGTTTCCCTGGGGACCTTGCTGCCATTGAGACACAGACCCATTGGTGAATGCCAGTCAATGTCTAGGACTTATTGAAAAGTCTATCAGATTCTGTTTATCTACCTGTGTAACAGTTTAATACTGGTAACTCGTTTCCTTAAGAGTATGCTAGCTCACATCTTAGATCAATAGGGTCTTCTAGTCATCTGCCCTGGGACGGGCATGCATGCATGATCTCCTTGTTTTCACCTGCCCTTCTCTGCCATCTTGAACCTCATTGTTTCTGGAAGGCTCCTTTCCAAGGCCATTCCTTACCTAGAGTACACTCCTCTGTCATCATCACCCATTGCCCACCTTGTGAATTGACCAACTCGTATTGTCTTACAGGGATCATCTCCCATCCTTTTATTCAGGAAGTTAATTTCACCGTCTCTTTTCATCAAAAGTCCCGCTTAGGTGCCCACCCCCCATGTGCTAGTTCAAGTATCTATTATTCCTTCCAGACTTGGACGTTACCATGCTTAGTTTTTTAATTTGTTCATCTGTGTTCCTTTCTAGACCATGAGCCCCGTAAACGGAGGGGAGTTTATCTGCTTGTAGGAGCAAAGCTTAGCACATAGTGCAAATACATATTCATGAAAACTCACAGTCAGGCTTGACAAGGGTTTCTAGTTTATAAACAACGTTCACTCTTCTTTATCCTATCTCACCCTTAAAGGACACCTAGGGTGTTACCAATAGTGTAATTCATTCTCATCTTTGAGATCAAGGAACTCTGAAAAGAAATGCTAACTTATTTAAGTCCGGTCGCTGTGACGTGGCCAGCTAACATTTGAACCCTGGTTGTTGGAGTCCAAATTCAGCCAACTTCGGCTATAGAAGAGTGAATAGGTGAGCAGAGGAGAGAAAAGACTGGAGTCACCCTTCTGGAGAATTAACATGACAAAGAGAAGATCCAGGGCAGGGCAGCTGCGGGGGGGGGGGGGGGGGGGTGTCAGAAGAAGAGGAGCCAAGTGTGAGCAGCAAGTAAATGGATGCCAGTACCCAAAGGAGAAGCCAAAGGCCAAGTTTTGGGGGCCACGGTGGCTGGGGATCAGAAGGCAGAAAAGAACCAGGAAAAAAGAATATAAGAAAAGGTCAGGGATGGATGTAATACAATAGAAAAAAAAAAAATGTGTGCCCACAGAAGCCCAAAGAAGTGCAAATATAAAGAAAGAAAAAGCAACAATGGTAGATGCAAATCTAAAGTGGATTGGGGGAGGGAGGGAGGGAGGGAGAGAGGAAACCTGGCCCAGTCTGTCTGGTTACAGATGCCTTGTTTGTTGTTGTTTGTTTTGAGACAGAGTCTCACTGTGTAGCCTTGGCTGGCCTGGAGCTATGTAGAAAGGCTGGCCTCAGCCCTAGAACTAAAGGTGTGAGTGGCCACACCCTGCTCAATGCAGAATACTTTTGACAGCCCCAAGGGAATAAGGGTCAGTCAGTCTGTAAAGGTTTCAAGACAGACTTCAGGGCCAGGAAACAGAAACAAGAGACAGAGGGTTATTGACAGTTCTCTATCCACTCGTTAGCTGAGAGGCATTTGGGATGTTGACACATTCACGTGTCAGCTAGAGGTCATTAGGAGAACAGGAGTCACTGCTTCTCACAGGAGCGGAATCGCTAGGTGGTGTGGTGAACAACACGAGTGTGTAGAAGGGACCGCCAGGCTTCGGCTCAAGTGATTGGGCAGTTTGCATTTCTGCTCTGGGTACATGATGCTTTAGCTGCCTCGTCAATACTTGTTCTTAGCAGTGGTCTTCGCCTTTGAGGTGAAAGTGAACACTATCTCCTGGTGATTTTAAGGTGGGGTTTTCCATTGGCTTACAGGATTTATGTATTGTTTCAGGTTTGGGCTCATTTCTTTGATTTGGTGTCTCTACAAACCTTTTGCCCATTTTTTTTTTGTTATTTTTCTTGAGTTTATGAATGATTACATGTAAACACACATTCACACGTAAGGTTTTCAAATCTTTCTCACAGGCTGACGCTTAGGGTCTCGAGTGTTTTCAAAGCAGTCTTTTCATTTTTAACAAGTTTCTTTTGTATTTTTCCTTTTGTAATTGGTGCTTCTTGTATCCCGTCTCTGAAGTATTTCGCTCAGCCCTGGCTCATACATAACTTAGAGGTTTTATGGATTTAAGCCCCGATGTCTGGGCCTATGGTCTGTTTCAGGTCAGTTTTCGTGTTGTGTGAACCCACTATTGAGGCTTGTTTGATGCTGGATTTAGGTTTCATGGGTCTAATCATATGGGCGCCATTTTCGGAAATGTCCACCTTTTCTTTCTTGAATTGTGTTGGCGGCCTTGGTACTCTTCCCATTCTGTCTTTTTTTGCCTGAGATCCATTGAGCTTCTTAGGCCTGTAGATTGGCAGCTGTCATCCAGTTTGGGAGAGTCCCTCTATCTTCCTTCATTCTTTGCCTTCCACATCTAAAAGACTCTAATTGCATGAATCTTCAAGCAACTGATGTTCTCCCGAGGCCCAATGTAGCCTTATTATTTTGTACAATCTCCTTCTGCCTCTGCTCGTCATTCTCTTAGAGTTTCTACTGGTGACACTCTTTTTTTCCCTATCATATTCTACCTTGAATGCCTTGCAACCTATGTGACTTTTTTTTTTTTTTTTCATTTTGGATAGTGTGTGTTTCATTTCTAGACCTTCCATTTGAAGCTTTTTCATGTGTCCCACTTTGTGTTTTCTTGAACACGTGGAGTACACTTACAATAGTTGCTTGAATGCCCTTGCCTGCTGATTCTACTGAATGTGACTGTTTGGCTAGGTATGTTTCTATTAACTTTTCTTCTGACTAGGAGTCACTTTTTCTTCCTTGATAGTTTTTGTTTGGAGTTTAGACATTGTGAACTTTAGGATGTTACTTGGTAGATTTTGATGTGCTTCTCTAAGATGGGTTAGACTTAAATGTGGTATAAAATGAGTTTAACTGGGATAAATTAATCCTTTTTGAATGTGTGCCAGAGCATGACATTGGGTATTTTCCTCTATTGTTCTCTGAGTTATTACCCTGGAATTCACTCACTGAAGGAAGAGCTCCCCATTTTCACTAGGTTGGGTGGCCAGTGAGCTCCCAGGTTCGGTGGGTCTCTTCTGTCAATGCTGGGGTTATGCAGCCCTGCCTGGATTTTTGGTTGGGTGCTGGGGATTCAAACTCAGCTCCCCACACTTGCAAAGCAAGGAGTCTTGCCCACTGAGCCCTTTCCTTTGGTAGAAAGAATCTTCTAGGGATAACTTAGCTCCATTGCTAAGGCTTTCTGAGAATCCTGGTAACAAGTCTGCCCAATGCCTGTGAATTATGAAGTCTTTCATTCTGTAGTGTGGGAAGACCAACTCTTTCCCATCTTTTAAGAATGCTCGGAATCGGTCCACTACAACTTTCTGCAGAGGTTTAGCATGTACATATTCAGCTTGGATTTCAGCCAGAAGTCCAAGTCAACCTTTGAACTGACCTCCAGCTTTTCTCTCAGCCAACACACCCCGCCAGCCACTGACCCCACCCTGCGCCTCCCTCTAGTAACCCACCCTCAAGAACTGTAGCAGACTTCACTGTGTCTCCTCAACTCAGCCATTGGAATCTAGGTTTCTCTTTTCACGCTGAGGCTTGGAAATGTCTTCTTAGTAACCTCTGGTAAGCAGAGGTAACCCTAAGGCCTCCATGTCTGTTTCTCCTTTCTCAGACCTCAGTCTTGGGTTGTCTGTCTAGGACCTAAAAACAATTGTATTATGTAGTTTACTTGGGTTTTTTTGTTTGTTTGTTTGTTTTTGTTTGTTTTTAGTTTTAAACTGAAGGAAGGTAAAGCTTGTAGCCAATAATCCTTCAGGAACCAAAGCTGGAAATCCCACAGGAGAACTACGTTTAGGAAATTGTAACTCGTGGAATGTTAGGAACTAGTCAAAAGGACAAACCTACCTGATTTAGTGGTATCAGTTCCCATGTGTTAAATGCATTTCATTTTGTCTTTCCTTGCTAGCCCTTCCAGGCTCCACCTCCCTTCCTCTCCAAAGGGTCAAGGAGTAGTCTACTTGAGATTTTTTTCCTTTGAACAAGAGCTTACTCTCTATACTGTGTTGTGTTAGGAGACACACTCAGTGTCTGAATAGCAGAAGCCATCCTCTTCCCTGAGGTGGAGGGAAACTCCAATGCCTTTGGCAGATGCTTTGCTTCTTAAGTTTTAGATTGGCCTTGCGTTCATCATTGAACACAATCAGAATAAAGCTCTTAGAGTCTTCTTTGCCTTGGCCACTTAATTATGACCGAAAGGTATTCTAATACAGAAATGTAGGGAAAGTGAAAATGGGATTTTTTTCTGAGGTGGGACAGTAGAGTGTTTTTTTTTTTAATGAAGTACATTAAAGAGCTATCTATCTATCTATCTATCTGTCTATCTATCTATCTATCTATCTATCTATCTATCTATCTACTTATCTATCTATCTATCCATCCATCCATCCATCCATCCATGTATCTACGTATCTATGTATTTATCTATGTATCTACGTATCTATCTATCTATCTATCTATCTATCTATCCATCCATCTATGTATGTATCTATCTATCTAAATACAGAAAACCACAGTTACATGAGCTTTCTTATTGAACATGAGTACGCCTATTGGGAGATTTCTATAACACAAACTTAACACTAGAATGTTCTTTCCTCTTTTCAGACTTTATCAGGAGCAACCAAATGTCCGGATTAAGGTTTGAAAACAAGCTTCAAACACTGTTTCCCTGGTGGGGAGATCCTGGCTACCAAACAAATAGACTTCAAAAGGAGCACGCAACTTGCCATAGGCCACAGACAAATATTTGCTGTTACTGGTGTAGTAGGCAGGACAGGGCCACTTTGCCCTTCACTGGTAGGAGACCTTGAGGACCGGTATCAATTACCAGCATGAAAAGTTTTCCCAGGAGATATTAGGCTCACATATCTTTCTCCCATTAAGTTCCAGTCTGAAGTATGAGGATTCGTTTCAAGGGGTGAATTAAGGAAAAGAACAGAAAGCTAGCTAGGAGGAAGGACTCGCCAAGGGAAAGCCCAGCAGCTAACTAGGAAAGCACAGACCTCCTCCCATTTGTACTGCACATCCTGAAGTACTCTCGGTCAACTGGGACATGGCTAAGTCTAATTCGTATGACTCCTGAAGAGAGAGAAAATAACACCATAAAAGCAGGCTGTTTTCCTCTGCCCACAGAGTAGCAATTTCTTTGGGAGAGTTTGAGGCACAGAATTTTTCAGGATGCTTACAAGCAAAAATGTTCACAGTAGAAATTCTGGGCTAACAAGTGGAACCTTATTTCAGCTTCCATAAATGGGCTGGGGGCACGTAGCTCAGTGGAAGAATATGCTTAGTATATGTAAGACCTTAGGTTTGACTCCCCAGAAAGACACAAATATACATAAATAAATAGGGGTTTTTTGTTTGTTTGGTTGGTTTTCCTTTTCTTTTTTGGTTTTTAGAGACAGGGTTTCTCTGTGTAGCTTTGGAGCCTTTCCTGGAACTCACTCTGTAGCCTAGGCTGGCCTTGAACTCACAGAGATCCGCCTCTGACTCCTGAGATTAAAGGCATGTGCCGCCGCCACCACCACCCGACAATTTTTTAGAATTTCTTATGCTTTATTTTTATTTTATGATCACTGGTGGGTTTTGTCTGCATGTATTTCAGTGTGAGGGTGTCAGAAGCCCTGGAACTGGAGTTACAGACAGCTGTGAGCTGCCACACGGTTTGGGAATTGAACCCAGGTCCTCTGGAAGAGCAGCCAGTGCTCTTAACCGCTGAGCCATCTCTCCAGCCCCTAAACAAATAGATTTCTATCCTGTTTAATTTGAAAAGCCAAACAACAACAACAAAAACCATTCCTCACCCGGCCAAGTTGCAAGCTTAGTGTAAATTCTCACTATAGCCTGCCTGTGTCTTTCAACTGTAATGCAAATTTTGTTTTTAAATGATGGCAAACCCACGATGAAATGAGATGAAAGTTTCAGGTCTGTGTTATTAGGCTTTTTAAGAGAGGAACCATTTGCTTATTAATTCAACTACTATTTGCTTATTAATTCAGTTTGCCGCTGTACTTGATACTGTACTCAGGCTATAATCCTGAAGATGAAAATCAACCACATATACTGTTTCAAGTGCCTCTAGTTTTGTTTTTGTTGTTGTTGTTGTTGTTCTTTGATGAGACAATATCTTGGTGACGATTAAGCTTGATTCTCAACTCAACAGGAGTTAGAATCATCACGGTCTTGTCTCAGAGATTTTTCTAGATTACATTCATTAGTGGGGAGACCTCCGCAGGTGTGGGTGGTGCCGTTGAGGAGCTGGGGTGTTGGAACGAATGAAGAAGAAAAGGAGCTAAGCAGAGTGTTCATCACCCTCGACTTCCTGACTGCAGATGCGAGGTGACCAGCTGCTCCATGTCCCCATCTCTCTGCCTCTCCATCATGATGGACAGGAAACACACTTCTTCCTTGAGCTGCTTTTGGTGGGTATTTTGTTGCAAAAACAAAACAATACAGTCTCCCTATATAGTCCAGACTGTCCTTGGACTCACTATGTAGCTCAGGCTAGCCTCTACTTATTCCTCCTCAGCCTCTAAATTCTGGGAGTTATAGGCATGTGCTGTCATGCCTGGCTTGCAGATGTCTCTAATTTTTGAAAAATGAATGCAAGATTTCAATTGCCCCTTATTTCTTGAGAACTGAGCTCTTTCAAAAGTACTATGAAATAATTCTATTTATTATTATTATATTTTTTTAGGAATTAGAAGGGAATAAAAGACTGACTACTTAACCCTAATTTCTCAATGAAGAAAGTTTCCTCTATTATGACTGATACCTACTCATGATATGAGGCCAACCCACTTGCTGTGAGACCCACCCACTCACTATGAGACATACCCACTTGCTGTGAGACCCCCCCTACTGTCTGTGAGACCCACTCATTTGCTATGGGACCCACCCACTTGATATGAGACCCCCCCTACTTGCAGTGAGACCCACCCACTTGATATTGCACCCACCCACTTGCTATGATACTATATCAGAGATAAACAAAGTAAATTCATCTTATCTTCAATATGGAAAAGTCCTTCAAATGGTTAAATGTGGTCATCAACTTAGCTTTTGTTCTCTGGGTAAACTATCTACAGTTCTTCATGCCACAGTTTCGAAACCATTTACCCCTCTGGCTGAGTAGCAAATGGCCTCTCTTTTCTTTCTATGCCTAAGCCACCGATGAAAATATTTTCATGTCTTTTCCTTCTATGATGCCAAGCATCTAACCTCTATTTCTGAACATTTCTTTGTCTGACTGTATGCTTTTACATCTAGATAGCAGTAACTTAAGCAATATTCAGTTTGAAAAGACCTACAATGCTTTTGGTGGGTCCAATTCTCTGGGAAGAAATCCAGTTGACTTGGTGGAGACTATGGTGTGAGAGGGGCGGAGGGCTGTGTTTGAGACATAGGCTTATGTAGGCTTTTACACAGTTACCTCCCGTCAGGGTAAACAGTGGTGCAAGGCTGACGCCGAAGGTTATTATATTGGAAAGTGGGGGAGGGGAAGAGTCCCTTCTACATCTGAATTATAATATAAAATACATCATCTACACGAAGATGATCTTTCTGGTCACGTGCTAACTAAATTCATTGGGAGAAGGGCAGATAAGGCTGAGGTTACAAAGGAGTGGAGGTCTGGGGAAGCTATGAGTCTAAGTATTCAGTGTTACATGTAAAACAGAATTGCTCCCCCTGACCTCTGTAATGCCTACTGCTTATCTTGGGACCACACGAAGTAAGCCTATTTAATCTTCAATATGGAAATCCTTCAGATAGTTAAGGGTATAGTCATCAACTTCCCTTTCTGGGTAAAATATCTGCAGTGTCTTCACAGAATTCCCCAGCAGCTCAAGAGATGCAGAGGACGAACTAGAAAAAAGTGTCCTCTGAGGAGCACAGCATCAGGGGCCGCTGCAGAAGTAACATAGCACCTGAGTCCCAGCAGCCACATGGGCTTTGCTCACAGAATCTGGAGACAAGAGCATGCAGAAGTGGCTAGGACATTATTAGCTGGACTTTTAAAGAGGAGTAGCCAAAGAGAAACAGCACCCCTTGAGATCCGGGCTGTGGATTTTCATGTGGCCTGGAACGTATTTCATAAAGATTTTTTAAAAACTGTGTGTGTGTATGCGTGTGTGTGTGTGTGTGTGTGTGTGTGTGTGTGTGTGTGTTCTGGTTACTGTATTTTTACTTTATTTTAAACTGATAATCTTTTAAGCATGTTTTAACTCCCTGACTGAAAAACACCTTAAGAGAATTTTGAAAAGCATATTATTTGAGAAGCTCATTCATCTTAACAGCAACCCTTTCGTATAAAGTCATAAAGACTATTTACCCTTAGCTGAAGAATAAAAAGTCCAGAGGGAACCCAGAGAAGAGGCTGAGAGCATAACTGTTGCTCACTACAGAGCAACCTCCAGACAGACTCACTTAGAAATTCCTTCAGGAGTCTGGAATACCAAAAAGGTGTAGGTGGGTACATTTCTTTCAGCCTCGCTCAGGCATTTCACTTTTGGCTCATACTTTCCTCTGGCTGCATTGCTACCTAAAAATATCTCTTACAATTTAGCTCTTCATCTCGTGCTTGACATTCATGATGCACTTTTAAAATAATTTGTAAAGTCACAGTAGTTAGGCAGAACTAAATATGGACTGAAGAGACATGAATGGTCCTCTTACCCAGATTTGCTCATGTCCCTCTAGAGCTAACATTATTAGTAGCTTTGCTACTGTCCAATAAGGTGGCTGGTCTACGGCTTAAAAAAAAAAGCATAAAGTTCTTTATGTTCATTTACCTACTATTAAATAACCAAGACGGATGTTTGTTCTCAACTAAATGTCTGTCTAAAGGCAGCAAGAAAAATGATAGATCCTGGGTGACCTAGGGGACATTGACAAATGCTCCAAGTTACTACAAGAAGTCTCTAATTTATAACTGATTATTGTTTTCAAGGAGTCTGTTTAGGGGTCTAGAGAGATGTCTCAGTGGTTAGGAGTACTGGCTGCTCTTCCAGAGGTCCTAGATTCAATTCCCAGCAACCTCATGATGTACAAACCTGTGGTGGACAGACATAGATTCAGGCAAACACTCATTCCCATGAAATAAGATAATAATAATAAATCCATTTATTTCTATTGTTTGGACTTTAGAAGTGGACTTTATTCTGTTTGTTGCTGTGTCCCTACAACCAAACATCTGCTTGGTCACCAAATGAAGTGGCCCAAAGTGTCGCCTTCACTGGTAATTCCATAGAGACATGTTAATGGCAGTAAGACAGTACTCAGCACTTTATAAATACTGTTACGTATGTGGTATCTGAGTCTTCCTTACATTGACCCAGATTATAAATGAAGAACTGAAGGGTCCTTGAATAAGGAGACAGCTACTTAGGCTACATTGTAGTGTGAGACGACCGAGCTTCATCTGGAGGGACAGCGTAGAATTGGCCGACTCATGTCAAAGCTGGAACCACCAGCCCCTGAGCATGGGCCAGATGGGGGCCTCCGACTCCTCTCTCAAATGGCCACATGGTATCTGACCTATTACAAAATTAGATGAAATGTCCCCTGCATCGGCACAAAGCAAAAACCCAGACGGTAGGGACACATTATCTTTTTTCTCTTCCCCTGGCTGTTAAATGACTTCCTAGTGGTTAATGGTTAAGAAGCAGGGCTGCTCTTTCCACCTCAGCAAAGCTCTCCCCTGAGAGAGTATAGTGCAGCATATCAGCTGCTCTCTGGCCACAGACCCGTCATCAGCCTAGCTCTCCCTGCTCTTGAACAGGAAGGATGTAAAGAATGTCTTCAGTCAAAGTGAGTGTGTGCAGAGTTGGAGGGGACAGTGGCAGAGGGAGACTCACTCCCGGCACCCCACATGAGCTTCCCTCCATGGACCCTTGGATTTTTCTGAAACGTTCCCTGGCACAAGACATTGACTGGTTCAGTCTGACTCTGGATACATTTAGGTTTTCAGAAAGTCTCTCTTTGGCCACACTCTTGCCTTCGGAACGCATCAGAGTCCATTTAATTCTTCTTCAAATATCTGAAGAATGCTGGCAATCCCTGAGCATCCATAAATCCTCTCCTAGGCGAAATACCCCAAGTTAATTGTTCATTATATAACAAGGGCTCTAATTGCTCTCACTAGTCCCTGCTCAGCGTTCTCTAAATAGGAAAATCTTGACCTGGGCATAATATTCTCTGACAAAGGCGAGGACAGAGGACAGAGGACTATTCTCTCCTTCGCTTGGAACGCAGCTCTTCTGCTAATGTGGCCTGAGATTGCATTCAGGTTTTTTGGCAGTCATGATATGTTGATGATTCACACTGAAATCACAGTCAACTAAAACCCTCGGGTGTTTTTTCTTTTTCTTTTTTTCCCTTTTCACATGAATGGCTGATAAGTCAGTCACACCTCCCTGGTGGTGGTAGGTCAGCCGAGCTTTGAACAGAGGAATTCACATGGATCACTACTGAGATTAATCTCCTAAATTTTGCTTAAGGTTTTTTGTTTTTTTTTCAGGCTGATCCCTGTATTTTCTTCCGTAGCAGCTCTGATTATGTTACCCCTTGCCCAGAGCTGCTGATGGGCCTCGGGTTCTCACAGGATCGAGTCCTGACAGACCAGATGGAGCCTCCGTGGCCAGCTTCACCTTCCCATTCCCCTCTTGTCAGCCAGTGCTTCCCACTCTCCAACTAGCATCCTAGGTGACTTCCTGTATGTACTTTCCCAGGGGACTCCTTCTCCACATTTCAGTTATTATCCATCCTTAAGAGACATGAGTTAAAACTCTCAATCAGATTATCAAGTCCTTAAACACACAATGTATGGGTAGCTGGAGGAGACAAGACCCAGTTTAGACGTCTTTTGATCCCAAAAAAGTATTGTTTGTTTCGGTGAGAATAAAAAAAATGATATCCAAATGCTCTCTCCACTCTCTTGCTCTCTTTTTGGTTTTCCAAGATAGGGTTTCTCTGTGCAGCCCTGGCTGTTCTGGAACTCACTCTGTAGACCAGACTGGCCTCGAACCCAGAGATCTGACTGCTTCCGCTTCCCTGAGTGCTGGGATTAAAGGCATGCGCTACCACTGCCCAGCTAATATTTAAACTCTTTTTCCAAAAATGGCTTCTCTCTTGATTAGTTTCTCCTCTGAGCTCTAGATAAGTAGGTGAGGTGGATGTTGGCTTTGGCTTACTTGAAAGAGTAAGTCTTTGAGAGAGAGAGGGACAAGCCTGGCTTTACACACGCAAGCCAGCAGCCACGCAAGCTTGTCTAGAGATAGCATCACGAGGCTTGTTCTCCAGAATTCCCCAACAACTACTCATGCAGTCAACACAGCAGTGTGTCGAGAGCCCAGTTGTCAGGATGGCAGGAGCACATGCATCAGGCACTCTTCCCGATCATTGGCCAAGACACTTATGAAAAAGGGGAATACAATCCTGGAATAAACCTTTCCATGCACCTTACACTTACACCTAGTTTCCAAGAGGCGGGAATAGCTGTGAGTCTTTCCTTCATACCAGGCCTCAGGCAACTAGGAAGAGAGCCTGTGGCTCAGGTTTGCAAAAGAATGGAACCCATGACGTCATCTTTGTAAAAAGGCATACTTGTCAACTGTCCGCCTGAAGATCTGTCAGCCCAAATGGTGAATTTAAGAGGCATTTGTCAAGTTACTTCTCAAACACACTATTTATGTACCTTATACCTGATTCTATGCCACAAAAGTACTTTGAATCACACACACACACACACACACAAATGAAGAGTTGTTATCAATAATATCAGCAGTGATAATATCAGAGTTCATTTATTAGATGAATATCTCCCTAATGGTAGGCAGCGTGTTAGACACTCAGGTAGCATTTATTAATCATTTCTGTAGATGTGTTCTGCACTTCCTTAGGGAGCTCACAAAAGAATGTGATGATTGCTACAACAGAGTGAGTATAGCGTGCTGGGATGCACACATGTGATGCACACATACAGTATAGCTACCCCTGAGTTTAGGTAAAAGATGGAGCTTAAGCAAAGTTCTTAAGGTTGAATATGAATTATTTAGTCATCCATCTGTCTATGTATCCATCCATCCATCCTCCCACCCCCCCACTTCCAACCCCCCCATCCATCCATCCATCCATCCATCCATCCATCCACCTCCTTCTACCTCCACCCACCCATCCATCCACTTATCCACCCATCCATCCATCCATCTACCCATCCACCCACCCACCC